>NW_019154087.1:53287438-53502438 GCF_002288905.1 Enhydra lutris kenyoni | reverse complement strand
CAACTAAACTGATTTCATTACTGGAAAAAAAAATGACAAGGACAGGCTATTTAAGACTCCTGAATGTATCTTCCATCTAGTAAGACTCCTGGGTATCTCTCCATCATCACTTGCTGTAAATACTTTTGTTATGATATCCTTGTGGCATATATAGTATCTAACCAAACATGCCATTTCATCATAACAGGTGCCAAACCTCACCTAATTTTTTTGTTAAAATATAATATCAAAAGTTGATTATTTCATTGTTCTGGTTCAGAAAAATATGCTATATGCATATTATAAATAAAAGGAATAGTGAAATGAGAAACAGAAAAGTCACATTTGAGTCCTATGTTCCCCTAAGCTGCTGGCTGGTTTCTTATAAACCAATGTTATATGTACCAAGTCAGGGTACCTTTTCATATGTGGAATATGCCTTTGCAGTTTCACTTTGCATCACCAACTTTGAACTGAGAGAATTTTGCTTCCTCTCAGTGTCTAATCTTTTATTTACTGGCACTTTCTGTTTCCAGGGTTACACCAGACCAAATAGCTGGTATACTTAGAAATTATTGATTTTGGAAACTAAAAAGTGAGAAGTTGTGGAATAGAAATAATATTAATAAATTAAGTGTACACTACTTGGGATGAATTATGATTGTGTTGAGAACTCTCAAACATGTGTTTCTTAAGTATGCCAAGGAAATCTTAATAAGCCAATCTCAGAAAGAATGAGACCAAGAGGACTCTTATAGGATAAATATAGCGGCAGATATAGTTATGGTGGAGGAATAGAGAAAGAGTGAAGCTTTTGTACATTCTACCTCTCTATTTATTTCCCTTGCATTCCCATTATACGGTGCAACTCTGAGGAAAGAAAGAAGTTTCATTTTTAAGAAATGAAAACACTATATTTAAAACTGATATATATATATATATATATATATATATATATATATATATATGTGCCCATGTGCATATCATTCCCATTGCTTTTTGTTCTTTTATTGTAGATCCGTATTTCCAACTAGTATTGTTTCCTTCTGCCTAGAAGACTAACTTATAACATTTTTTATAGTGAATGAGTCATTTCAGCATAAAGACTAGAATGGGGAAAATAGGTGTATATTATTGTAGGGTTCTCTTATAGAAGACATAGGTAATATGACTTGATGGTAGATATGTTCAAGCTGTGCATATCCCCCTAATAACCAATAAAATTTTTTAAAAGGTGAAAGAATTGTAGCTAATAAGCTAAGAATGGAGTTAACTCGGAATGGAATATAGACCAAAATGAGAAACATTAAAACTATAAGACTTATAGAAGAAAACATAGAACACTTAGGAGACCTTGGATATGGTGATGGCTTTTTAATTACAACACCAAAGGCACATTCCATGAAATAAATAATTGATAAACTAAACATTAAAATTAGAATCTGTGCTCTTCAAAAGACTCTGTCAAGAGAATGAGAAAACAAGGCACTTACTGGGAGAGATATTTGCAAAAGACATATCTGATAAAGGCCTTATTTCCAAATATTCAATAATTCTTGAAAGTCAACAATTAGGGGGTGCCTGAGTGGTTCAGAGGGTTAAGTTTCTGCCTTCAGCTCTTGTCATCATCCCAGGGTCCTGGGATCTAGCCTGCATCAGGCTCTCTGCTTAGCAGAGAACCTGTTTCTCCCTCTCTCTGCTTGCTTCTCTGCCTACTTTTGATCTCTGTCAAACAAATAAATAAAATCTTAAAAAAAAAAAAAGAAAGTCACCAATTAGAAAACAAACAACCCAATTAAAAATGACAAAATACCTGAAAAGACACCCTACCAAAGAAGATAAACAGGTGGCAAATCAGCATATGAAAAGATGTTCAATTAATCCAAAAGGAGGGAAAAAAATAAGAAAGCAATCAAACAACAGAAAGGATAAATGCAAAAAGTAGTGAGATAAATTCAAATCTGAATACATTAGTGATCACATTAAATATAAATTGTCAAAAAATTATAGTTCAAAGGTAGAGATTGTCATCATTGGATTAAAAATCAATAATTATATGCCACCTATAAAATGCAATTTAAATATAAATATCCAAATAGATTAAAAGTTAAATGATAGAAAAATGTATCCCATGGTAGCATTAACTAAAGAAAAAAGCTAGACTAGCAATATTGTAAGCAGAAAGATTTAGAGGTCTCTGGACAAAGAGAGATAAAACTTTGACAGAAGAAAAGTCATTTTAGGCCCCCAGCTATTTCCCACCCCCACCATTCTATGCCCTACAGGGGTCTACTTGCCTCAGTACTCTCCTTACAGAATTTCCAAGGAGGTGTCAGAATCACAAAGACATGCAAAATCCCAATAGTTAAAGATTTGTGGGGAACAGAGAGAATGCAACAGCTAACACTGTCAGAATTACAAAGAAATGCTAAACCCCAATACTTAAGGATTTGAAGGGAACAGAGGCTAACAGTCTCTACCAGACCAGGAAATAACTTCCAGCAAATAACCTAACTATATCAGAGACAATAAATCAGCTGTTTCAAAGCTAATCAAGACAATAGTGAGCCCAAGACCCTATCTGATTTATACCAGCTCTCAGAATGTGACCAAAGGCCTTTCCCCCTCATCTGACAGTTACCTCTGCTTTATGTTATTATTAAAATCTCTGTTCAAGAAGGAGCACAGGTTTCATTAATATAGCATAAGATACCTGTATCGGCATGTTTTCTAAATATGGGTGAGCAACTTTATGCCTGCCTTTACGTGTAGTGACAAAACTTTTCTGAATATTCATTCTAACCCTAAATAAAAGGAACCCATTCATCCCTCAGGGAGTCATGGCTTGGCTTTGGTAGTTAGTTCCCATGAGTTCCTCATTTGTTGCAAACAGTTTCCTTTGTGTGACAAGTCTACCTGGTGTAGTCTGTCTACCTGTAACTTATCAAAGTGAGAACTCACATTAGTTCAGTTACAATATCACTGTGAGACAAAGCTGATTTCAGGGTAAAGCAGATTACTGTTGATAAAGAAATTCATTTCATAATGGTAAAGGGGTCAATTTATCAAGAGGGAAGAACAATCCTTAATATTCAAGTGTCTACAAATGAAGCTTCCAAATATACAAAGCAAAAAGAGAGAGGGAGAGAGAGGAAGACACTTATCATTAGGAATTGGTTCACAACATTATGGAGGCTAAGTCCCAAGGTCTGCGGTTGGCAAGCTGGAGGACCAGGAACTCAAGAAGAGCCAGTGTTTCAGTTTCAGTGTGAAGGCTGATAAAGACACATATCCCAGGCCAAGTGGTGAGGCAGGAGGATTTCCCTCTTATTCCAGCCTTTTTATTCTGTTTAGTTCTTCAACTGATTGATGAGGTCAGCCACATTAGGGAGAATAATCTGCTTTATTCAGTTCACCAATTTAAATGTTATTCTCATGTAGAAACACCCTCATGCAGAATAATGTTTGAACAAATGTCTGGACACCCTATGGCCCAGACATTTTGACACATAACATTAACCATCACATGTGCCATCTGCTGATAAATGTTCACCTCTTCTACTAACAAGCCAGATACTAACAGCAAAATATACAGTTACTCAAGGGTTACCTTTTTCGGGGGTGAGGGGGAAGGGCAGAAGGAAAGGGAGACAGGGAGAGAGAGAGAATTCTAAGAGTCTCCATGCCCAGTTTGGAGCCCAGCCACTGTGTCACAACCCTGAGATCATGACCTGAGCTGAAATCAAGAGTTTGGTGCTTAATTGACTGAACCACCCAGGTGCCCCCACAAAGGTTACTTTTGATCAATAAATTTTCCTCAATAAATAACACTCTTATTTTAAGAACAACTGGGCTGAGGATGAGCAGAAAGGCATATGAGCATAGCAAAAGCTGTTAAAGATATTTAGACAGGGAGGCCAAAAGATGGAGAATGAAAAGACCAATGGAAAAATAGCTGAATAATGAAGAAAGAAAGAAAAGATAGAAAAATGTAATTAAGGTAAATACTGTGCAGGAGAAAAGAAAGAATGTATGTTTCTCGATTTCCTGGTCTGTTTTTTATTAGTCTGCATGATGAAACATAGATTTGGAAAGTTAACACAAGTCTCTGAGAAGAAGAACGTAGGACAGGAAAAAAAAAACAACAACACTTTCAAGGAGAGTTTAATTTTAAGAATTCACTTCATAAGTAATGAGAATAGCTTCCTAGAAAAGTCTTATGAAGTGAGAACCTTGTTTAATTCCAGAGAGAAATTAAAGGAACATATCTGTCCAAATATAGATCTCTGAGTAAAGCATTTGCTGTTTTAGAAGAGTACAAAAATTCATTTTTTAAAGAGACCACAGTTAGTTTTGATCAAATAATAACAAATCAACAAGATTTTAGAAAAAATAAAAAAAATTCAATGATTTAACTGTCTATGTCAAATTTAAGATAACTAAGTCTTCCATTATAATGATATAAGTTGTTTATCTTAGAAATTAGCACCTAAATTTAGAATTTTTACTATGCATCATAAGATTTGAAAGGATGGTTTTACTGTGGGTTTTGTTTATTTGTTTGTTTGTTTTTTAATTTCAGTACAAAGTATTTTAGGTGATACAGCACATTGATCAATACAGGCTATCAGTAAAACTCAGGAAGCCATTAAAGTAGGCCTTTGGAAATTAAAATGCAATCATTGTTTTATATGTGGAAAACAGGATCAAGAAAATTCTCTTATGTAAAAAGAAGTATATAAAAACTTAATTGAAAGAGGTTTTACTATGCAAAACTATGTGCATTCAAGTTTGAAAATAGATGGAAAACAAGTATTTCCAAAACTTGTTCATAATTTTACAGATGAGATAAATGAGAAAACAGAGAGAAAATAATGGAACAAGACAATAAATGCAAACAGTAATAACCACGCTGTAGTTAAAAGACTAATCCCAGGAACATTAAGGACACTGGTGATTAAATAATGTTAAGATGTAACAGTGGAATTAGAGGAGTCAGTAAGATAATGAGAGGGAATTCAGAATATATCTTGACAAACAAAGGGAAAAGGCCCAATTTAAAATAGTAGCATATAGGGACACCTGGGTGGCTTCAGTCAGTTAAGCATTGAACTCTTGATTTTGGCTCAGGTCATGTCTCAGGGTCGTGAGGTCTAGCCCCAAATCGGGGTCTATCCTGGACATGGGGCCTACTTAAGATTCTCTTTCTCCCTCTTCTTTTGCCCCTACCCAACCCACACTCACCGCTCTTGTTCTTTTTCTCTGACACACACACACAATAATAGCATATAATACAAATAATAAAGAGGTGAATTTTATGAAGTTAAGGCACTATCATATCAGTATCATTAATAAGAAACTGGATAGAATTCAGATATGAAAATATCTTGTTTTATAGAGAAAACACGGAGGACCATTTGCAACACTTATGAAAAGAGAATCACATGATTTGTCATTACTTTTATTAGAAAACATGAAGGAATTTGAAAAAATTGCTTAGTATGGGCAAAAAAACTGTTATCCAACTAAATTGTATAAGTAAAAATACATTTTGTAAACATTATACAAGTAAGCTTTATTTTATCCTCCCTTTTAATTACAAAGAGGGGTTGTGAGGAACATAACAAAAATATCATTCAATATTTAATTATAATAACAATTCTAAATTGATTTCTTATTTAGAAGATATATGACAATGGATATGAAACAAGGGCAGGAAATATCAGATTGTGTGAATATAAATTGTTAGAAGAAATGTAAAAAAAGGAAAAATATGTTAAGTTTTTATTTCAGGCATTTACTAAAGCAGATAAAGCAGGCACAGTGTTGAATAGGAAAGATTTTGTTTCTTTTGGGAAATTCTAATAGAAATTGAACTAAGCAAAAAACAACATAAGGATCCTGAATCTCAAGGAAGTGTTAAAAATTCCTATTTCTGTCTATATGGCTTGTCTGCCTACTGTATCTCCATGCTTGAAATAAGAGGACTCAACTACCGCTTAGAATTCGTATCAGAGACAGCAGTAAGTTCATGATAAGATAAACAATCGGTTTCTGTTTGCTTCATCTATTATGAAAATGTCAACTTTGTATAAATGTTGCTAATCAGAAATAATATGTGCTATATATCAATTAAGATGTTTGACTTCATGCATATAATTCAGGTAGAGTTTAGAAAACACTTCCTTATTAAATAGTCATTTTAATAAAAAACTGGAAAATAAAATCTCAAAATAGTGAGTCATTTATTTCTTTAATGCTTTAAAACATATTCTTGAGAGGGACACTCTAAGAGATTCACCATTTTAATTTTTAAGCCAGTTAAAAAACAAAATTAAAATTCCATGCCTTTAAATACTATCATACTTACTAAATAGAGGAATTGCAGGGAATTGATAGCATGTTTAATGATAATTTCATTTTGTTATACTGGTATATCATATCAGTTCCTATCCCTTATCTGTCTATCTATGAATCATGTCCAGGGAAGGTGCTTTATGGGCATGTGACCTGTATGATTGCTTGAAACCCCATGCTAGGCTAGGCCACATGTTTGGGTTTATACCGTATGATCACTATTTTGAAATTCTTAATAATTTCTGAGCAAGGGGACTTGTGCTTTCATTTACACAGAACCCTGCAAATTACATAGCTGATCCTGTCTCCAGGCCACAGATATCACCTTCCTTTATTTTAGGGAGTCCTAGGGTGACAGTAGCTTCTGTGTGCTGTCGCTATGGCTTTTGCCTTTCCATGAGAGCACAAATGGCAGTAGGAAGGATGTTGTTGCTCGCTGCTGCTGACATCAGTTTTCAACTGTCTGAATGCCTGAGGTTTGTTGTCTGTTGACCTGGAATGGAGAGAATGACTCTTCACATATCCCACCTTATTCCAAAGCAGACTCTCAGAAAATCGCTCATCAAAGCAGAGCCTTTGGATTTATCATTCCCTTTGTTACTCTTAGGGAGGCTGGGCAGTGATGTGGCCTCAGTCATAATTCCTCCATTACCTTGGTGGCTGTTCTTTTGCCTTTCATTTTTTCTCATATTCCTCTATCTTATATTTCTTTGTCCCTTTTGTGTGTTCCTTTTATTTTTTACTTCCTCCTTTTCTATTGTGGCATCTTCTTACTTTTTATCTTGAACCAGAACCCTTCATTTTACTTCCAGCAAAACAAAATAAAAAACAAAACAAAACAAGCAAGAAAAATAACAACTCAAAACCATCAAAGCATATAAATTCATGTGTAATAGATCTTTAGAAGAGGAAGAACATTGCTCCAATCTTCAAAAATACTCAAGACCCAATTTAGTCACAGGAAAGTTACTTTGTTACAGTAGCATACACAGAATTTTAAGTGTTTCCTAGATAAATATAAACTGAAAGTTAACGAGTACTTAAAAGGGGAGTATGTTAATTCTCCATAATATTTCAGAAAGTGTTAGCTTTATATACGGTGATTTATTGGTTCCAAGCAATAGAGGTCACTCAAGTAAACCCATGTTCCACTTAATAAAAAGGATCATACGGTGTATTCATTTGCTAGACTGCTGTAACAAAATATCATAAACTGCATGGCTAAGAACATCAGAAATGGATTGACCAGCACTTTTGAAGGCCAAGGGTCTGAGACCTTAAAGGAAAATCTGTTCAGTCCTTTCTCTGGAGGTTTGCTTGCAATCTTCAGCATTTTTTGTAAATGATCTTCTCTCTGTATCTTAATATCATATTCCTTCTGTACATGTGTCTCTGCCTGTCCAAGTTTTCCAGTACACCAGTAATATTGGATTAGGTCTACCCTAATGACTCCATTTTAACTTGATTATCTTTGTAAAGGCTCTCTCTCCAATTAAGGTCACATTGAGAAGTACTAGGGTTTAGAACCTCATCATACGCACACAATTCAATCTATAATACATGACAGCATACATAGAAAAGAGGGAAAGGATCACAAGGTGTATAATGGAAAAGACTTTAATATTACAATGTGGAGTAACCTTATTTTAAAAGAAATCACTAATAGAAAAACCTTAGGTTCACAAATATTCAGTGAAATATTTTATCATTCCTAGTCTCCAATTCATAATTTGGATTCTGAGAAATTGAATATGACTATATTGAAGCAAGAGTATCTCTTTCAGAAATTTTGCTACATTTAAATAATTTTATCAGTAAAAGAACAGTTAACTTTTATGATGTTAAAGTGTGGTCAGATATGTTGAAAAAGGTTCTTAATTTTTTTTCAAAAATGTGTAAAGATTTTAAGTAGGATACATGATATATCTCATGAGGAAATATCTTTTTTTTAAAGATTTATTTATGTGGGACGCCTGGGTGGCTCAGTTGGTTAAGCAGCTGCCTTCGGCTCGGGTCATGATCCCAGCGTCCTGGGATCGAGTCCCACATCGGGCTCCTTGCTCATCAGGGAGCCTGCTTCTTCCTCTGCCTCTGCCTGCCATTCTGTCTGCCTGTGCTTGCTCTCTCTCCCTCTCTTTCTCTGACAAATAAATAAATAAAATCTTAAAAAAAAAAAAAGATTTATTTATGTATTTTAGACAGGTAGAGCATGAGTGTGCAAGTGGGGGGAGGTGCAAAGGGAGAGAATCTTCATGCAGGCCTGCCAAGCACACAGTCTGATGTGGGGACTTGATCCAATGACCCATGAGATCATGACCTGAACTGAAACCCAGTTGGATGCTTAACTGACAGCCATCCAGGCACCCCAAGAAATATGGCAAAAAATAGGCAAAAAACAAAATTAATAAAAATCAAGTATCAATCCAGAAAAATTTTAAAAATGTAATACAGACAAAACCTATAAACCAAAGAAGAACCAATGTAGTATCTAGAGTTCTTATATTCTGAAAAGAGAGGCTAGGGCCTAAACTGATTTAAGAAGTAAAACAAAACCATTGCAATCCGAGCCAACTGAGAAACTCCCAAGATTAAGGAGAAATTCTTTTCAAAAGCAAAATCAGTCAAGATGGAATAGGGTAGAGTTGCAAATTTATCTGGCCTATGGCTACAAATTTTATTTTATTTTTTTTAGGCACATTGAAAGTCAGTAGTTTAAAACCATTCTTTTGTAGCTATGAGTTAAAAATGAAGTAATTGCACATCAAACAGGGAGAGATATCATAACTATCACATTTTTCAATATTGATACTACAAAAGGAGAATTTCAATCCTCAGTATTTTAGAAAAAGTGGCCAGAAGGGATATTTCCAAATGCACTGTGAGGACTTTTAGAATGTCTTGATGTGGCTGAACATGGGATCTCAGACACTTGGAAACTGTTTTATGATTGAAGACTTCACATTGTAGCCATGCAATCTTTTGCTTTACAGTCATTTGCTGACTTAGGATGACATAGTAGTCTAAATAGCCTGTACTATTCTGTCTTTACAGATGGGAGGACAGCTTATAAGAACAATGCTTATTGAAACATGACATAATTTCAGACATAGCTGAGATCTAAAAATGACCAATATCAGAAAATAGAAGTAAATGGATGTTATCTAATAAATAGATAACTGCACAAATAAAATTTTAAAAATGTATTTAGAAGTTTAGAAGTTTGTATTTAGAAGTTATAGATATGTACATAACAAAGTTGGCTTTATTCTTATCAGAAACTAATCAGAATACTCTGAAATTTATTTGAGAAAGCCAATCACTATTCCAAAACTCAAAGAAGATACTGTGAAATTATAGAGCCTCTCCTACACTGTGACATGTATAGTTTTACCAGTTTATCCACAGATTTGCATATAAATCTAACATGAGTCCACTATTACTTCTAAAATTTTACAACTAAAAATTTCAGCTAAATTTTTAAGAAACTTATGGAGTGAAAGACGTTTGGGGACCAGGAAAAAAATAGCAGAACTGAAAATAAGGAATTAATATAATCCCAAATAAACAAGCTGATTGCAACCTTCAATTGTGGTATGTTTTTATTCTGTACTTCCAATTTAATCTTGAAAAAACTATAAGAAATGGCTCCCATGAGGAATTTATTTTAAAGATATTTTAGACGAAGTGTACCGAATCAATTCACTTCTCTTAAAGTGGAATCCAGGGAAGTCTGTGGTTTAACAAGTTCCCCAGTGATTCTTATGCACACTAAAATTTGAGAAATTTCAAACTTTTTCCAGACCTGTGACCTTTATTCAGAAGTCAGGTGCCTGTGTGTGTTTCTGATCTCTTAACCTTGATCTTTTTTGCAGCCCATCTTTCCCCACAGTCTACTTAAATTTTGAGCATGATCTTGCTTTGTCTTCCTCATGTTTATAGACATAACTGTTTATTTACCTAAGTTATAGATTATGCTATTTATAGACTATTATTAGCATTCTCATTCCACTGTGACTCTTGACTTTTCTTGACCTTTGTGATTATTTGTGCACTGACATAGCAGATTAATATGTTACATAGTACTTGAAACAGAATGTGGTTGTCACATTGTACTTGAAAATGCTGATGATATTTAATAGACCTGGTAATTTTATTTCAATTTTCTTCTCAGTTTCCAAGATGAGGCTGTAATTTAGAGATTTAACCTAATATGATTTAATTTATTGAAAATTAATAAATCTAATAAATTGGAAATCTGAATGTTTGAACACAACCACAACACTAACATATAAGAATGTATGACTTCTATATATGATGTTCTATAACTAATATTTCACTTTTGCAAAAAGAAAATTTTTGACTACTAATAAGTATCAAATATTAAAATATGACTCCTGGGTTTTCCCCTTTCTTCTTTCGCTCCTGTTGTATCACAATATTAGGCACTCAAAATTTGTTGGGATTTAAATATCAAATAGTTTTAGGCTGTCTCAAGCTTCTGATACTTTCTCAGACTTTCAGAAAATTTGGCTATTACTTAAAAGGTACACATGTAGCCCTCTGACTAATAAGTTTAAATGTTATGAGATCTCTATGATATTTTAAAAGGATTTCAATTATTTTGAAATGGTATTTCTTTTCTTAAATTTAAAATGGATTAAATCACATCTGTTCAAAGGACTAATAATTAGTGAACTTGCTTTCCAATACAATTATGCCATTCCTTTTGGATATAATAATAAGTTATATCATTAAAAGCCTATAGGCTCATTGATTTTTTTCTTTTTTTTTTTCTTTTGCCTCTTAACTAAGGGCATATTGTGAATATAGCACACATTCTTTTGACTCTAGTCTTTGATACAAGTAGTATATCCTCCTTGTATTAGTTTAGAAATTCAACTCTAAATGTGGGATGTCAATTCTAAATTGTATAACAACATAAAAAATATTCTAATCCAGCTTTGTCCCTAACTCTTGGAAAATGAGTTTGGTTCCCCATCACTGATGTCAAGTAAAAGAGCAAACTATATGGGTTCTTCCTCTATCAATACCCTCACCATTATATATCTCACTACTTACACCCATACTCACAATCATTGTATATTATATCTAATCTAGCCTATAACCATGAATGAAATCAATTGGAAATGCACACACATGTGCAGTTGGTAAAATACTAGAATTTTCTTATAACATCTATAAAACATCACACTAAGAATGCATTTGTGGTATACTACCTTGTTATTGCCAATACCCCAGCATTGTATCTTTCAAATAAAAAATATTAAATACAAAGTGAAATTAAAGCTAAATTTAAAAGACCAATTGTGGGATGGTTTAGTAAACTCGTGGGTGCATTTCTATTGTCTCTTTAAGCAAAATAGTCCAAGTAATCATAAATGTATTTAAGTTTGCATATTATATTGTGCTTAATGCAAAAAACATTAATGATAATAGAAAATTATAAATCTTAAATCTTCTTAAAATTAGTTTTTACCAGTCTGGATTATTGTCAAATTATTCTTTTTCTTTAATTTGATCTCAGGTTTTTGTTTTGCTTTGTTTTGTTTTTGTTTCTTTTTCCCAGTGACCTAGTGACAGAGGGTATAAAGACTATCAGGATTGTAGCCATCTATGAGAAGAGCTCTCGAGAGAAATCTAGATTAAAAAGGAATAAGCAGAGGGAAAGCTTTTACAATCCTACTCGAAAGCTATGATTTAGTGAAATGAGGTTCCTGGAATTTAAAGATTAGATAAAAATAGAAGCTGCTTGTCAGCTCCTTTCAGCCACAGTGCTAATCAGGCAGGTGGGCCACACACTCCAGCTGGGTTGTTCTGTCCCCTCAGGACCTATTTGCAACCTGCTGTACACAGGTCTTTTTTAAGCATCAGTTTAAATCATATGCTTGTGCAGTCACACCATACCAAATGTCTGCATGTATTTATATATTTTTCTCTATGATAATAAAATTAACAATAGCTGTTTTAAGTAAATTATATTTTATTAGTTTATTCCTATTTGTCATTTAGATAAATTTTCTTTCCTTTTAATTTAGTAGAAAATATTTCTGATGTACAATAATGTATAAAAAAAATTGAATAAAACTCTATGAATCCAAGACCAAAGTAAGAAATAATATACTGAAAATACTGTTTAGCTCCTCCAAAGCTCCCCCAATCATATTCTTTACCTGACTAACTCTTCAAAAAAAATGTTTTCTTGATTTTGTTTTAAGCACCCCTATAATATGTTTTATCAGTTTAATATATATGGATATTTTGATAATAATAATAATGAGTTTGCATGTTATGAAACTATAAATTGTAACATATTATTTATTCATAGTGATTCCTATAGTTTTATTTATTTATTCTAGAATTAATGCTCCACATATAAATATGTCACATTTGCCATATGAAGGATAGTTTGTTTCACATTTTTGTTATTACAAAGAGTATTGTTAGGAGCATCTTTAGACATTTTTACAAGTACAAATATGCAAAAATTATTCTCGGATACATTATTAAAAGTAGGTTTGTTATCTCATAGGTTAATTGTATATTCAAGCATAACTGATACTCACAAATGACTCTAAGAAATTTTCTCAATTTTTCCCAAATGATAATACTTCTTTTTTTTTTTTTTAAAGATTTTATTTATTTATTTGGCAGACAGATCACAAGTAGGCAGAGAGGCAGGCAGAGAGAGAGGAGGAGGAAGAAGGCTCTCCTTTGAGCCGAGAGCCTGATGTGGGGCTCAATCCCAGGACACTGGGATCATGACCTGAGCTGAAGGCAGAAGCTTTCACCACTGAGCCACCCAGGAGCACCCCCCCGCCTTTTTTTTTTTTTAAGATTTTATTTATTTATTTGTCAGGGAGAGAGAAAGAGAGCACAAGCAGGCAGAGTGGCAGGCAGAGGCAGAGAGAGAAGTAGGCTCCCTGCTGGACAAGGAGCCCGATGTGGGACTCGATCCCAGGAGCCTGGGATTATGACCTGAGCAAAGGGCAGCGGCTTAACCAACTGAGCCACCCAGGCATCCCGCAAACGACAATATTTCTGATCATCCAGTGGAAATCATCTGCTTTGATTCCAATGTTTTTGATGGACCTCTTCAGATTTGTCTCCCAGTTATCCAGTTCTTTTCAGCTTGTTGCTGTTCAACATGCTAACTTATTAGTTTACATTGAATCTAGCCTATTCATTTTAAAAAGTATTTAAAAGGGTCCCTTGCCTTTCTTTTGTATTCATAATTCTTTACAACTCCCTAAATATTTTTAATTTCCTCAATTTATATCCAGTAACCCCAATGTTTGAGATTTGGGACAGCATAGTTACTCTATTGTTCCCTCCACTGACATGTATTTATTTTTAAAGATTTGTTTATTTGTTTGAGAGAGAGAGTGTGTGTGTATGTGAGTGGGCAGAGGGGCAGAAGCAGAGTGAGAAGGTGGGAATCTCAAGCAGACTCCCCACTGAGTGTGGAGGATCCTGATGTGTGATTCAGTCTCATGCCCCTGAGATCATAATAATACATGGATTGCAGGGGATTATTGCCATTTGATTATTCTAGTCTTACACCAAAAACAGTGAATATTTTATATATTTTTTAATTTCTAAAAAAATTTCCTAATACACAAAACATTTACTTCCTGAATGTCTAGTAGAATTTATCCACAAAGGTTTTGGGGTCTGGGTATTTGGAAAGAGATTTTTCATGGCCATTTCAGCCATTTTTTCTTTTGTTTTTGTGCTACTATTTTTACATTTTACTTTTTACTTATCTATGCAACTTTTCTTATTCTGTGCCATTGTGGTATTTTTAATTTTTTCAGAATTGCATCATTTACATCTAAGATTATTAGATGAGATTTATTAGAATATAACATTTGCCCTTTACATTAAATTACTGCTTTCTATATTTCTAATTTTTTGCATACCACATTCTATTTACTCTAACAGTCTACCTTTTATTTTCAAATTCAGTCTTGGGAAAGATTTGTCAGGGAGAGCTTATTAATCTCAACAAAAAAGAAAATCTTAATTGAAATTGTATTTCTATTCTTCATTTATTTTTGCTCGCTATTTCCTGGATGCCTATTCTTTTGTTTCTTTCTGTTTATGCTGTTACTATCTTTTAACCTCTGAAGTTGAATTCTTAGTTTATATTTTATAACTTTTCCTGTTTCCTGGTAATTAAAGCTATAAATTTCCCACAAATATTGTGTTCCCAGGGTTCCATGACTTTTGTCATGCAGTGCTTTCTTTTGCTTCCATCTAAGTATTTCAGAATTACTGTATGGAATTCTTATTAATCAAAGGATTACTTAGTAATCTAATATTTGTATTCTAGCTGTAGGGTACTAATTTCAGCATCCTTGTGATACTATTCTAATATTACTGAATATTATCTGATAAATTATATGAATAATTTTCCTATTTTATAGTATTTTTATTGTCTTTGTTATTGAGTTATTATTAACATACAATATTATATTCGTTTCAGGTGCACAACATAGAGATTTAACATTTTTATATATTATGAAATGATCAACTTGATAGTTCTAGTTATCTGTCACTATACAAAGTTGTTATAACATTATTGAGTGTATTCCTATGCTGTAAATTGCACACCTATGACATTTCTTTTATAACTGGAAGTTTCTACCTTTTAATCACTTCATCTATTTTGTCTCTCTCCCCTTCACCATACCGCCAGCAACCACTGATTTGCTCTCTGTGTCCACAAATCTCTTTCTTTTTGTTTTGTTTGTTGTTTTGTTTTTAGATCAATGGACATTTTTTCATCATTGTTTTAGATTCCACCTATAAATTAAGTCATATGTTATTTGTCTTTCTCTGCCTAACTTATTTCACTTAGAATAAGATCCTCTAGGTCCATGTTGCTGCAAATGGCAAGATTTCTTTCTTTTTTATGGCTGAGTAATATTCCATTGTGTATGCATATATCACATCTTCCTTATCTACTCATCTTTTGACAGATGTTTAGGTGGCTTCCATATCTTGGCTATTATTAATAATGTTGCAGTGAACATTTAGCTACACATATCTTTTTGAATTAATGTCTTTGTTTTCTTTGGATAAATATCCAGAAGTTGAATTACTGAATTATATGGTAGTTCTATTTTTAATTTTTTGAGGAATTTCTATACTGTTTTTTTAGAGGCTTCAACAATTTAATATTCCCACCAAGAGAACGGCAGGGTTCCCTTTTCTCCATAGTCTCACCAATGCTTGTTATTTCTTGTCTTTTTGATAACAGCCATTCTGACAAATGTGGTGTGGTATCTCATTATAATTTGATTTTCATATCTCTGATGATTATACTGGTGTTGACTATTTTTTCATGTGTCTGTTGGATATCTGTAGGTCTTCTTGGAAAAATGACTATTTAGATCCACGGTCCGTTTTTTAATCAGGTTATTTTGTTGTTGTTGTTATTGTTGTTATTTAGTTGTATGGGTTTTTCATATACTTTAGATTTCAACTTCCTCTCAGATATATCACTTGCAAGTATCTTCTCCCATTTGGTAGATTCCTTTTCATTTGGTTGATTTTTTTTTTCTTTCTGTATAAAAGCCTTTACTTTGGTATAGTCCCATGGTTTATTTTTACTGGACTGAGGAGAAATATAAAAAAAAAAAATTGTTAAACTGATGTCAAAAAGCTAACTGCTTATGTTTTCTTCTGAGAGTTTTAAGGTTTCAGGTGTTACAACTCTTTAATCTGTTTTGTGTTTATTTTTTTATATGGTTTGAGAAGGTAATCCAGTTTCATTCCTTTGCTGTCCACGCTTCTCAACACCATTTATTGAAGGGATTGTCTTTCCCTCATTGTATTCTCTTGACTCCTTTGCCATAGATTAGTTGAGAATAACAGGGTTTTAGTTCTTGGGTCTCTATTCTGTTCTGTGATCTATATGTTTTTGTGCTAGTATCATTCTCTTTTGATTATTATAGGTGTGTAGTATAATTTGAAATGGGGGAGCATGATACCTCCAACTTTGTTCTTCTTTCTCAAGATTGCTCTTTTTTCTTTATTCTTTTGTGGTTTCATATGAATTTTAAAATTCCTTCTTCTAGTTTTGTGACAAATGTTATGGGTATTTTGATAGGAATTGCATTAACTGTGTAGATTCCTGGTGTGATAAAGGCAATTTTATAAAACTAATACTTCCAATTCATGAGCACAGTATATATTTTCATTTATTTTTGTTGTCTTCAATTAGTTTCATCAATGTCTCATACTTTTCAATATCTGAATTTTTCTTGCTTAAATTTATTCCTAGGCATTTTGTTGTTTTTTTAGAAGATTTTATTTATTTATTTGACAGACAGAGATCACAAGTAGGTAGAGGCAGGCAGAGAGAGAGGGAAGCAGGCTCCCCACTGAGTGGAGATCCTGACACAGGGCTTGATCCCAGGACCTTGGGATCATGACCCAAGCCAAAGGCAGAGGCTTTAACCCTCTAAGCCACCCAGGTGCCCCCATTTTGTTATTTTTGATGCAATTGCAAATAGGATTATTTTCTTAATTTCCCTTTTTGATAGTTCATTAGTGTATAGACATGCAAGAGATTGCTGTATATTGATTTTGTATCCTGCAAGTTTACTGAATTCATTTTTTAATCCTTGTAGTTTTTTGTAGTCTTTAGGGTTTTCTATATATATATAGTATCATATCATCGGCAAATAATGAAACTTCTATTTCTTTTCTTTCCTTCTTTCTTTCTTTTTTTTTTTTTTTTAATTTGGATGACTTTTACTTCTTTTTCCTGCCTGATTGCCATGGCTGGAAATTCTAATACACGTTGAATAAAAGTGCCAAGAGTGAGATTCCTTGTCTTGTTCTTGATCTTTGAGAAAAATCTTTCACCTTTCACCATTAACCATGATGTTAGCTCTGGGTTTTTTGTATATGACCTTTATTACGTTGAGGTAGATTCCTCGATGTCAAATTTATTGAGTATTTATATAAAAAATGGATGTTGAATTTTGTCAGATGTTTTTTCTGCATAGATTGAGATGATTGTATAATTTTTATCTTTCCTTTTACTAATGTTGTATATCATTTTGATTGATATGTGGATGTTAAACAATCCTTGCATCCCTGGAATGAATTCTACTTAGTCATGGTGTATGATCCTGTTAATGTATTGTTAAATTTGATTTTCTAAAGTTTTTCTGAGTGTTTTTGCATGTATCTTCATCAGAAATGTTGGCCCATAATTCTCTCTCTCTATCTTTCTCTCTCTCTTTTTTTTTAAGTATCTTTTGTTTTCTTATCAGGGTAATTCTGTCTTCATAGACTCAGTTGGAAGTGTTCCTTCTTCAATTTTTTTATGGGGGTAATAATTTGAGGATAGTTATTAACTATTAAGTGTTTGGAAGAACTCATCTGTGAAGTCATCTGTACCTGGATATTTGTTAAGAGGTGTTTTTTGTTTTTTTGTTTTTTCTTCCTGATTCTTTATTACAATAATTAGTCTATTCAGATTTTTTTTTTTTCTTTAGGATTCAGTTTTGGAAGATTATATGTTTCTAATAATTTATCCATTTATTCTAGATTGTCTATTTGTTGGCATATAATTGTTATACTATTCTTTCCTAATTCTTCGTATTTCTCTGCTATTAGTTGTAATTTCTTCTCTTTCATTTCTGATTTTACTCATTTGGGATTTCTTTTTTTTTTTTTTTTTTTTTTTTGATGAATCTTTCTTTAAGCCTATTGATTTTGTTTCTTTTTTCAAAGAACCAGTTCTTAGTTTCATTGATCTTTTCTATTGTATTTTTAGTCTCTATTTCATCTTTATCCACCCTGATTTGTATTGTTTTCCTTTTTCTACTACCTTTGGACTTCATTTTTTTCCTATTATTAGTTCCTTTAAGTGTAAAGTTAGAGTGTTTATTTGAGATTTTCTTGTTTCTTGAGGTAGGTTTGTATTGCAATGAATTCCCTCTTTGAACTGCTTTTGCTGTGTCCCAAAGATTTTAGAATGCTGTATTTTC
Organism: Enhydra lutris kenyoni; assembly: GCF_002288905.1. Lineage (NCBI taxonomy): Eukaryota > Metazoa > Chordata > Mammalia > Carnivora > Mustelidae > Enhydra > Enhydra lutris. The sequence goes on along the minus strand of NW_019154087.1, from coordinate 53,484,073 downwards.
AATTGGATTTATTTAATGTATTTTAAAATTTTTCTTTGGTTCATTTATTGACCCATTGTTTAATAGCATGTTGTTTAATCTCCACATATTTGTGTTTTTTTCCAGTTTTCTTTTTATAATTGATTTCTAGCTTCATACTGCTTTTCTTCTTATAATTGATTTCTAATTTCATCCTATTGTGGTTGGGAAAAATGCTTGATATGATTTCAGTCTTTTTAAATATATCAATTCTTGTTTTATGGCCTAGCATGTGATTTCTCCTAGAGAATGTTCCTTGTGCATTTGAAGAAGATATATATTCTTCTATTTTGGTTGGAATGTTCTGTGTATGTTAAGTCCATCTGGTCTAATGTGTCATTTAAGGCTAATGTTTCCTTACTGATTTTCTGTGGAACAATCTATCCATTGATATAAATTAGAAGTTAAAGTCCCTCATTATTATTGTATTGCTGTGAATTTACCATTTCTAAATGGATTTTTGCCTTTATCATTATGTAATTCCCTTCTTTTTCTTTTATTACAGTTTTGTTTTAAACTCTATTTTGTCTTATATGAGTATAACTACACCAGTTTTCTTTTTGGTTCCATGTGTGTAGAATAAGTGAGTATCTTGTAGGAAGTATATAGATGAGTCTTGGATTTTTGTTTGACACTCTATATGTACTTTGATTGGAGAATTTAGTCCATTTACATTTAAAGTAATTATCATAAATATGTACTTATTGCTATTTTGGTCATTGTTTTCTGGCTGTTTTTGTTGTTCCTCTCTGTTCCTCTCTTTTCTTTCTCTTTTCTTTTGTGGTTTGATTGTTTTCTTCAATGAAATGTCTAGAATCCTTTATTATTTTCTTTTGTGTATTTGCTATAAGTTTTGTGTGTGTGTGTTTGTGTAGTTAACATGAAGTACACATACAACATATAACATCTTATGTATATAACAGTCTCTTTTAATTTGATAGTAATTTTGAACCCATCCAAAGTTTTATATTTTTGCCCCCATTTTATATTTTTGATGACATGTGTTGCATCTTTTTATTTTACATATCTCTTAACTAGTTACTGTGTTTTTAAAAGGTTTTATTTATTTATCTGAGAAAGTGAGAGAAAGTATGAATGGGGTGGAAGGGCAGAGGTAGAGGGAGAGGTAGAAGCAGACTCCTGGCTGAACAGGGAACCCAACTCAGGGCTCAATCTCAGAACCTTGAGATCATGACCTGAGCAGAAGGAGACTCTTAATTGACTGAGGAGCCCAGGCACTCCTCCCTTAACTAATTACTGTATTTTTAATTAATTTTATAAATTTTGTCTTTTACTCTTTATACTTGTTCTATAAATGATTGATCTACTGCCTTTATTACTTATTTAACTTTTCTGATGAGTTTTTTGACTTTCATATGTTTTCTTAATTAAATAGTGCTTTTTCTTCTTAGCTTGGAGACGTCCTTTTAGTATTTTTTGTAAAGTTAGTTTAGTGGTGATGAACTCCTTTAGATTTGCTTATCTGGAAAATTCTTAATCTCTCCTTCAATTCTGAATGATAACCTTGCTGGGTAGAGACTTTTCAGTGGCTTTTGTTTTCTTTTTTTCCATTTCAGGTTTTGGAATACACCATGCCACTCACTTTTGGTTTACAATATTTTTGCTCAGAAATCTGCTGGTAGCCATATGGGGTTTTCTTTATACATAATATATAACTTTTCTCTTACTGCTTTTAAGATTTTTTTTTTATTATTCTTAAATTTTGCTGTATAAATATAATGTCTCTTGATTTGTTTCTCTTCGTTTTCATCTTATTTAGAACTCTTTTGTCTTCCTGGACCTGGTAATTTCCTTCCCTAAGTTAGAGGTGTTTTCAGCCATTACGTCTTCAAATATTTTTTTCTGACTTTTTCTTTTTCATCTGGGACCTATAGTGTAAATGTTACTCTGCCTGATGTCGTCCCAGGGGTCCCTAAAGATTTCCTCATTTCTTTCTTTCTTTTTTTTTTTTATTTTATATATTTGACAGAGAGAGAGAGACAGCAAGAGAGGGAACACAAGAAGGGGGAGTGGGAGAGAGAGAAGCTGGCTCTCCATTGAGCAGGGGACTTGATGCAGTGCTCAATACCAGGACACTGGGGTCATGATCTCAGCCAAAGTCAGATGCTTAAGGACTGAGCCATCCAGGTGGCCCCTCCTCATTTCTTTTAATTCTTTTTTCTTTCTTTCTTTCTTTTTTTTTTTTTTTTTTTAATTTTGCTGCTCTGTCTGGGTATTTTCCATTGCTCTATCTTACTGCTTACTGATGCAGTAAGCTTCTATTTCATCCATTCTATTGTTGAGCTACTCTAATGCATTTTTCAGTTCAGTCATAATTTTTTGGTACTTCTTAATATTTTCTTTCTCTTTTTTGAAGTATTCTCTGTGTTCTTTCATTTTTTCTCCTGAGATCAGTGAACATCTTTATGACAATTACTTTGGAATCTTTATCAGTGAGGGTGGGACTCAGGGGGCTTGCCTCACCCATTTAGGTCTCAGCTGCTGAGAAAAGAAGGCAGGGCTCAATCATCCTGGTTGTGTCTCAGTCTCTGGGTGGGTTGAGCAGTACTCAGGTACACATCCATCTCTGTTATGGTTTACATGCAACACAGGATGGGTGTGAAATTGGACAGATAGTGCATACCTTCCATATACTAGCATACTAGAGGGAGGTCACCAAAAATGATGCTTATGACTCCAAACACCAGCCAGTTAGAATGAGATTGCAAAAGTGGTGTCTACCAATGCTTCCACCCCTAGAAAAGTTTCCTGCCTTTCCAGAAACCACCATAAAATTAGTAAGTTGGTCCCTTTTCTTACAGCCTAGGCATTTGTCAATCTGTTTCTCTTATGCTGGTTGTCAGGGTGAGTAGATTTGCATATAAGCCCTTGAAGAGTGGAATCTATAGTTCTATGATTCTCCTGGTCTTCATCTCTGTTGATGTTGAAAATCAGAGGTTTTTGGGGTTTCCCTTTCTGGCACTGTCCCTCAGGATCAGGGTGCCCGATGTGGGTCATAATGTCTTTACTTCTCAAGGAAGGGGTCCATATTTTTTTTTGGATCCCTCTTAATTGTGGGGTCACCTCATTTGGGATGGTGTCCTGGAAGAAGCTATGTCTTTGCTTCTCCTACTCTTCTTGATTTGTCTCTTTTTTCTTTCGTTGTGAAGGTGCTGTTAATCTAGTTCTCAGGCTGTTTTCAGAGAAAAATTACCCCATATGTAAAAGCAAGATTTTTGTGTCAGTGGAAGGTGAGTTTAGGGTCTTCCTAGGATGCCATCTTGAACCCTTCCTTCTGTCTTATGAAGCTTCCTTTAATGCATTCAGTTTGGGTTTTTTTTTTTTTTAAGATTTTATTTATTTATTTGACAGAAAGAGATCACAAGTAGGCAGAGAGGCAGGCAGAGAGAGAGAGATGGAAGCAGGCTCCCTGCTGAGCAGAAAGCCCGATGCGGGACTCGATCCCAGGACCCTAAGATCATGACCTGAGCTGAAGGCAGTGACTTAACCCACTGAGCCACCCAGGCACCATAATGCATTCAGTTTTAATGCATTTCAGTTTTTGTAAATGTCACATATGTGGTTTAAAATAATAATATTTTTCTTTATTGAGTATAAGCTTTTTTTTTTTTTAAAGATTTTATTTATTTATTTGACAGAGAGAGATCACAAGTAGACAAAGAGGCAGGCGGAGAGGGAGAGAGGGAAGCAGGCTCCCCACTGAGCAAAGAGCCTGATGTGGGACTCGATCCCAGAACCCTGAGATCATGACCGGAGCCGGAGGCAGCGGCTTAACCCACTGAGCCACCCAGGCGCTCCGAGTATAAGCTTTTTATATAATTGCTCAACCTGATTCTCCGTAAAACTCTTAATATGGATTATTCTTTATTCTTCACTTGAATTTTCTGTTTCTGGGACGTTGTTAAAAAATGCAACATAATTTGGTTTATTTGTTTGTGTGGGTGTGTCTGCATGTGTATAATCATTTTATATAATTAATTTATATATTAATTTAGTATTGAGTCTGTTATTAGATGAAAATATATTGACAATAGTTATATCTTCTCATTTTATAGTTGCTATTAAAACTAGGTTTTTTTCCCCTAAATCTCTTACCATATTTGTCATATTTTTTATCTGCATTTCATCTCAGATTTTAGTATGAGATATTGCATAAAATATCTTCTGTTTCTTACTTATATATGGGTATACTTATATACAAATATGTACATTTGGGATTACTTGTATATAAATATATTTTTCATATATACTTTTTTCCTTTTAAGTACTTCTTGAAGATGACATATTGCTACACCTTATTTTTGACCCTTTGGAGTTTACTTTTTATTATTAACATATAATATGTTATTTGTTTCAGGGGTACAGGTCTGTAAGACTCATCAGACTTTTAAAAAGTGAATTTAGAACACTTAGTACAATTACGTTTGGTTTTGAAAAGGGAATTTATAATTATTTGGGGTTGGATAGATGTAGAAGTGAGAGCAGATCTCCAAAAGTTTCTATTAATTTGATATCCAGCCACTTTTCATAAGTCTTCTACACTAGTGATGACAATCTTTGATATTCCCAATAGATTTTACTTTTTTTGGACCCCATAACTCAGAGGTTGGCTTTTTCAGAACATTTAGTTTATATTAGCATAGCTCAATAGCCCCAATAATTTCATGTTACTCATTATTATTATTTTGTTATTTATAATTTTCTTGGTGACCTAAATGTTTTGGTGACTTGAAATCCATAAAAGCTGTGGGTAGAATATTATATGTTTATAAATTCAAAATATTTTAATTGTCAAATTGGAATATATGTGTGTGTGTGGATGTGTTTATATGTGTGTGTAATGCAAAATGTACTTATGAAATATGCATTTTCCTAAAAGAGGAGAAAATAATGCTGACAGCAGTGAAGGAATCAGATGAATTATGCACCACCCAAAATGTTTCTTTGTCTACAACATGTTATGGAGTATCACCCATATAAACTGTTCTGAGATTTAATTTTTTCTGTATGTTACATATGTTTTAGTCCTTAGAGTAGATTGTAAGTTTTTTGAGGAAAGAGGTTTTGACATCAACAACTGTGAATAGAAGATGATGTCAGCAAGATGGAGGTCAAGGAGGGTCCAGTGCAATAAAAATAGTAAATAAACAACCACAAACTGATGAAAAATAGCTCTAGGAAAGCTCTGGACTGTAATGAAGAAACAGCAGAAATCTTGTGGAGCTCAAAAACTGAGAGTGGCCACAAAGAAAAGTATAGTAAGGATTTTACTTCCATCACTATGTTCTCAAGTCCAGAGCAGCTCAACATTAAGCGAGATCCCTTGGAAAGATTTTACACCATGTGGAAAAGCAGTCTATTTGTCAACTATTCTTCCATAAAATTGAAAAAAAAGGAAACAATTGTAAACATAATGCCCTAGGCCTTACTCACCTTTCAGTAAAAATTAGTTTGATATTATAATAGCTGCTACCACCCAACTACCCAAGAAGGACTGAAAATCCTATCAAATATTCTTTTACTTATTTTAGGGATATCTCACTTGGGGAATTCGTATTTTTAAAATGGCAGTTTAACCCATGGTTTTGGCTCTGATCTCATGTTAATCACATTTGCTTGAAAATGTTGCTGTATATACTATGGATATCATCCCCTAGAGCCCTCCATGAAACCATAGGTTAAGGATATAAGTAGGTGAGGCTAGATCAGGACTTTTGGTCACCTCAGTGAGATAATATATGCAAAGAACTTAAACATTTCTTGCCATGTAGTAAGACTAATATGTGTCTTAATCTTTCTCTCCTTTCCCTTCCCCTCAGTCTCCACTCTCCCTTCTAGCGTCCTCTCCCTCCTTTCTCTATTTTTATTCCCAAGCCTTAATTTTTTCATAGACACTTGCAACCAATTTATCCATCCATTGGATAAGCAATGGTTGCATTTATGCTTAGAGACCATCTATTGACCTCTGTTTTGCTTATCTTCCCTAGGAAGTCTCTTCTTTGCTTGTGCCCAGAGTATCCTATACTTTGGGATACTTGGCTGTAAGTCTTTATATATTCTACATTGCAAGATGTAAATATTTTTTTACAAAGTATATTTTCAATATACTTTGTTATACTTCAATATACTTTGTTAGTTATTGGTAGTCTCAGTAAAGTTTATATTACTAGAAAAAGTATACTATGCTCCATTGGAAATTTAAAAATCAAATCATTCGATTCTTTTTTTTAAACGATTTTATTTATTTGACAGACAGAGATCACAAGTAGGCAGAGAGGCAGGTAGAGAGAGAGGGGGAAGGAGGCTCCTCGCCGAGTAGAGAGCCCAATGTGGGGCTCGACCCAGGACCCCGGGATCATGACCTGAGCTGAAGGCAGAGGCTTTAACCCACTGAGCCACCCAGGTGTCCCAAATCATTAGATTCTTATACAAAAATAACTTAGGATCCATTTAGAGACTTGATAAGTTATAAATTAAATCTATTGAGGGATAAACATAGAGAATTGTAATGCAAATGTGTGCATTTTAAATATACAAGTTCACTAATTTCCATGTCAAAATCATTATTAATTAGTGATTTATATTTCTATTTATTCCAAATCCTTTAATTAGTGATTTGTTTTAGGAAAATCATCATTATTTTCACACTCCAAAAACACACTGAAAACTGTTATAATAAATTGGCATGTTTATTTAATTTATATGGCTCTTTACCAAATAGCTTTAGCTATAACACTTAAATGGGTATAAATTTTCTTCTGGAAATGGGAGAGAAGTTTCTTGAATATATTTTTATATAATCCTCATGTTTAAAGAAGTATGTAGTTGAGCTATGCTTACCTATTCACTATTTCTCCCAAAGGACTAAATATTTTATAATTCTGTGCCTTTGCACAGCTTAATACTCTTTTCCACAGCAAATTAGTTATACTTTTTCTTTGCTGAAGCAACAATTTTCATGGTGAATTCTCCCTTTGCCCCATACTCAGCATAGACAATTGCTCCTCCTATTCTTGTTTCCAGATCATCCTATAAATTTTTTATCGGTGTGTTATAATTAATAACTATCAGTCTCTCCAGATAGAATCTGAGATAAAAAATTTATATTACCTATCTTTCATTCCTATCTTATAATGTAATTCTGGCCATGTATATTCCAAACAGACCTGTATTCAAGGAGTGAGTTAATATGTTAACACCTTATTAAAGTAGTAACATGATCATAAGATTAATATGTTCTAATTATACTTTGAATTTCTTCACATATTAATAATATAAATGGATAAAGCAGTTATAATGTATATTATCAATTTAAACAACACAATTAACTCAATATTTTAGAAAAAAATAATCAATATTTCAAAAATTAAGTAAGTATATCTTTTAGATGTTCCCATATTTATGCTTAATATCCTTCACGGTGAAATATTATCTATAATACAGAACTAAAATTGTCAAAAACTATTTATTTTTTATTTGTTTTTTTTTCCATTTCAAATTATAGCTCAAAAAAAGTAGACCATCAACATATATTAATTTTAGATTTTCCCATATTTCCACTCAAAGTCTAATGATGAAACAATGATGCTGTAAGAAGGGACAACAGAATTATCACTTTTATTCTAAGATTGTAGGTTAAGTAAAAGAACATTTTTTTCCTTGTGATTTTTTAAATCCTCAAATCTTATCTATTGTAAAATAAATAAGTAATTTTATACTTTATATGGAGAGGAGTACTCATATATATGTGCATCATGTATGGAGTTTTTAGTGAGTACTTTCTTCTTTGACTATTTTAATTATCTTGAGTATTTGCATTATTTTCTATCTAAATGTTTCACTACCTAATTCCTCAATGTCTGCAGCCTGTTTGTTTTTTTTTTTTGCCCTAAATGCCTGTAATCACTTCACCTACTTATATCCTGCTCATCTTTTAAGATCCAGTCTGTTTATGTTTTTCATGAGTGTATGAACCAAAGATGTCTTTTGTGATATATTTGGAAATTCTTTTTTTTTTTTTTTTTTTTTTTTTTTTTGTCAGAGAGAGCGAGCACAGGCAGACAGAATGGCAGGCAGAGGCAGAGGGAGAAGCAGGCTCCCTGCCGAGCAAGGAGCCCGATGTGGGACTCGATCCCAGGACGCTGGGATCATGACCTGAGCAGAAGGCAGCCGCTTAACCAACTGAGCCACCCAGGCGTCCCTGGAAATTCTTATTGATTGTATTTGACGCAATATCTGGTGATAGTTTATGCATACATCTTACCCACTTAACTTAAATACACATTTAAAAAATCAGACAAAAGTATTTCTGGTATTTACATTAGATTTAAACCATGAATGTAATTATATATATATTCCATATTAATAATAATAGATTTTATTTTAAATGTAAATACATATAAATTTCCATCATAAAATTTCTAAATTTAAGATTAAAATTATATGTAACAAAAGCATAATATAAATATTATTAAATATGGATTTGATTTATAAGTAAATTCAGTTCTAGTTTGATTTTTTTTTTTTTTTTTTTTACTTCCAGTGCATATCTCTTGTTACCTTGCTTAAGGACTTCAGAATTTAAAGTAATACTGAAGATGTCCATCAATGCAATAACAAGTTCTTTTCATTTTTTTCTTTAAAATCACATAAACATATCAAATATAATATGAATCTACAATAAGAAGAAACTATGATTTTGACATTGGAATTAATGACCTCACATCAACATATTAAGCCAAATAAGAAGTAGCTCTAGATTGACAATCTATAGCTTTTACAGGTCATGTTTTGAATATCTATATATCTATATCTATACCTATCCATATTAATCTGAATAATATATAATATAACTTATAGCATACATTTCTAATCAAATTATACATATCTTATATATTACTAATATATGTAATATTTATTTAAAATTCAGAAAATTATATACTTCTTCATGGAAAGGTGAAATCTATTAGTTGGCCAACTGGAATAATTTTATCATCCCATTGTGCACTTAGCACAACACACTATTTCCTGTCTTCCACACACTCTCATAGATGCCTAACTTTGTTCAAGCTATGTCTTCTGATAGAATCCTCTCCTTTCTTTTGCTGTAGAGATCAACTTCTTATTCTTACTATCTCATCTGCTCTCTCATATACTTCCCAGTTCTTCACATTCTCAAAGCTTCCTTTGGCCTACAAAAGAATGCATTGTTCCTTTAAGTACTCTCTAGATTTTATACATAATTCCACATGCATTCCAGTAAAGGGAACATAAAATGAGCAAATAGGTACATATTATTCCAGGAAGTAGCAACCTCTGTGCGAAATGAATAAAAAGTTAAGAAAAGCAACTAGTAATGGGTGTGCTGTTTTATAAGGGGGAAGATTATTGGGTGTTATATGCAATTAGTAAATTATTGAACACTACATCGGAAACTAAAGAGATACTGTAAGTTGGCTAACTGAATTTAAATTAAAAAACAGAATGATGAGGGTTGAGGGTTGTTGAGAAGGTTATGATATTGGATCAAGAACATGATTCAAATTCTAGGGGAAGTATTTAAAATAAAAGATGAGAGGATTGATTAAATTAAGTAAGACTGAAAAGTCACCATTAGAGCTTACTGAAAACATGTCTGTATCTCCAAGATTTAGGAGACTTAATATACTGCATTTTAATTGCAACTATTTCTTATTTTCTAGGCATTTTATAATTAAATTGCCATGAGGAAAATATGTTTTTGAGAAAGTGTGTGCATATGTGTGTATGTGTGGATATGCGCACACACACTTGTGCATTGAGGGCCACAGGGAGGAAACTCATGTGTTCATGTGTATGCTTGCTTCAGAATTGAAGAGATTTGCTACAAGATTATGGTGGAGTGGTCTGCTGAAAGTCTCCTATTCTCAGCCTCCATGAATTTAATATTACTTAATATTAAGCATAAATATTACTTAATAGCTCTAATGTTAAAATTAATATTTTATGTTTTAATCACCTAGCACATGGAAATAAATAAATATAAATGAATATGTAATATTTATATATAATTACATATATGTATATATATATATATATGAAACATAAGTATTCCAATGCAAATCAATATTTCACAACTTTTGTTTGGTGGTATTTGTCTGGTAAACAATGACTGCATCAAAGAGAAAGGAAGAATCCTGAGAAGCAATTTAAAATAGAAAACCTTCTAAAATTAATAACCTTTACCTTTATGCTTGTTTGCCACAAAAATTTATATTTGAATATCCTTTCTTTCCATCCATTGACTATTTTCACTGTTAGAATCTCTTGGTCTTTATTCTTGACTTTAAAATTATATACATTTAAAATTATATAAAATTATGTACATCATACACATATATAGACATGCATTATATACATATACACAAATTATATATACATACAAGTATATACATTAGCTTTTATAGCATTACTGTATATAAATACATTATATAAAATATATATGTAAATATAATGCAAATAAATACAAATACAACAGAACTTGCAGCAAATATTTCTAATCAAATTTTATGTATGCTGCATGTTAGACTACTAATAAATAATGATTCAGCTTTGGCGAATGATGACATCTATTTACTTCAATAACGAGTATGGATCATATGGATTGTGAGCAAGTTTACTTTAATCAAGGACACATCACTTTTGGATACTAATGACTTATTTTTCTCTTTTGTTAATCTTCAAATTTTAAGATTCATTATGGACTTGAGTAAAATTATTCTGCGTATTTGATTTGGCTTTTCCTAAGTCCTGTGACTGAAGGTTTATTTTGTTTGTTTTCTCGGTACATGATCAACCTAAACACAGTCTGAGTGTACTTTATTGTATAATTTGGGCAATGAGAAACAAATAAATAAAAATATCTTCCCCCAATGACTTTAAAGAAGGTCTATAGTCTCTCAGAATGTGTCACCCATTCAACCAAAGGCACTGATATCTTTAAGGGTGAGTCCTTAAGTAGAAAATAACTTTTTAATACTATCTTTGTTATCTAGGTAGCATAGCCTTATCATATGGCTTTTTATTAATGCCCAAAGGCAAACAAGGTCACAGAGACAACACAGTAACCTAGAATCTTTTCTTAACACTCCTGTATTGGAGGGGGAAAGATGCTGCATTTTATAGATGTTCCCTATGTCCTTCCTGTAGTATAGATGTTATTTTTAAGTACATTCAAAAGAAAGTCTAAGTACACTCTCCCAAAGTAGAGGGAGAATTGTTTTAGCTCTAAGGGACTTGGCACATGCTTCATTCTTATATCCTTCCATGTGAAGGGAAGCTTATGGGATGACCAAAAGGCACATAAGTAGCTTCATTAATCTAGATTTATGCATATGCAAATTTAAAATAAAAGAATATCCGTGGGTATTACTTGTGTGAGGTTTATATCTTTTTTTTTTAAGTAATTTAAGTTTTATAGTATGGAATGAGAGGACAATTCACTATCTAACGTTTGTAACTCAATGCTGTTATGATGGAAATGGCTCACTTAGTATTTAGATGGTTTCTTCTCTTTCTAAAGATCTTGTACTTCTTAGTAAGAAGGAAGGAACCAAGTAAACTATGTTTGAAGATACTGTGACCATTTAGTTTTAATGCTGATGAAGAGAGATCAATTGTTACGTTAGAAGCATCATGAGATGTTAGTATATGCCATGCTAAAATGAAAATACTAGATAAGCAACATTCTTAATAATATCTTCTAGAGTGATAGCATTCTGCCTTTAAGTGGTACTAGCAACCTATGCATTAGTGTTATTTGTTACAGTCTTGTTTGCCTAGATGCGTTAGGACCATTGCATCTTATTTTAGAATTACTGTGTACCCCAATGTGACTTAATTTTACGCTAGTTTAGTTAAGTTCCATTTATCATCTTGTATTTTTTTAATATTTGAGACATTCTGTTATACAATCATGTGTTCTTTCTGCACTTGATCTTAGCCAAAAGGCCGAGAAGTGATACAATCATGTGTTCTTTCTGAATCCACACTACTGCCCAGACTGCCTTTGCCAATCTTTATCATATGGTCTGCAAGGATCTATTTACTCATTTCTACCATTGAGCTGGATGTCATAGAGTCTATTTATGTAATTAATGTAGCACTTTGGGATTCTTCCAAGAAATGGTGTAGTACAAAGTAAAACACAAATGGTTTGCTATTATTTAATTTTGATATGTAGCCAAAATATATTTCTTATTTTAAGACAGGATCAATTTATCAGAAAATCTTTTGAAAGAATATTAAAATTGAGTTATACCAAGGGATTGGGATTCTACCATTGCAGACAAGATCTAAGTTTTCTTAATGTAGGAATGTTTTTCAAATGTATCATGAGGACAGGATAACAAATCTTTCTGACCTCTTAGGAGATTTCACATAATTAAATAATCACAATTTTCTCCTTAACATTTCCCTATTAAAAAAATTAACATTTAAAACATGAAGTAATAGTTTATAAAATAAAATTGAAAAAATATATTGCCAGGTGAATAATGCAACATTTTAGACATAGAAGCAAGTTGGAATAGTTATTACTTTGAAAATCCTGAATAATGTTTATTAAACACCTACTGTCATGGTTCTATTTTTTAATATTTTATTTGTTTATTATTTTTAAATATTTTATTTATTTATTTACTTGACACAGAGAGAGAGACTGAGAGAGAGCGATCATGAGCAGGGACAAGGGGTAGAGGGAGAAGCAGACTCCCTGCTGAGCAGGGAGCCCAATGTGGGACTCCATCCCAGGACCCTGGGATCACGACCTGAACTGAAGGCAGACTCTCAACTGACTGAGCAACCCAGGCACCCTTCTGACATGGTTCTAATACAAGTTTTGCAGTGAATGAAGTAGTTTATGCTTATTTTCTTCTTACTTTGCAGCTCTGTTATTCTCAGTCTATTAAAATAATTTCTATTTTTTCTTTAAATACATGCTTCTTGAACATTTCCAGTTTGTAGAATATTTAAGAATATTTTCATTGGTAATTTATGACTATATACAATTGTATAAATAGAGAATTAGGTTTTAAGAAAAAATAAAATAAAATATATCAGTGAGTATTAAACTTATTTGCCTATAATTAAAGTAAGGCTAATATCAATATCATACAAACTTATGATGGCAAATCCGAATTAAGATTTTGACAATACCAGGGGCGCCTGGGTGGCTCAGTGGGTTAAAGCCTCTGCCTTCGGCTCAGGTCATGATCTCAGGGTCCTGGGATCGAGCCCCACATCGGGTTCTCTGCTCAGTCGGGAGCCTGCTTCCTCCTCTCTCTGCCTGCCTCTTTGCTTACTTATGATCTCTCTCTGTCAAATAAATAAATAAATAAAATCTTAAAAAAAAAAAAAAGATTTTGACAATACCAAGCTGTTCTACTCACCTACTCTCACAAAAAGCAATGCATTTATAATCTTCTCTATCTCTCTAAATATCTGAGAAATCATCCTACTTCACCACTCATCTGACTTTCCTTCTAATAGATAAAGAAAATAATCCTCACAGACTAAATTTTTAAATTTAATCATATCAAACTTATAATCGTTTACATCTATGACCCCACTTTTCTGTGTCTACATGTTACATAGCAGGAACTGGTTTTTCTCCTATCTAAATGTTTCCACTTATGTTCTGTGTTACATTCAATAACCTTATGAAATCCATCATATCATCTCTCCCTTTTATCACAATCCTCTCCATTTCTATTATGTATCTCCCACCATTTATATATTCTCAATTCTCATTGATTTAAATAATATATAATTAAATATGAAATACAGAGATGAACAAAAAACAAACATGATACTTGAGTGGATTTCACTTAATCTCCAGACACATACCGCACCAGGGCTTTCTTTCCTATTTATTTTTCTCCCATTACATTTTTATTAGGTCATACATTTCTCAATTTCCCTCTTTTTCCTTGAGTAACTTCAGTTTTACTTCCAAACATATAACACCACAAAAATGCTTTTTCTTTGAAGTCAATGATTCCATCTGTGCCTTTTTTTTTTTTTAAGAAAGGAAGAGGAGAGAGAGAGAGAGAAAGAGCTAGTGGGGGTAGGGGAGGAGGTTCAGAGGGAGAGGGAGAAAAAGAATCTTAAGCAGGCTCCACACACAGTGCAGAGCCCAAGGCGGGACTGTAGCTCAGGACCCTGAGATCATGACCTGAGCTGGAATCAAGAGTCAAACACTTAACTGACTGATCACCCAGGCACCCCATACCACTTTTTCTAATGGACATTGCCTTGGATATAATCATCTTTGATCTGTCAGAAGAATTCTGTGCTATTGAAAACCTCCCCCTACATGATATATTTCCTGAGTTTTTATGATTCTATATGCTATTTTATTTTTTTCTCCTGTAGTCTGTCTTTCTATTCTCTTCTGTTGGCTAATTCACTTAATATTTTTCTTATATTATTTCCAATACTTAGTTCTAGATCATTCAACTCTACTATGTGTTCTCCAGATGCAATACTGATGATTTATACACATGGTGGTGATTTCTAAATTTATATGTCTTGCCGAAATAGCTCTCATGAGTTCCAGACATTTTAACCATCTGCCTACTTTGCATCCTCAGAGTGATATTTAAAGTAAAATCAAAGTCAGCATGTTCAAACATCAAACCCATGAAAAATTCAGACTCTTTACTCTTAAAAGAGGGGGTAGACAAGGATTACTTTAAGTGTCTGAGCACTTGGAGGAGGAAGAGATGAGGAAGATGAAGAAGATGAGAAAGATGGACAAAGAAGTAAGGGAAGATCAGAAGTTCAGTTTTGGATGTGATAAGTAAGCTGTTATTAGATATCCAATTAGAAATGTCAAAAATAAAGTCAAGTCCATGAGGCTAAAGTTCAATGGTGAAAATTGGCTAGAGATATAAATTTGAGAGTCTTTAGGAAAAGGATGGTATTTAAGGCCAGAAGACTAGATAAATCACCAAAGCAGTGAAGTGTATATGGAAGAAAGGTAAGGGCTCAATGTATAGGAAACCTGGCTTTAGAAGTTCAGGGGAGGAGGCATCAGTAAAGCAGATAGGAAAGGGGTGGCCAGACAACAAGAGAAAAATTCACAGCGTGAGGCAGTATTAAAAATCAAGTAATGAAGTATAAAGGTGTTTTTTTCTTTTTTGCGTATCTTTCTCATTTTACAGGCAACTTCATCCTTATAGTGACTCAGATCCTTGAAATCACCCTCATCTATCCTGCATCTCATATCCCAAATTTATTCTATTGACAGTTCTAACTGATATTCCAACTGCACTGCTACCACACTGTTCTATGCCATTCTTGCTTCCCACCTGGATTGCTGCAATGCCCTTTCCACTGGTCCCTCTAATTTTGTCCTTGCCCTGTTAAACCCATTTTTAATACCCAGAATAATTCTTCCTAAATGCAGTTCAGATAATATTATTCCTCTGAGAAGAAACTTTCAATGTTTTCTCAGCTGTCTCAGTGTAAGAACTAAAGACCCAACAAATGCCCCAGGTGCTAATCTATCTGACCCTTATTGGCTCCCTCATTGCATTTCCTATTAAACTCCCTTACTCAGTCTAGTCTAATCACACTGGCCTCCTTGGTAGTTTTGACAATGCCAAAAAGTTTTGTACCTCGGGAAGTGTGCCATTTTTTTTTTTTTTAATCTCCTAGCATATATTTTCCCCAGATAAATCCTCAGAATAGCCTCTCATCTCATTCAAAATTTTATTCAAAAGTCAGTTTTATCAGTAGATTACATTTGGGCACTTTCCATAATTTGACTATTCTTGATAATGCTGCTATAAGAAGTAGGGTGCGGTACCCCTTTGAATTTGTATTTTTGTACACTTTGGGCAAATACCAAGTAGTGCAATGCTGGGTCATAGGGTAGTTCTATTTTTAACTTTTGAAGACCCTCCATACTGTTTTCCAGAGTCGCTCTTGCCATTTCCAATGACATGGCTGGAGCTAGATTGTATTATGCTCAATGAAATAAGTCAGTCAGAGAAAGACCGATACCACATGATTTCACTCATGTAGGACTTTAAGAAATAGAAATAATAGATGAAATAGGGGAAAGAAAAAAAGACAGGGAGGCAATCCATAAAAGACTCTCATCTATAGAGAACAAACTGAAGATTGCTGGAGGGGAGGTGGGCTGGGGAATAAGCTAAATGGGTGAAGGATATTAAGGAAGGCACTTGTGATGAGCACTGGGTGTTATATGTAAGTGATGAACCACTAAATTCAACTCCTGAACCTAATTAATACAGTATATATTAACTAACTAAAATTTGAATAAAAACTTAAAACATAAAAAAGTCATTTTGTCATGTAGAACCATGTAAAATTGCAGTCACTTACTCTAAAACTACCTTCTATGTTAGATCTTTTTTCTAAATAGAATTTTTTAACATTTATGCACTATGTTACTTTAAGGACACTTTTTTGGTTTTGTTTTGTTTTATTTATTTATTTTTTGGTTTTATTTCATTTCACTTTTGTGTTGTTCATCCTTTGTAGCCTGATCACCTGGAGAAGTGTCTGGCACATAAAAAGCAATCTATACATATTTACTCGAAGACTAAATGACTAAATGAGTGAATGAATGAATGATGAAAGAATAGGAAAGAGGACAGAGAGACATTTTTTTTTTCTTTAGTAAATATCTCTTTGGAAAGCTTAAGTTTGCTTATCCTATATCATGAATGGATAATTTATTTTTAAATCAAGTAATTTATATTTAAATTTTAGTTTTAATGAACAACAGTTACTCTAAATTAAAAATAAATCAGGACTGGAAAAAATAAATTAATTAACAAAGGACAGTACAGGAGCCAAAACAAAAGCTGGATAGATTAGGACAAGTGAAGTAGCACACAAAGTATTAGAGTTTAATAGAATCATACATTGGATAAGTGTGTTCCATAAATATACATTTGTCAATATGCATTTTTGTTCTCAAATCTGACTCTGAGATTTATGCTTGCAGCAAAATAAATTCTTTGTATTTTTCACTATTTTCATAAATTGTATCAATATTTATTGGCATTTATACAATTCTGAAGTTCTATTTATATATATCTGTCATTTTTTATTAGAAATGCGTTTCATAATTATTTTTAGTGTGAGGCCCTGAAACATACACAGAGCAAACTGTGCTTGAATATTAATTGAGAAGGTATAGAGAGCACAATTTCTACTTAAAAACTTGAAAGCAAGCTAATTCTTTTGGGGTTGCCTGGTAGCTAATAAGGAGTATGTCAAATTGAAAGACAGGTCTGACTGAAGCAGCCTTTGAATAAATAATAGAATTGTTGTCAACTTTAGCCTTCAAGTAGTGAGGAGGGGCCAATTCTTAAAGTGAAGGAAGGCAGTTGAAATGTCTTTTGTGGTCTTTTAGTGAATTGTCCACTCTTTGCCCTTAAACATTTTTCCTCACCAACAATTTCAACACAGAGATGTTGAAAGTAAATTCTGAAGACATCACTCAATATCTGTTGAAATTAAATGAAATGGCTTAAGGCATTTGAGAGGCATGATTATTTACTATTCATTACCATTTATTTTGAATCCATATTAATATAATGTATTTGTTTCTTAAAGAAGTATGTGTACAGTAAGAATGATTACTACTCTGATAAAAGATTGAACATAAGTGTTTTTTTAAGTTGAGATTTGTGTTACAGTGACTCCAGGGTATATGTAGAACAAAATATCTTGACAAGTCTTTAGTTACCATGATCTGTTATATCAGGCTGTTGATCACATACTCAGAGATTTTGACCTATTTCTTTTTAATTCCAGCAGGAAAAGAGTCAAGACAGTTCAAGAATCAAAGGTAAGCAATGACTGTTTTAAGATCATAGTTTCATAAATTCATATAAGGATAGAAGAAGAAAAAAATTGATTTAGCTTTGAAAATATAGCTAAAAATGAGAAAACATTAAGAACTCAAAATCTTCAATTTGGTATTAAAGCCATTGTGAGCCTTTTGGGAATTCTGCAAGGTCGCTGGGGGTCCTCCACTGAGATTTCCTTTCTTCATATAGTGCTATTGGAAATTTCAACATAATTTTTTCTTAACTCTCTGAGTTGTTCTCGTGGAATTCCTCCATCAGTATTGTCCATAAGAGTTAATATTCTGTTTTATCTAGGATTTAGCAGATGAACTTTAAAAAATATGTCTCATGGGAAACCAAGTATTTAGTTACTGCTATGTCATTATATTTTCTATGAAAAAGCAAGACAATAAATGTTAAAATTTGATGGTAGCTAAATGGCATAGTCAAGTCTAGTCAGACATAGGGAAACAGTTTTCCCCACAATGACATTATTATGTTTTGATGTTTATTGTTGCAATAATAAATTGCTCTAGATAGATTATATCCTATAGCAAAATACTTCATTAATTTGTGTGCCCGCTGATTATATAGTGAAATTTAACAATTTTTTCCTTGGTTAATCCTTCTGGGCTCTCCCTTCATGGACTGGCCCTTCTTATTGTACAAGTTGGATATCCTCACCCATCTATCCCTTTCTGGTAGTATTTAGTCACAGGCCTGACTATGGAATGAAGGATGATTTCCCTATTTCATTGCATCCTGTTTTGCAGAAAGTTAGGTTTATTTTTACTTTCTTTTTTTTAGAGTTCTACAAAACCAAAACAAACCAAAATAATAATAAAAAGTTACCAAATTTACACATACTTCTGAAAAGATGAAAGACAGTTATTCTTTTGAGGGTCTCTAAATTGACAATATCAGTCTTGCTTATTAATAACAAATCTGAACATAATCTCTGCACATTTCCCTGCAACTAACTGAATTACACAATTTGTTTTCCATGTTCAGTCATCTGTGTGTGCCTGTATCACTGAAGAATGTAAAAAGACATACTTTTTTATTTTGTTAGGTATATTTTATTCAAATGAATTATGTAAAACTGCCCTTCCAGGGATTCCCAAACTGTATGTTCTTTTTCAGCGAACTGAAGTATGTCTTGTTATTTTATATGTGAAATTATTACACTTATTTATCCTCAAAGCACTCATATTAACTCAAAGTTTCATACCTTTGTGTTGCAAAAGGGAATTTCTATTCCAAGATGGGCTGTATGGTGTACATTTAAATGATATATACATTTTAAGCATACTGAGTACACATCTTCCTTCTCAAGAAGGGTCCCAATATTTCAGGTTAATCTTAAATCATATTTATAATTCTGTTACAGTTGAAATAAGTTTAGTATAGCATTCTTCTTGATGCTATATTGTCTTGAGACATATAAATCCTATCATCTGAAGTAAAAGAAATTATGTTTTTTCAACTACTGCCTAGAAACATGTTTTCTTTTATAATGTAATAAAATTTCAAGATGATTCTTGTCACTTCTTTTAAGTGGCTGACACATGTTTTAGAACTCTCACATTATGGCTTCTAGGCTACTGAGTTCTAAGTAAATCAGAGACATACTGTTTTGTCAGGACCTGTTCCCTAACTCTACTTAAATTCAGTATTTTTCTTAACTTTTTATAAAAATCATCTTGAAATGTTGTTTTACTGAAAATTATAAATGATTACTAAAAATGTCTTTAGGGACACCTGGGTGGCCCAGTCGGTTAAGTGTCTGCCTTCAGCTCAGGTCATGATCTCGGGTCCTGGGATAGAGCACCATATCAGGCTCCTTGTTCAGTGGGGGGTCTGCTTCTCTCTCTCCTTTACCTCCTGCTTATGCTCTTGCTCTCACCCACATAAATCATTAAATAAAATCTTTAAAAAGTCTTTAAATGTCAATATTTAAAAAAAAAGAATAAAAGCAAGAGCTTATCCATTCATAGATGAGAAAAATTCTGAAAATGAAGTATTGTACATATTTTGGTAACTAATGATTGAAATGTGAGTTATGTCCTCACTTGACATT
The DNA here is from genome assembly GCF_002288905.1 of Enhydra lutris kenyoni. Taxonomy (NCBI): domain Eukaryota; kingdom Metazoa; phylum Chordata; class Mammalia; order Carnivora; family Mustelidae; genus Enhydra; species Enhydra lutris. The sequence continues at coordinate 53,464,084 of NW_019154087.1, read as the reverse complement.
AATAATGAATTCTCAAGTAATAATTCCCAAGACTTCCTGATCAGAACATGTTTATTACATAGTTAGCAATGTATGCAAAGGAAATCTTTAACCATCTAATTTTCTGCATTCTGTGCCTATTTCTGCTTATGACAACAATCCCACCTACATTGTACCAGTGACCTGAAATCACATTAATGCACAAAGTAGTCCAATGAAAACTGACCCGTCTTTCCTCGGTGTACATGGAAATATACGTTGAAATGTTTGGAATTATATATATGTATATATATACACACACACATGGAATTCAACTAACAAAATAAATTTTGGTTCAATAGTTAGTAAACCATCGAATTCTCAATTGATTTTCATGTTTAGATTGCCTATTGTTAAATGAGTTAGAGCTTAACCTGTAATTAGCACACAATTTTGAGGTTTACAGTTGTTAGGATGTCCTTTATTAAAATTACATTGACAATTAGTAGGAAAATAAAGATAGTCCTAACAAGTTTAGAAGAATGACCAACTATTCAGAAAGCTCTATTTCACATTGCTTTTCAGTGATATTACAAATATATTATGTTTTAAAATCCATTAACAATTTGATAAATACTATTAGGAAATAATTTCCTTTGAAGAATTGTTCTAATATAAGGAGCACAAGTCAGTTATCTCTACAAATATTTCTCAGGGGAGTATTTTAATTTGTGATTTGTTTATTCATTTATATTTAAGATCATCTCTCTATAGTTCTCAGTGATAAAACAGTAACAGTTCTTGACAAAAATTGAAATGATTCTTATTTTACAAAAAGCTTAAAAATTCTGTCAGCTTAGTCAAGTTTTTAAATTTCCAAAAATAATTCAAAATACTTACTATAGTCAGAAGGATAATATCACTGTGGAAAGTTTGCATATGATTATGCTGTAGTGTGCTCCTGAGTATCTGCTTACCTCTCACTCTGTCATTAAAAGTATGTTTGTTCCTTCACCAAAAAGATTCAGTTCTTTTATAACGAAAATTTCCCTTCCTCTCTTTTCAAGGGAGACTCTTGGCTCTTCTCATTCAGAAGTGATAATAAAATATATTCTCCTTATATTGCTAGTTACATGTTAGGAGACAAAAGTTGGTTCCCTAATAGTCACTTATATGGTATATTATTGAAAATTTTTTTTTCCATAGCACATGCTATTGACATCTATCTTTTGTTAAGTATCTACTAGATGTCAGACACTGGGCTGAGCTTTTTACATATATTACCTCATTGTAATCCTCAAACACACATTATAAGGTAAGATTTAGCATTCAAACATGCCAGCACATTGAGAAATCACATCAAAAGTAAATAATTCAGACCAATATTATCATTTTGTCCTATTTTTAAATGGGTCATGTTTTATTTAACCATTTTACAAATTATATATCAGGTACATTTAGCATGTTGTTATTAGGAATGTTTTTGACATTTTCATGAATTTGATATATATGAATTTTATTATTTATACACTATTTTTCTTTGATGGTATGGTGTTACAAATATTTCCCCTACTGCCAATTTGTATAAATACTGCTCAGGGCTTTGTAACATTAAGAAAATTTTGATAATAATAAATGTGGTATAGTAATGTTCTAGGGGCCAGGTGTGAGAATTGTGTCAGCTTGTGCAATAAATGCTTGTGATCTTTGACAAATGACTTAATCCTCCAGAAGTAATTTCTCTTTTATATAATTTCTCTCTCTTTTATAGTTTATATTAACAAAACATACCCTATGATATCAAATGTCCTTTCACATATATAAAATTCTAATGCTTATACTTCCATAAAGACACTGGACAATGCTATTATTACAAACATCTTTCAAAATTCTTAATTCTAAATATGTTCTACATGGCAAATATTATGTATTATACATTTGTATATAAGGAAAAGGTAAGCTGCACAATTGTTCTCCCTATGGTACATACATACATTCTTGTATATAGTGAACAAGGAAGAACACTATTATGCTAAGATCATATCTAATCAAATTAAAGATGTGTGTTTGGGACAATAAATGATATTAAAATTCTATGGAGCCTGTAGTTTTTACATGTAAACACACACACACACACACACACACACACACACACACATATACATGCTATTTACTTTTATACAACCATGCATTCAGATTCTCTTTTATTTCCAAAATTGTCAATTGAGGGCACTGAAAGTGATCTGATACATGCAGGGATATATAGATATAGATATAGAGATAGAGAAATAATATAAGTGTGTATGTGTGTGTGTGTGTATGTATGGGTATGTATGTGTGTGTATCCATGTTATATATATATTATACATGTATTTTATTATGTATTATATCTAATGTATATTGTATTAATTTATATTATATTATATTATTTCTATATATCTGTGCCATATATATATACATAGGTATATATTTCTATATAACATAAAATAAAAATATATATGTATATATGTTTGTGTGTATATATGTATGTATGTGTGTATGCATGTATATGTATGTATGTGTGTGTGTGTGTGTGTGTGTGTGTGTGTATACATATATATATAAAATTGAAATGCTAATAAACTCCTAACCTGGGTTTCCTGACTATTCAGAGCTCTTTTCACTAGAATAATCTTACAGAGCTCCTGACATACATTGACATTAACTCACTTCTTCCAGGTTAGGTAACTAGTCAAGAACAGTTATTAGGTAGGAATAGACCTTCAAATTTGTATTCCTGAAAGTTACTGGACACATTCATTAACAAATGAACTATATAAAACTGAAAGATGATAATTCTTATATCTGAGACTTTTATGGGACTCCTTCTAAGTGTTAGATATCTTTCTGTTTAGGAAATAAGATATAGCCAGTACAATACTAATGCTTGAAATGGAAACTGTTACCACTATAGAAATTCAGAGTTGCTGTATTTTTAATGAATTACAGTATCATACCAATGAATGTTAGGTTTTTTGGTATTCAGTTTATAAAGCTATTGCCGAGACAAATAATTGTAGGATTTACAAAAAACTGTGGGTTTTGTCTATCGTTTTCAACAGTTATAGTCCTAGAAGGTTTAAGTATCTAAAAGGCAGGAAAACTCACTTCTAGAAAATGTCAACCAAAGGATTGTTTTGTTTATTTATTTGTTTGTTTTGGCAAAGAGTAATGTTGGATAAACCCCAGGCTAGTGGACTTACAGCAATCTGGTGATAATAATTATTGAAAAATAATTAAATGCTGTAAAAACATGTAAGGGAGTGATAATATTTTTATAATAGAATATACCTTGTTTGTTTTATTACACTTCACTTTGTGCTTCACAGATATTGTTTTTGTTTTGTTTTGTTTTTTACGAATTAAAGGTTTATAGCAACCCTGTATTGAGCAAGTCTATTGGCACCATTTTTCCAACAGCCTTTGCTCACTTTGTGTAACATTTTGGTAATTCTTGTAGTATGTCAAATTTTTTCATGATTATTGTATTTGTTATGGCGATCTGTAATCAGTGATCACAACTCACTGAAAGCTCAGATGATTTAGTATTTTTTTTAGCAACGAACTATTTTTTTTTTTTAAAGATTGCGTTTATTTATTTGAGAGAGAGAGAGAGAGCACGAGGAGGGAGGAGGGGGAGAGGCAGAGGCAGACTTCCTGCTGATCAGGGAGTCTAATATGGTACTCAAACCTAGGACCCTGGGATCATGACCTGAGCCAAAGCCAGACGCTTATCCAACTGAGCCACCTAGGTGCCCAACAAACTATTTTTTAATTAAAATATGTACATTGTTTCTTCAGACATGCTATTGCACTGTTAATAAACTACAGTATAGTATAAACATGACTTTTGCTCGAACTGGGGAATTAAAAAATTAATTTGACTCACTTTACTGCAACATTTATTTGCTTTATTGTGGGTGGTCTGGAAACTAACCCACTGTATCTCTGAGGAATGCCTAACATGTTATAACACAGCAATTGAATTACATCAAAAAATTCTATTTTCACTCTATTTTATTAAAAATGCACTTTTAAAATTAATTGGGGGCAAATGTATTCTCATGAATGATTATAGGTTACCTTGCTGCAAAATATCAATGTCATATATGGACCACTTCTTAGTTTATGATTGACTAACAACTCTTTAATTATTAATATGGGCATATCGCATATTTCAATCCATTTCATTTTACACCCAAAAAAAGTATAAGTATGAAATGACTGCTGAAAAAGAGATAAATTAAAAATGTAATTTCTAGTCACTCTGCCATACTTTAATGATTTTATTAGATGAAGTTGTTATATTTATGATTTTTTATTATTAAAAATGGTCATAATTCTTTATCTGAGTGGTGTTTTATGATAATGTGAGTTTCAAAATAAAAATAATAATACATAGATGCAAATTCTAGAAGCCAAATTACTATCATCATGATAGTATTCCTTACTTTGACAAACTTTCAAAAATAAAACAATTTCAGTTCTATTGTATAACTCTATAGAAAAATATAAATTAATAGATATATATTCGTTGTAAATAATCTAAATGATGCTCCCAAATATCCTACTAAATAACTTTTAATTAGTATAGATTTCAATATGAGTAATAACTTTTCTCAGGGAATTAAGATGATATTTGTTATTCATTCTTTAAACTCCATTTGACCAACTCGGTACAATTTGAAATGATTGTGGTGCATGTCCTCCTGCCATGGCAAACAGGAAGACAAACCACTTCACTACCTAAAGATGCTATTATCATCACCCAAAAGAGGTGTCAGAAAGTATCTGATTCTCTATCTATTTCTCGTTTATGCCATGAAGGGCTCATTTTCTATTATGTGAAACACATCACCTCTCTCCCCATTTCTCATACATTCTCTAGCTTTTAAAAGGATACTAATAAATCATCTTTTCCAATAGATCATTTATTTTGGTTTCAGGGTGATTAATTTTGCCACTCACTTTGCCCACCAGGAGGCATTACTAACTAAAAGAGATGGAGACATAATCCTTTTGTTGATACTGGGAAAACAACCCAGAACACTTGCATCTAATTTTTTAAATAAAATAATTAAAAAAATAATAATCTAATGCTGAATGTAATATCAAATTAATATTGTTCAGGTTTTTCTTTATATAACTCAATATTTTATATACCTGTACACTAACATCTCAACATTGATTTTTTTAATCACCAACACAAAATATTTTTATTATTTAGACTTTGCAGAGCTAAATATTTCTGAAGTTTTTAAAAAAAATTCCACAGTCTGAAACAGTTGAATGCCATGTTTCAAGATAAATGAAGTAACATTAACCAAAATGTGTTGATGGTTTCATTTATTTAGTTTAATGAAATCACTTCACTTAGCTGCAATGGGTGGCCTTAATGAAATAGTAATTTTTTTTTTTTTTTTTAGAGAGAGAGAGAAAGAGAGAGAGAGATCACAAGGAGGCAGAGAGGCAGGCAGAGAGAGGGGGGAAGCAGGCTCCCCGCTGAGCAGAGAGCCCGATGCGGGGCTCGATCCCAGGACCCTGAGATCATGACCTGAGCTGAAGGCAGAGGCTTAACCCACTGAGCCACCCAGGTGCCCCATGAAATAGTAATTCTTGAAATTGTTTAGAACATTACATATTTTTTTTGGCCAAAATCCCTGCTTTATCTACCAATGAAAAACTATCAGGTTTCATTTTTACTTTGTTTCCTCACTTTCTATAAACATGAAATTTGACTTTATTAAAGAGACTATATTTACTTAGTTTTTAAAATATATGTTTCGGGGCACCTGGGTGGCTCAGTGGGTTAAACCTCTGCCTTTGGCTCAGGTCATGATCTCAGGGTCCTGGGATAGAGCCCCACATCGGGCTCTCTGCTCAGCGGGGAGCCTGCTTCCCCCCTCTCTCTGCCTGCCTCTCTGCCTCCTTGTGATCTCTCTCTCTCTGTAAAATAAATAAATAAAATCTTAAAAAAATAAATAAAATATACATTTCTTCTTTCTTCCCATTTAATATAATAATATATTAAGTATTTTGTGATTACTTGATTTTTTTAATTATAAAGTTAGAAATTTTATATAAAATAAGTTGTTACTTTGTGATGTTATTATACTCAGTGACTCCTATGAGGTGGAATAGACATACAATTCTTTGTCTAAAACTGTGATAGATAAGTCAATTTGGAGTTTTACTTATTATGTTAAAGACCAAATAATTTCCCTTTTAAATAATTATAAGATACATTTTGTAGTTTTAATTTTTATATGGGTAACATTTTTTTCAATTACTTAGATAGCTAGATATAAGTATTTTTATTGGAGAATTCATGCCATCCTACAAAAATAATATCATTGTTTCTTAAATTCTTGGTGCATGGAATCCTTATCCAGTAGACCCTGGAAAACAAGGGAAAATTTGGCCAAATATGCATTTTGATGCTGCAAAATTTTTACATAGTCTTTTAGTGATGCCTATCTTTGCATCATTAAGCATTTTCATTGTATTTGATCAAGGATCTATTTTCCCTCATCACAGACCTTTCAAGAAACAGTTATTTTGATTCAGAGCACTAAAATTATAAGAACAACATTCTGAAAACTACTGATTTGTGTAACACTTTTTTAAAGATCTATCACAGGGTTTAGACTCAGCATAGCTAGGATCAGTTATTTACAAAAGTCCTGAAAAGAAAGTTTGGAATAATAAAAACAAAACAAAACAAAAAACAAAAAACAAACCCAGAGTGTCTCTTTTTTCAAGACATGCAGAAATGGGACATGCAGGGAAAATTGTCTCTTAGAGCAGTTAGAATAATAGGGGTTTGGAAAAACCTACCCATAAACATTTTTAACTCTACCACAACTGCCACCACCATCATCATCATCATTCAGAATGTTTTTCTTTTCCGCTTGGTTCTCTTCTGGGGTGCAGTGATGTAAAATATAGCAACTGCACAGTTCTCTTGTTTATAGCCTCTCTGTTGATGTTTCATGGAAGGGTACATGTTTCTGAACTTGCTTCTAGGGTAGAAGAACTGCATGTGTATGTAGGAGATAGATGCAGAGAAAAACAATGATATTTTTTCTTTATATAATGTTAATGCAGTCATTTTGAAAGTCACATTCAGAGAGTGAAAAATAATTACAGTAATTAATGATTGTTGCATAAATAATAAGTGCCAGTCATGTCATTACAAATGGTAAGATACCAAGTTTCTTTGCTGGCTAATACACCAATGTTAATTAATTAAATTTAAATTTAAAATAATAATAATGATAAGTGGCAGGCCCTGTGTAAAGTTCTTCACTTGACTTATCTTGACTATATATATTTAACATTTATGAGTACTTCCTTATTGTCAGGTCTTCTGCTCATTGCTTTCCACATATTATTTAATATAACCCTCAGAAGAATTTTATTTACTTAAAAGAGAATAAATTTTGCTGTCAATCCATCTATCTAAAAATGACCATCATTACCCTTTTGGTATATGTGAATTCAAACATTTTTTACATATGCATATATTTCAGCAAAACAAAACAAAACAGAATGAAAAACAACAACCAAAAAAAACCCCACCAACAACTTTGTATTCTTTTGGAAGTGTTAATGGATAGCCTTATATCTGAAAAGTTTGCAAATGCTTTGTGACGGATACCATGAATTGTTCACTCAACAACCATTTCAAACACCAATTAGCATACTTTCTTTTTTAGACTTTTTACAGAATCCAGTAAATTAAAAGCTACATTTCCCAGATTTCCTTACAGTTCGCCTTCTGGATATGTTTTAAGTTCTTCCCATCACATTTCATACCAGCATGGCCTTTTATGAAATTCTTATTATAAAGCAAGCACGGTTTTGGGGAAAGAACTTTTCCTTCACAGACAATGGGGAAGGCTGTGTGGTTCTGAACCCAGCAACTAGGGTGACAGCTTCCTTATGTATTTGTTCTGATAATCACAGAGGTAGTGAGCCTTTTGTTACTACAGGTCTGTGGTGGGATTTTAGAAGTTGTTTCTAAGAGCTCAATATACAGCCCTTTCCTTCAATCCTGAACCATTTTCTATATCCTTTAATATATCTCTTTTACTCAAATAGGGCAGAGTCTTTTGTCTGTAACAAAGAGCCTTGATCCTTGTGTTGTTCCGTCCTGGGATTAAAACAACTAGGGACCTGATATGGATGAGCGTAAGCAAGCAAACCTATCTGCAAGGCAGAAGCCCGCAATGACAGCCAGGGGGCAAACGTTATGCTCAAATTGCAGAGCAAAAAGGCATTGTTCAGGCACATAGTAAAACCAGGTGGTCCTATCTCCCTTGCAAGCAAAACAGTAGGAAATTCTTAAGTCAGAAGTCATTGCGGTTCATATAGTTGTTTATTCAAATTATTCAAACTATTCAAACTCTTGTGTTGAGTGTCAGCTGTGTGCCAGACACAGCTATCCTAGTTCTAGGCACTGGAGAGAGAGTAGCGGGTAAACCAGGAGAAATATTCTGCCTTCCTGGATCTTAGATTGTAGTTCGTAGGAAATCTACCCATAGCACAGGATGGTTCGTATCTTCAAAGAACAGCTAAAATCTCATGAAAATCACAGACAACTTTTCTTTTCTGCTTGTCTTCTTACCATCTCCTTTCTCTTCTTTACCCCAGCACCTCTCTAAAATTTAGAGTAAGACACCAGTACCACAGGGGATGAGGCAGGAGGGTAAAGAGAAAGTGATAAATTAGAATCAACTTGATGAAGGATAAACTCCCTCTCTGAGAAGTTTAACTGCTGCTACATCTGATATAAACCCCTCCTCCCAGACCTTCAGACCTTAGCAAGAAATAATTTCTGATTAACCAAAATATGTGTTTTTTAATCTTGCCCCCAAATTCAAAATCAGGGGGATTAAGTGGTAATTTTCATGATGTAATTCTCAAGAATCCTTAAGAGGAAAGAATTGCATGTCATTTTTTGGGTTTATTTGGTTTTCAATTAAATATTCTCTCAAGGAAATGAAGCAGCAATGCTTTCATAGGATGACTTAGAGCGCACAGCTGTTGGGCTTATGGTTTACCTACAGAGGTGTTGTTACTTATCTTGGTTTCTATGTGGTAATCTTTCTGCTTTATTATGTACATTTCTATCCTCTCACAGGCATGGTAGAACATTATTACCCCAGTATAATTTTTAATAAATAAGGTTTTAAATTTTTCCTTGAAAAATCTTGATGTGGAAGGTACTATATATATATAATCATATAAATATATAATATATAAATCTTATATATATGTATATATAAATGTTAACATAAAATGCTAATAAATAATATACAGACCATATATGATTTAATGATATATCATATGATGCTTATCATATTATATAAACAATATAATTAATGCTATCATACTATTAAGTGATCATAGATGTGATTTATTTTATATTTGTGTATTTTCTTTGTTGTATTTGTGTACAGACTTGAAAGGAGAGCTGATATATATCAATCTCTTACCATGACTCACACATCTATTTATTTTATTTTTTCAGCTCATTGTATCTATAAAAAAGATCTGAGAAGTAAGCATCATTTCATATGTATTGAAAATTAATCTTGAAGGTTAAATAGTTCATTGAATATTATCCAGCTAATAAATGCTTAATTTAAAATAAAGGTACTGCTTTTACTTGCTATTGTCATTCTGTTATACATCCTGTTGTATGTGAAATTTTCTATTTTTGGATAAATCTATATATGAGAATATGGTCATTGCAAATGCATTGTAAGTAATATAAACTACATTGTTGCAAGATGGAAAGTCTTGTCTCCTCAAAAACTAAATAAATAAGTTATTTAAATAACAGAATTCAAATGAAAATATCATGCTTCATAGCCAATAAAAAAAGTGTACAGGTTGGACAAATTAAATGGGAGATAAACATAAACCTTTGTCCCAAAATAGATAATTTAATTGTTCTATGATTTAAATAAATGAAAGACTTATTTTATTTATGGGGGGCCTGATAAGGCAATAATCACTTGGTTCAATCAGCAAAGGGCACATGCTAAATACATGCTGAAAAAGTGTAACTTTTATTGGAAATACTTTTTGGTTTGTTTGTTCTTTGTGTAGTTTGTTGATGTTATTTTTGTCGAATGGGAAATACCTTCATTTTCTTTTTTGCCCAGTTAAAATACTCAAGTCATAATGCCGTGTGATTAGGTCACACTACCTAGGTGAAACCCGACTTTAACTTTCACTAGCCATGGAACTGTAGACAAATTAGCTCATTAGTTTAAGTCTTATTTTCCTTTTCCTTAAATGAGGGACAGTCAAGAGCACTCATCTAATTAGGCTGATGTGAGGATTAACTATGATTACGTACGGAAGTGTCTAGAAAAGTTTCAGCACATAGTTGAAACCTTATAACTGTTAGTTTAAATACTATTATACATTATTGAGTGATCTGACATATGAATTAAGATTTGCCTATATTGTGAATTATCTTGGATAGGAGTAGAAAATATCTGTCATAAGGAAAAGGATTCTTTCCACATTCATATCATTCACAGCAGTAAACTTAATCTATTTTTTTCTAAATATTGGATTTAATTTTGATGAAACAGATTTTTTCAACGACTTAAATCATTAGGTTTTTTTTTTAAGATTTTATTTATTTATTTGACAGAGAGAGATCACAAGTAGGCAGAGAGGCAGGCAGAGAGAGTGAGAGGGAAGCAGGCTCCCCGCCGAGCAGAGAGCCTGATGCAGGGCTCGATCCAAGGACCCCGAGACCATGACCTGAGCCTAAGGCAGAGGCTTAACCCACTGAGCCACCCAGGCGCCCCTTAAGTCATTAGTTTTACCTATACTGTGAGTTTATCCATAGGATTTGTGTTCTATGGCCCTTGTTAATCAGGAGATGAATGTTAAGTAATATTTATTTAAATTGAGAAAAAGTATAAATCATATATTTTTTTCATTTTCTTTATAAATTTTCTCATTTATAATTTGGGTTTTTTTATAAGTTTTTTTGAGGGTCAAATAAGATAATGAATGTAATAATATATAAAAAGTACTTAGCACATTATCTGTAATCTCATAGGTATTCAATTAATCTTAGATAAGCCTAAATAAAATTATAGTTTATGAATTTATATAGATAACTGTATATGTAAAAATATAGAGTTAATATTATGTAGAGTATTAAATACATGTAATCCATAATAATTTCAATAAACATCTATAAAATGAAATAAAATTAAAATAAATTGGTATTTTTTTATACATATATTCTTATATAGAGAGAGGTGTAAAATTAAACTACTTTCTACCTTTGGAGAAGCTACTTATAACACACACACACAAACAAAACTAGTTTCTTAATGGTTAAAATCAGAACTTAGCTAGTTTTTGTATCTCTGTTAAAACACTGGAAGTGTATTTTTCATAAAAGTTTTTCAGGAAATATTTGTGAATAAATGATGAATGAACTAAAAGCCATATTCAGTTACAAAATGTCAGTATAATTTTATATAAGAGCATTTCATGCAATCCATGATGAATTATTTAGAATATATCTAATTAGTAATGTGATACATTATTTTTTTCTCAAAATTAATTACTTTCACTAGTGTTCTTTGTTAAACAGTAGCAAATATATTACTTTTTCAGTTATCTTTTTCAGTGTGTAATCTAGACAAGCAACAGCATAGTTTATTTTTAGCTTTTTGTATTTATGGTCATGCATAGTTTTCATTTAATTTCAAGAGTTGAGGTTTGCAAATGAGGCACACATTTTCATCATGAATTTAAAAAGAATGAATGGGTATGTATGTCATATGTTTAACTAATTTTTTTTTTTTAGCTTTTTAGTTTTTATTAACATATAATGTATTATTAGCCCCAGGGGTACAGGTCTGTGAATCGCCAGGCCTACACATTTCACACTCACCATAGCACATACTTTCCCCAAAGTCCATAACCCACCCACCCTCTCCCCATGTTTAGCTAAATTTGTAATAAGTAATGTAAAAATTGTGATCAGTGGAAAACTTTTTACTTTATAGGAAAATTTAAGGATGATATGTGTATTACCAAAATTTAATTTTCCCCAGTTGAAGGAAAATACGTGCCTTATCATTAAAAAATTCCAAATTTCAGATGCAAAGAAAAAAGCTTTATTCATGGCTGACTCACAAAGTCAAATTTGCAGGCCAAAAACAATTTGTGATAACATTAAAGAGCTATAGAACCAACAATAGGAAGTTGTTTAAGTGTTGGATTGGGATAAAGGTTTTTACATATCAGTGGAGTAATTACTGTGGCAATGCAAAAAAAAAAAAATGTGAACAAGTTAGACTTTTAACAGATTATTTATTTTCATGTTCCATTATTGGAGATATTATTCAGTATGGAATTGATGGAGATAGGAGTGAAAAAGGCAGCTCTATCTACAATGAAATGAAAGAGAGGAAATTATGTTACTACCTCACTATGAAGGATTAACACTGGAGCCCCTAAAGAACAGAAACTGGGTCCGAGCTTATTTAGAATGCCTTCTCAAGTTTTCTGGAATATAAGAAAGAACACTGAGTTAGCAGATGGCATTGATATATTTTTAATTTTTTTATTTAAGGAAGTGCAAAACTACTGGACACAAAACAGAGAAATATTAAACAGACAGGCAACAAAAAATATGGTAATCTGACTTTAGTATCAATAATAGCAAAGTGAGGAATGATCTAGATTGCATTTATGATTTCCATTATGTACCAAAATATATCGGCAAGAACATCTTACAATATTTAAGAGTTATTTTTTACCCTATATGCTGCAAAATAAGAAAACAATTATTCACAAATAAAATGATTATTGAATTACTGTCACAAATTAATACAATGTTAGGTGTCAATAGGATTTTGGAAACTAATAAAAAACAATATTCTAACAACAAAAACCTACAAAGTTTGGCTCAACCTTTACTAATTTGCAGTCTTCCTTAATATGTGTTTTAAATGGACCCCACTCTAAATTTTGTTGGGCATGTGCCGGGAGCACAGATAAAGCATTTCAGCCACTACCACCTTGGTTTGTTCTTTTCTTCTTCTCTTATACATAATTGCATGCACTTTTTTTATCCTTCCACCTCTCAGAAAAATTTTAAAAACAATATTCCCTGAGAAGTGAACTGGGCAGGTCCAGGAAGCAGGCTTAGAGTCATTGTTAGGGAATTCTGGGGTCCAATCACCATGAGTAAGGCCTGGAAGAGAGCAAGATACATACTTGGACATAGCCCCAAGAACTGCTTGCCTTGCAAGAGATGAACAACATAAGGAGGGCCAGAAAGTTTCTCTAATGCAAGGGGCTCATGACAGTAACCCACTGCCTACTCCCAGTCAGTACTGCTTTAGAAGGGGAAATGAACTGGAAAATACCACTTAGAAAGGGTACGGTGAGTTAGGGAAATCTGCATTAGAGGAAGCTAAGGAAAGTGGACTACACTTAGAAGAACAATGGTTTCCATGAGATAAACTAATATTTTGAAAAACTTCAGAGTTTGATGACCTATTATTAAATCATTCTACATTAGGAAAAAGTGCTATCCACTGTTATCTCATTCTTCAACATATTTTACAGTTCTTGCTGACCACATTCTCTGTTGATTTTATTAGGCTGACTTAGAAGTGGTCTGCTGTAAGTGTGAAATAAATAAATTAATTAAAAAGTGCACAAGATCGGGTGCCTGGGTGGCTCAGTTGATTAGGCATCTGCTTTCGGCTCAGGTCATGATCCCAGGCTACTGGGATCGGGGCCCATGGGCTCCTTGCTCAGCAGGGAGCCTGCTTTTCCCTCTTCCTCTGCCACTCTCCCTATCTGTGTTCTCTCTGTGTGTGTGTGTCAAATAAATAAATAAAATCTTTTAAAAAGTGCATAAAATCATGTGCCTGATGGCATTGGTATTCTAGGATGAGCCCACTTTAAAACGCTCAAAAGGGCAGTAGAAACTATATGTTGGGTCAGTGCCTTCATTGCATATCTGACACAAGTTCCTCTTTACATGGTCATCTCTCAGGTAACATATCTTTTATAATAATTTTGGTGTGATGTAATAGAATTCAGAAACATTCGGAGATAGTTCATCAGAGAAAAATGCTTTCACTTTACTGGAGAGCTTTGCGTCTTCAGTGAATTTATCTGAAAACAAAACAAACAAAACCAAGGTCAGGTAGAGATGTTGCAAAGAGTTTGGCTATAGTCCGGTCATTCTGGAAAGAACATGCTGGCAGATAGAACATGCAGGATAACAGCATACAGCCCATCTGGTGTGTGGTCTGCACACTGCAGGCCCTATGATCTCAGTCACAGCAGGAACATCCCACACAGAGTAACTACATGGGCACCTGTGAAGACTGACTCGAAGGGAAATTTACTAGAGAATAGGAGGAGAGAAAACTTCCACACTCTCCATCTAGCTTGGTTTTAGCTTTACTTTTAAACCATTTAACTAAATTACTAAACCTATGTTCCATATGCACTGTGAGCATCCTCACTGAAGTTTATCAGGACAGTTACAGGACTTCATGAAATCAAAACCCACCATCAACCAGGGCTCCTGATGTCTTGGGGTTAGTGTAGATTCTGTCCCCAGAAGATGCCGAAATGAGTCAGAAAAAAATAGCTTTAACTCTAAGACGATTCCCTCCAAACTGAAAATTCATTCCAATTCTCTCACACTTCCTAAACTATGCCCAGCCATGTTGTGAGCTATGTTTCATCCAAAATTCTATATTAAGATTATGTAACATTATAAAGATACTCCAAAGAACGCCAACACCACAGAGATACTCAAATATAATTATAAATCTCATTCTTATTTGAAGCCAGGGGAAGCCATTAGAGAAACTTAATTGGAAAACTAAATTCCCATGTAAGTTAAAATCCAAAGACACTAAAATCCAAAGGAATTAAAACACCCCAAAATCAATTATTGAACCCCTTTAAATCCAAAGAAAATAGAATGTTCCCTACTCTTCATCCTGCTCAGCATGCACCCTAGGGGAAGCCAGAGCCTGCCTGTAATGCGACTGCTTTCAGCACAGTCTGGGCATTTGTTTTCCACAGGGTTACTGTGGTTCTCTCACAAGCTCAGAATCTCAATTAGATCAATATCAGGTCTGATGTGCCTTTCTTTTAGAGAGCCTGAAGATGATCATGGTCTGTATTCCTAGCCAATACATTTGTAAAGAAGCTTATTTCTAGAATGCAAAGTTATTCCACTCAGAATCATATTTGTAGAGCCTAGGACTTAGGTTTGGAAAAGACCCAAATGGAAGCTCAGTTTTACCTGAAGAAATGAAGATAGAGCACGAAAATAAGCTTTGTTTCACCTGCTCTAGAATGCCACTTAATTAATGTCAGTTGCCCACACCTATGATCTTAAATAATTTCAACCAGAAGAAGACTGTGATCAAGAGGTTAAGTATGGCACAGTATTTACCATATCTGGGAGAAAACTAAGCTCTGGTGAACACTCTGTCCTTTCTCGTTAAGGGCAAAGACATGACCATTTTCTCTTGAAGTTTGGAATTATACGGTAAAATGGTTTTAGAGAGTATTAATTTGCATAGCTTTCTTTCTCATCCAGCATATTGAACATCTTTTAATTTTCTGTCATCCAAATTTCCTTTAACATGAGAACCTTTGGAAAGGCTTATGTGCTACCATTTAGTGGTGAGGACATCCCCAGCCACTGAGGAGTAAAGGATAAAGTAGAGAGAAAGAGAGATGTTGGAGAGCCATAGATGGCAGTATTCTACCAAGCTGGTCATCACACTTCATACTAAGCTAGTTATCTGGTCTCAAAGGACATCTTTAGTGAAACCATATGAAAGTACTCTATCTTCAAATAATCCATCCATGGGAAAGAAGGGAGAAGAATTTATCTGAACTTATCCACTGACCTCCATTAGTCAAACTTGTCAAGAGATGTGAACTGCCCCTCCCTTTCAGGCTGCCTAGGTGTGTATGCAGAGCTGACTCTGGTGCCTTGGTGTACAGTGTGTAGTATGGCATGACATATTATTGATGCAGATGCATGAACATCAGAGAAAAAGGGCAGGAACCAGTGGCTGTGCCAAGGACAATGGCTACTTGCCCCATGACCAGGAAACAGCTAAGTTTCCCTCAGTCAGAAACCAAATCAAGTAAGCATATCTGGAGCAAGGAATAAAGCGAAATCGGGTACCTTTCCGTTTTCTTGGAGCCCTGTGTTTCCAGCCTACCAATGCTGCAATGAGTGTGCAATCTTTTTAGTGACCAAGACTCCAGCCTCTCTTGTGGACTAACATTTATAGAACTCGGCCACAGGGGGCTCATTATACTGTCTTGTTACTGCAAAATTGTTCAGACCTACGAAACTACTCTCATGGGAAGATTTTACTCCTATTTATGTTCTAACATGACTCTCAGAAGATTCCCAACTTTAACCTACTGTTAATGCTTCAGAGTTTGCACTAAGAACACAGTGTGGACAATAGGGCTGCCATGAGTTCTTCAGGTCTCTCTCATCCCTCATGTTTTGAATGTTTTAGATCTTGAGTGTTATTTCTAGTTGATTTTTTAAAAATTCAATGATGGAAGATAATTTCTATTGTTTTATTTTCCTACTCTTTCTCTTCTCCTTTTAGAAAGGCCATCGGTAACCTGTTTATTATAAAGTTGGTCTTTTTCCTTGTCTACCATGTAAAAAAAAAAAAAGCAATCTGTTTCTTGGCTCTAAATGCTTTGCTCTTTTACCATCCTTATGTTTCTGTTTCAGATTTTGTTTTAGGATTTTAAACTCCGTATATTCTGATTCTTCCAAATGCATCCATTGTTCAAGCAAATCTTGTGTACTTCGACTTTCTTGTTGTGGACAATCCCACCCAAGAAATATTGTCATCTCACCATAGCATGAACTGAATCTATCATCATCCCATCTGCCTTCCTGTCATATGCTTCATTTTTATTATGCTTTCATTTAGGATCTCAGTTCTACAGATTGATCATTCATGTCCTCCCAAGACAGAGAAAATTCCTGGATAGCCAACTAAATGTAACTTCATTACCTAAAATTATTTTATTCCTTTTCAAATCTCAGGCATGTGGATTAACTTCATGAATTCAAGCTTGGTTCTTCTACCATTTCCTCTTTAGCCTTGAAAGCAAAATGAAATTTCAAGCATCAAACCTAAGCCTGACAATCATAATTTAAAATCAGAACCTCTTTAGAATGATGCAGCATGCTTGGAATCCAGCTGCTTTGCAGTCTAAAAGTCATTCCCTGTAGACAAGACAGAAAAGCACAGTGCAAATGACAAATAACTTGCTCTGCTTTTTAAAGTGTAATGGTAGGTGTATGGCAAGTTTCCCTTTTCCGCACAACTAAACTTTCCCTGGAGTTAAGTCTCATGGCTCAGGCCTCCGTAGCCCCCTGGTGGCATTACCCAGACACCACTGTCTTCACACTTGCACTGAGGGGCTGCAAGTGACAGACTGCGCTCAGAGCCAGGATTCAACAGGATTGCCCCTTTACTGAGGCCTGTGAGGCTTTTGAGTGTGCTCTGACATTTTCTGCCTACAGAGAGTGCATTTTGGTTTCAGAGATCCGTGTGGCTTCTATTTTGGTCAATTCCAGGATGCCCAGTACCTTGTCAAGGTCAGAGCACCTTTGCTTAAGATCTGGCGTTTGCAGGCATGTCTTTGTATCTCTTTTAGAAATTGCCCATGGACAAATCCTTCATAAGCTGCAATGACCAGCCAAGGTAGAAAAATAAGCAGAAGTGCTTTTTAAGGCTGTTGACAACCTAAAATTCATTTACATAACCTAATCGAAGCCTCTACAAAAGCAAAATACCTCCTTTTTTTTTTTTAATTTTATTTATTTATTTGACAGACAGAGATCACAAGTAGGCAGAGAGGCAGGCAGAGAGAGAGGAGGAAGCAGGCTCCCTGCTGAGCAGAGAGCCTGATGCGGGACTCGATCCCAGGATCCTGGGATCATGACCTGAGCCGAAGGCAGAGGCTTTAGCCCACTGAGCCACCCAGGTGCCCCAAAAGCAAAATACCTCTTATTTACTATTGTGTGAAGCAAAACCATGTGTGATGATCCTAAGTTGTAAAATAAAAACCATGGAGAGCAGAAGAAATAATAATAATCATAAAAAAAACCAAAAAACAGAAAAAACCAACAAACAAAATCAAACACAAAAAAGAAGTAAAACAGAACAAGCCCAAAATTCATCTGTCACATCAATCCTGCTTTCTTCTAAGGATGGATGCAAGGGAGCAGAAAGAAACCAGGAGTAGAATGTGTTGTATTAATGGAGTTCCTCTATATGGAGAGAATATCAGGAGAGGAGGAAGATCCTTCTGCTTCGTCTCTACTCCCTGGTCTTCAACACTATCAGTCTCTAAATCTCAGGAGAACAAATTCACTCCTGAAATGGGCACTGAATGTTTGAAGCATGATAGACACTTGTGAAGCTATTCTGAGAGGTTATATTTTACTGGATAAGATTCATAATACTATAATATTCAAAAATTCTAATAACATATTATACCACATTGAAGAAGGTAGTGAAAAACATGATTCCCCATCCATTCTGGGAAAAAGTCTATAAGTTTCCAATTTAATATTATTAAGTGTTCAGATATTTGACATTCACTTGAAGTGCATTTGATATATCTAAGTTTCTTCCTATATAATTTAACTTAGAGATAAAATAAACTTTCTATGAGATTTTCAAGTTTTGTCAAATCGGGATTTTCCTATCAAAACTCAGAAAAATTGAATTAAAATTCATATGCTTAGGATTGTTTTGTTTTAGGTAATATTAATCTACAGATTTTTTTAATTGAAGAAATAATCAGAATGTTTTGAATGATGGATTTTTGGGGTCACAGTATTTCATTTTAACTCTGATTTCCTGTTTTCACTAATAATCCATGTTCACTTGAAGAATTTTTGTATCCTGAGAAGGATATCTGAGATTGTATTAAGGTAAGAGAATCAAGTGTTGATAACATGAAGTTGAGCTAATGTTATTAAAATTCAGTACTTGCACCTCTAGGAAATCATCAAGATTTCTGTGGGTAGCATGTTCCTCAGCATAAACTGCATTTTTCCTTTGCCCTAAACTGAAAGGCGATACTGAAGTTTATGTCTCTCTTCATTCTGCTGCCTTCCAGAGATACCCCCACAAAGGACTGATGCACGTTGTATATCAATATTTGATGTGTGCTGGAGAGTGCTTTTCTGGCTATTACCCTTTGAACACAGTGCATCACACAGGGATTTAGAATCTATATACTTGTTGAGCATCAACCTAAGTGCAAAGTACTCACTGAGGCATACCAAAGACACAAACTCATGAAATATTTTACCTGTCCTCTAGAAGATTGTGAGGAGTTTATTGCACAAATTCAAGTCAGATCTTTCAGTACATAACCTACTGTAACCCTGGGGGTGAAAATCTTAATGGTTTGATGATAAAAAGAACAAAAGCTCAGCATAAAAGTGACACTTACTTTCTGGCTTGAGAGTTCCCCTAACTCTGAACCTCCAAATTCCAGGCATCATTGTGTTTTAGTTTTTGCTGTCATGCACAGTTCCCATAACACTATAGCTTGGTAAAAAGACAGTGAAACAGGTGTTTTCTTCCTTCCTGGGAGCAACTATAATCTGATCTGGTGTTTTTGATTTTTATTGTGCTATAGAACATTCCTCAAAATGTGATTAATTTAAATGGTACTACCATATGGCCCAGCAATACAACTCTTAGGTATATATCCAAGAGAATAAAAATACACATCCGGACAAAACTTGCACGCAAATGTTCTTAGCAGCATTACTCCTAATAGGAAAAAAATCGAAATAATCCAGATGCTCACCAACTCATAAGCAGATAAACAAATTTGGTATAATGTAGTGAAATACTATTCTGTAATAAAAAAAGGAATGAAGTACTGATATATGCTACAACATGGATGGATGAGCCTTGAAAACAGTGTATGACATGAAAAAAGCCATGCATGAAAGGCTGTACATAGTCTGATTGCATTTATATGGAATGTCCAGAGTTGGAAAATTTATAAAGACAGAAAGTGAATTAGCCGTTAATTAGGGAGAAGTATGGGAAGAGGTGGAGATTGAGTGCTGCTGGGTTTGGGGTTTCTTTTCAGGGTAACAAAAATGTTTTAGATTGTAGTGACGGTTGTACAACCCTGTGAATATATTAGAAGACATTGAATTGTGTACTTCAAATGGGTGAAGTGTATTCTGTGAGAATTGTTTCTCATATGTTCCTTCAGCATTTTTTCTCCTTAGCATGATGATCACTATTATATAGGACTATATTTCTTCTTTAACTTCTCTCTGATCTTTAGCATTAATGCATCACCATCTTAGGGTGCTTTGACAAATTTATAATTTTATAGGCATATAAGGGCCTTAGAAAATGGAGAAATAGGTGTGAGACATATTGCAAGATACAACTTTGTTATTTTGAAATAGTGTTGCCTGGTAAACTCCCAAGTTTGGTGTGTTGAACTTTATAAAAAGTGAATTAACCTGCTAGTAGGAAAAAAGCATCAAGAAATGGTTCAGAATCACCACTTACGTTTATATTCTAAACTAGTAAAAATATAGGAAAGTTGTTAAAAAGCGTAATAGGTTCTATTTCTTAAAACAAAACAAAATAAATACCAAGAAAATTTGTCTAAAATTACAAGTCAAAAACCCAACTCAAACAATAGCATGCTTCTTTTCATCTTTACACACCTAATTTTTAGAAAACTGGTCAGAAGTGTGTTAAGGTGAATGATTATTTATTTATATGGTGTTCGTAGGAAGAAACAAAGTACTAAATGATTTCAAAACTTTTATATAGCCACAGAGTAATGTAGGAATTAAAAAATAATTCTTGTTTCCTGTGCATAGCAGTTTTATTATTCTTATTTTTATGCCACCTATTAGCTTCAAGTCCATGAGTTAATGCTTTTTTTTTTTTTAAGATTTTATTTAGTTATTTATTTGACAGACAGAGATCACAAGCAGGCAGAGAGGCAGGCAAAGAGAGAGGAGGAAGCAGGCTCCCGGCTGAGCAGAGAGCCCTGGGATCATGACCTGAGCCGAAGGCAGAGGCTTTAACCCACTGAGCCACCCAGGCGCCCCGAGTTAATGCTTTTAA
The DNA here is from genome assembly GCF_002288905.1 of Enhydra lutris kenyoni. Classification (NCBI taxonomy): domain Eukaryota; kingdom Metazoa; phylum Chordata; class Mammalia; order Carnivora; family Mustelidae; genus Enhydra; species Enhydra lutris. The sequence goes on along the minus strand of NW_019154087.1, from coordinate 53,442,869 downwards.
ATATTATTAATTATATATTAAGAAGTATTATTTTCTCTTCTACCATCTACCAGCAATTTAAAGTGCAATCAGAGCTCACATATAACCTTGAAATATGAATCTAAGGAGTGCTTTTTGGGGTGGTATATTTTTACAGTTGTAGCCTTCTGCATTATGCAGGTTTCCACTGAAACAATTATTGTAGTCATTTTGTGCTCTTGCCTTTTCATACAACTGCTGCATTTCATTAACAATTAAGGTCATATTCTGGTTCATTCCAACTATATTCCTTTGCCCTTACCCCAGATCCTAGCATGCTATTAATAGTGCCAGCTCTGGTTAACATTTACGTCAGACTTGAGAGGAGATATTACAGTAAAGTGCAAATTAAAGCCTGCTAAAATGCTGCTGCCAACAATTATACTGGGGCACAAGCACATTTTTCATTTATTTCAATGGGTCACATTAACAAGGCTGCATGCCACATTATCACAAAAGGTGGACCAGGCTGTCGGTTCTGATTATTGTTAAAGGAATGGCATTCTAAGAAGGCTCTGCTAAAAGAGAACACATCCATTGCTAACTAGTAGTTTAAAGGTGTATAATTATTGGACACTTTTTGTAGAATGGTAGAAGTGTCTGTCAATCAAAGGTCAATTTTTTATTTCCCTCCTTTTATTTATTTTTTTCTTTTCAATTTAATTTCTCTACAAAATTAAATCCCTTTATGTAAGCTAAATAGATGGAAGAGAAAAAGTCTTTTATTTCAATTGCTTCCTGAATAGTTGAGCCTGTTTAATTTAAAATACTACAATACAAATTACTATCCTAGTAGAGGATTATGTAAATCGAGCCCAAGTTTAGGCAATTTATCCTCCATATTAAATGTTAAAAAAAAAAAAGAAAAAGAAAAGAAAAGAAAAAAGGATGACTTAAAATCATTCAAGCTTCAGGAAATTAGAACCCAACACTTTTTTTTTTTTTTTTTAAATCTAGTTCATTGTCTTTTAGGTAAAGATCTCTATTTGTTGGAACATGGATGGAAATTGTATTTAGAAACTCATTATTTTATTCCTATATAATATGTGCAAGCACCATAGTGATCTTGTCATTGTTTCTACAGAACAGGAAATTCAGATATGATTTTTATGTTCCTGTCAGGAGAAGAGTGCATGAATTATAAACCATCTCTATATTAAAACAAAATTAAAGATGACTTTCCTATTGAATTAACTTTAATCATATAACCACCCTTTACCAAATAGCACTCTTTCTTACCAAAATGAGTTGAACCCAAATATTTGAAAACATGAAAAGATACTGTTGGCAATGAGTAATGGATCTTAAAGTTAGATTTTTAACTTTTTTTCACTCTGTCCAAGCCTTGTCATGGCACTATGGTTCCTTGATCATCTAACCGTTACTACCACTATGTAGAACACTTGTATTTGCTTTATGCTATACCATTTTTTTTTAATTTTGTAAAAATAAAGGTGAAGACAGTTGGAAAGAGTTATCTCATTCATAGTCATTATGTTAATCCAAACACTCTGAGTTTAAATGTTCAACAATATACTTACAACCAATTTCTAATTATATACAATTTTCATAATATATTTAAATGAATAACTTATTATAACATATTTTATATAAGCAAATAAATAAATATCAAGTTTACAATTTGATGTATACTGCATCACTACATAGAATATTACCAAAGCCCCCTGAGCTCCTCCCATGCCACCCTCTGTCCAGTCACCAGCAAGTTTAAAAGTTAGACATGACTGTAAGTCCTAAAATTGAGTTGAATTGTACCTGTTTTAGCCATATATAAGTGAAATAATCTAATTATTTCATGATCAACATTCTAAGATATTTATTACACTTGTTGCTCAAAGCTGTATTTTGTTCATTTTTATTGCTATTTAGTATTACACTGTATGAACATACCATGTTGTACTTCACCCACTGTGCTGTTGACCAGTATTTGGCTAATACAGAGCAGGGATTCAAACCCAAGCTTGTCTGTCTTTTGAGCCTGCACTATTTCTTCTACACTTTTACTTTTTTGAAAATAAGTCAAATATGATGAAATATTGTATTATGGGCATTGCAGAGTTAACACAAGGAGATAAACATAGCCATACTACGAAACTTACCCAACCACAAAAAAATATTTCAGTGCTAATATTTTTTCCCCCAAATCTAAGTATTCCAAAAGCTGGTGTTCTTATATATGTTTATTGTATACTTTTCAGTATTGCAATTTTAGTAAAGATTTCATTTATTTGTTTGAGATAGAGAGAGAGAGAGGAGAGCGGGAGCACCTATGGGGGGCAGTGGTGGAGGGAGAGGAGCAGGGAAACCAAGGGGGGCCTCAATCCCAGGACCCTGGGATCATGACCTGAGTTGAAGGCAGATGCTTATCTGACTGAGCCACCCAAGGGCTCCTACATTGTAATTTTATTTGAAAAATAAACTTTCTTGAATTTAAAATATCTTGGTATATATAATGCTTATATATACTATGATTCTTTATAGCGCCTGCATATTAAGAACTTCAGAATGTTGAGTGGAAGAATTATCTCTTTCATTTCCTTCTTTATAATAACTAATATGTTATCAACCACTCATGAAATAGGTTGGCTAATTGTGAGCCTGGCAACAAGTTACAGATAAATGGGGCTATGTCCTTAAATTTCTTGGTGCCTAATCATCTGAAAATAAGATTCTGATTAGCTATGAGAAAGTCAAAATATTCCAAGGACTGACATGGTAACTAGCAGATAGTATACACATCTATATTTTTAATTTAAAAATACTGATCCAATAATGTAAAGATTTTGGCAATCCCCTTCCATAACTATGAGACTATTGTATTGTTTTTGCCACCGTGCATTATTTGAAAAAAAAAAAAAAACTGCCACAAAAATAGAAAATTGCAATATTGCAAATAGGATCCATAGGAATGGAATAATTTTCAAAGCAGGAAATCCTACTTGAAAAACAACATGAGCATGGCAAAATAAAAGAAATTGTGTTGGCTTATTATTAAGCCACTTAGGGCAGTGAATAACACTGGGACTTAGAAAATATGATTTATTTCTTGTTACCAAAAGAATATGACTTCTAACTCTTGAATAGTCATTCTGCTGTAGAACCATAAGAAAATTGACTTTCATCATATTCTTTGCTTATAAAATGATAACATATAAAATTTCCTTACAAGAAACCCAGAGGGCATGTATAATCTAATATATTTTATGTAATTGGATATTTGATATAAATTATTCATTTATCTTGTTCTCATTTTTTAAGTACCACAATGCCTGATTATTTACCAGTTTAACTTTCCAAATGAAGGTCAGAAAATTATTTTTTAAAACTATACTATTATTTCAATTTCTTCCATTTCCCCTGAATTTACAGGAGTTCTTGGTTATAAATTATATTTAGAATAAACACTAATTATGTTTAGAAGAAAACTTTTTAAATATTTAGTCAGGATAGAAATGTTATCAATAGTAAAATTAAATGTTGTGTCATAATAATTATAGGAATCTACCCCCCAAATATAAATCATATGCAATTATAATTATAGCTTTATAGTGGGACACTATAGCAAATCATTATCATAGTTTTTATTATATTATTCAAAAATAAAAGCTTATGTTAAATTTGATATATGTGATGAAAACTGGTAATGCTTAATGTTTATATATATATCTGCCACCAGTTAATTGAATGTGTTTGTCTTGGGAGGAGGAATGTGTGTGTGCGTATACACAATGTGAGACTAAAACATGAAAACAGCACAACTCATAGAATTAAAATTCTATAAATTGCAGCAGCAGAAGCAGTGTACAAGGGAATAAGAAACTGCGTTTCTGGGTTTAAATCCTATTTTAGCCACTTACTGAAAGTCTTCCTTTAGGACCCTCCTCTGCCTCAGTGGAGGTATAAATAGTCCCTATCCCACAGTGACACACTGAGGGTTAAATAAGAGAAAATGCATACAAGGATTTAAAATTGTACCTGACACTTAATACCAATATCAGTGTTTCTTCACTTACCAAAACAGGTGAGGTGGAGGAATTAAAAGAGGAAAGAACTAATGTTTTTAGGATTCTCATCCCAAAGTTCTTTGTTTTCTGTATTTCTCCCCCATTTCTTTCACTGACATTAAAGACCTCTCAAACTGAAGGTTCTTGGGCTCCCGCATCCATCTCAGTACTCTCCTCATTTAACTCTCTCTCAGGCAATCTTATTCAATCACATGATTATATCTACCACTCATCTATTTTATAATGCATTAAATAATTCAATAATACAGATAAGCAACTACCAATAATAGAGTAATATATAGGATATGACTCATTTAAGTTGTGGTTTAGTAATAAAGACATAAAATAAACACATAAGCGAAGGGTTTTATAGAAACATTAAACATAAACATAAGGGTGTAACCTAATCAGAGAATGTAATGCCTCTGTGTGGAATTTTTATTTAAAGTTGTATAAAGGATATAGCAGGAATGTACTTTAATGCAATAAAAGCCATATATGACAAGCACACAAATAACATCATATTTAACAATAAAAAGTGGAAAGTTTTTCTTCTAAGATTAGGAACAAGACAAGGATACCCACTCTTGCCATTTTTATTTAATATAGTACAGGAAGTTCTAGCCAGAGCAATTATTCAAGAAAAAGGAATAAAAGATATTGAAATCAGAAAGGAAGAAGTGAAACTTCTGTCTCTGTTCACAGATAACATACTATATACAGAAAACCCTAAGGACTCCACCAAAAAGCTATTAAAATTAATAAATGAATCCAGTGAAATTGCTGAATACAAAATCAATACATAGACATCAGTTATATTTTTATACACTAACAACAAACTATCAGAAAGAGAAATTTAGAAAATAATCCCCTTTACAATAGCATCTAATTCAATGTTAATCTCTTCTGGAAACACCTTGAAAACACCCAGAAATAGTATTTTTTTAAAAGATTTTATTTATGTGTTTGACAGACAGAGATTACAAGTAGGCAAAGATGCAGGCAGAGAGAGAGGAGGAAGCAGGCTCCTCGCTGAGCAGAGAGTCTGATATGGGGCTTGATCCCAGGACCCTGGACCATGATCCGAGCCGAAGGCAGAGGCTTTAACCCACTGAGCCACCCAGGTGCCCCCAGAAATAGTATTTAATCTGGGCATCCCATAGCCAGTCAAATTGGCCCATAAAATGAATCATGTCCAGTTTGCCTTTTGTCAGCTTACCACCTATATGCATTTCAACCCATACTTGATCTCTACATAAAGACAGTAGCAAAGCTGTAATTCCACCTAACAGGACAACTATGCTGCATAAAACTGAAATGCACTAATTCCTTCCCCTGAAGAGAAGTTAAAAATCATTGAGTGGTGTTTGCTTTTCTCTTTGATATCCTGTTATATAAATAACATCAATACATTTTATGTTATTTGATAAGGGGATAAGAGAATAAAGAAAGCAAAGATATGATGGGTAGATAGACACATAAATACATTCATAGCAAAATAGGGAGAAAATACTCATGACAATTGCAATACTTATTTCTGTAACTGGTCAGATGATCACAGCTAGTATTTGTAACTACCTTCTTTCATTATTCATTCTGTGCTCTCTTTGCCTTCAGCAAGCACCTCAGTGGGGTGGCCCAGGTTCCTACCTGGGCCATTAATAGTACTTCTTGGATTGAGTTGTGGTTTTACTGTTGACCTTAATCACAGAGCATGATGATACTAAGTGATGATTTAAGGCATCTCTTATATTCCAGACACACTCTTTATTCAATTATGGAGTAGCAGTCCAATTTATCCTTCATTGTCAAGACCAGTCATGCTAGCTAATATTGTACCTTCCTTTTTACCCTGTTAATTCAGTGGCATGAGAAGCCCAAAGCGCCAGTTGGTGGTTTTAACTTCCAGTTCAATGGAATCATTATTGTGTCTCCTAGTGGAAGCTTATCTCCCTCTGGACTAAGACTGTTAGACCTGAAGAGCACAAGGTGATGGCAACTGGAAGCAAAAATTTTGCTAGTGCATCATTAGGGGTAATGGTGAGTGGTGCCACATCTATTTTCAGCTCTTAATTCCTAATTCCATAATTTATATTATGGCTCTGGAAAAAATAGCACCATATATCAGATGATGTTTCAGAGCATATACAGTCTTCTGGAAAACGTTGCCTCCATCCTACAAGATATTAGCACCTAGGTTTTGTATCTGAGTCCTCAAAAGGCCATCCCACCATTCTTTCAAGCCAACTGCTTCATGATGAGGGGGAACATGGTAAGACCAGTGAATTCTTGCTGTGAAGTAAGTTGGATCAGAAGCAATAACATGTGTCATGCATGACAGCGAATAAGGCATTCTGTAAGTCCTTGTTTTGGCAGAAGAATTATATGAAAGAGAAGGCAAATCCTTATCTAAAATAAGTAGCTATTCTAGCAAAAACAAAATGTGACCCCTTCCGTATTGGATGCAGTCTGATGTAATCAGCCTGCCAGCAGAGAGCTGACTGATCGCCACAGAGAATAGTGTGGGTTGAGAGTGCGGCTCAGTGTTGGTTTCTATTGCTGGCAGAAAGGACGTTCAGCTGTGGCCACAGCCAGGTCAGCTTTGATGATTGGAAGTCCATATTGCTGAGCCCATGAATGTCTCCATCCCCACCACTATGGCCAATTTTTTCATGAGCTAATTGGGCAATGATAAAGGTGGCTGGGAAAGAGGTTAATTGTAGTTTAATCCAAATCCAGAGTATATACAGTAATTTTGCCTTCCTTATTATTAAAATCCTCTTCTACTGAGGTCACCCTTTAATGAGTATTCATATGAGACACAAATGTCTTCATATTTTTTGCCTATTTTCAAAAGTCCATCTATGTAACTCTGACCTAATTTTTTTTTTGTAACCAATTTTTCGATAATGATCCTCCGAAGTCTCTTATCATTTAGTCAAACCATTACCCATAGTTCACAAATCAGTCTATAAACACAACTGACCATTCCTTCTTCCAAGCAAAGTATACAGCCAGGTGAACTTCTCAAAGTTTTTTTTCCACTGGGAAAATTCACCTTAGTCCTATTCTTCAGGGATGTCCCCGAAAGAGGCTGTATTACTGTAGCTATCTACTTTGGGGTAGTGCCTGCATATTCCACTGAACCATCTGTAAATCAGGCCTAAGTTTTCTCTTCCTATGTCAACCTATGATAGGAAACTCCCCATGAGGCTATAGGTGCAGGCTGGTAAAGAGAAGACAATGTAGTAAGCCTGAGAACCATGGGTGCTTGAGCTACTTCCCCATAAAACTTGTACCTTCAGGGCTCACTTGGTCCCATTCAAGTACATATCACTCCATTTAATGATGTAATGTTTCTGTATATACTCAACTTTATGACATGGTGGATCAGATAACACACAGTTTATGATGGGTATCCCAGGTCACACAGTAACTTTGTGACCCATGGTTAAGTTTTAATTTCTAGTAAAGCCAAGTAGATTTCAAGAGTTGTCTCTCAAAAGGAGAGTAGTCCTTTGTGGATGATGGCAGGGCCTTATTTCCAAATCCTAAAAGCCTGCACTGTGAGTCACTTATAAGGGCCTTCCAAAGCCTCCAAACAGCATTGCTATCTGCCACTAAGACTTGAAGCACTATTGCATCTTCTGGATTATATAGCTCAAGTGGTTGATCAGTTTTATAGATTGCCTTACCTCCACAAACTTCTTTTCTGACTGTGGGCCATGGTGACCTTTTGAGTCTTATGAAATTATTGTCAGTGTAGACCCGGTATCCAGTCATCCCTGGAAAGTCTGATTATTTACTTTTCCCTGATATAAAGTTATCTGAGCTGTAGGTCCCTTTGGGAAAGGGTAGGGGAAAGATTAACAGTAAAAATTTTCAATAGTGTCCTTCCTCAAGGTGACCTGGATTCCTCATCATTCCAGGAGTTAGGACACTGTAAATTATCTCAATTCTAGGAGTTGATTGAGGTCCCATGACTCTCTGTTTTTATGATTCAGGTTGGACTTTGTTCACTTGAACTAGAACTTTTTTTTTGCTTATATAGATCAAGTAAGGATTTAGTAAGTTTCCTATCTCATTTATAGGAACACAATAACCAACTCACCAATGCCACAGTCTGCGTATGTTGGGTTATTCTGATTGCTAATTTGACTCTGCTATCCATTACAGTAACCATGTTGACCTTGCCTTAGGCAGTTGAGTGCTGCCACTAGGCCCCTGCCACCCCAGGATGCAATTACTCCTATCATATTTAGGTTTCCCAATTCAGAAACTATGGTTCCCATATGAAGTCTCTTCTACAGAGAAATGTTATCACAGAGCTCTTCAAGGATATCAGGACTTTCCTCACAAATCTATTCTTCCCAGCATCAGTAAAAGATAGGTCTTCTAGAACCTTTCCATTGTAACATTTCAATCTTCCTTTGAATCCCTTTTTCTACGTTAAACCGAAGCATGTCTGGCACTTCTGATTCACTCATGGAGGGACCACCTTTTGGTCCATGTTTCAATCAACCAACCAAACAAACTTTTAGAGCTCTTTCTAATTCTAACAGTCAAAATGACAACATTAAATGTGTAATCTCTTCTTAGTGAGCCCAGGTCAATAAATTCAGCCTTATTCAACCTTATGTTCTGTCACCGTTATCTCCCACCCTTAATATCTATGCCCACACATGTTCTGCAGATATCTGTCTGTATACACTAGAAAACTCGAGTTGTTCTTTTGGAGTGTAACACACCTCCTTGTGGATCACATTTTGTGCCTTGCCTTTAGGGGCTTGTTGGGACATAAGTGTAGTTAAGGTCTAGAGGCAGAAAAGGTGTGGTGACGGGTGATACTGGGGAGAATTAGGATTGTCTTGTAGGAGGCTGCTATAAATGTAGGGTTAATCCCCTACCCCAGCTATATAGCTTGAATGACCAATGGTATTTTAGGTCATTTATGTAATGTTTGAGTTGGAAATTTAAATCCCAGAACTCATCCTTTTCTTTCACCACTTTGTCCAATGACATTAGGAGCAACAAACCAATGACACTGTATTCATCAGTTTTCAAAAAAAAAAAAAATAAAATAAGTTTGAAAGTATCATACACTAAATCTCCTAGCTCAGAGGTAGGGGGATGAGTGAGCCTGGTGATGGGTATTAAGGAGGTCACAGATTGCATGGAGCACTGGATGTTTTACACAAACAATCATGGAACACTACATCAAAAACTAATGATGTACTATATGGTGACTAACATAACATAATAAAAATAAAATAAAATAAAGGGTGGTATCACCACAGGTTACTCTTTAAAAAAAAATCTCCTAGCTCTTTGTTTTTTTTTTGTTTTGTTTTGCTTTTTTTTTTTTGACAGACAGAGATCACAAGTAGGCAGAGAGGCAGGCAGAGAGAGAGGAAGGAAAGCAGGCTCCCCACTTAGCAGAGAGCCTGATGCAGGGCTCGATCCCAGGAACCCAAGATCGTGACCTGAGCTGAAGGCAGAGGCTTTTAACCACTGAGCCACCCAGGTGCCCCTAGCTCTTTGTTTTTTATAAGTAGTTGATTAGGAGTATCCTGTAAAATGTGTAGATATTTCGCATGTCTCTATGAACAGTTCGTGCCATTGACTATCAGTATCCCTTTACTGCTGAAACATAGTCATGAGTGTCTTTAAACTTAATCAGCCAACTGGAAATCTCAAAAACCAATTTAGAAAACCCATTCTTACATAATTATGGAGGCGGAGGGGTTGAATAATCTGTTATTTGCAAGCTGGAGACCCAGGAAAGCCATGGTATAATTAATTCTGAGTCCAAAGGCTTGAGAACCAGAGGAGCTGGTGGTATAAATTCCAGTCCAAGGACAGGAGAAGATGAAATGATGTCTCAGCTCTAACAATAAGGTAGAAAAAAGAGGTGAATTCTTCCTTTCTCCCTCTTTTTTTCTGTTCAGGCCTTCAGTGGGTTGGATGGTGCCTACTCCCATTGAGAAAGGCAATCTACTTTACTAAATCTACAAATTCAAATGCTTATCTCATCTAGAAACACCTTCAGAGACATTCTGAAAAGTAATATTTAATCTGACACCCCATGACTAGTCATGTTGACACATAAAATTAACTATCACAAGAAGTTTATTTCAAATAGTGATTCAGCCCATAAAATAATTAACATAATGTGATTTAACTAAAAAAAGGAAAGAAAAAGGAGATGTGTGATGTTTTAAGTAAATCTCTTCTGAAATTATTTTCAAATGGAATTTTTGAGTTAGTTTGTGAGTTATAACTATTTAATGAAGTAGGCATTCTCATTAGTTATAAAAAGGTGTGTATAAAAATCATAAAATACCAATCTCTGAGTTTGTGGTAGAGCTGATTTAAATATAGAATTTTTGTATATCATCAACTAAGTACAATATTCCTATAAAAATGTTGAATTTATAACAATTGATCAAACCAAATAATGATATACCTTTTAACAAATGAGTAGGTGTTTTCAACTCTATCTTACAACCATATAAAATTATGATTACCTTTGTAATAATTTTTTATGTCCTAATGGATAGACAGTGTCTCCTTATACTTCCTTAAACTGTGACAGTATCTGAAATGATATATCCAATTAGGTATAGAATCTTAAATAAAAATGAAGGGAAAGAAGAATAAATCATTTTTCTTAATCTGCATCAAAGCAGTTAAGACAATGAGCATTTCTGGCTTTGGCACTAGTGCAGTGAAAATACTGGTTTGGGTGTAAAAATAATACTGGGCTTGAATCCTGATGCTAACATTTAGCAATAATGCTATGATTTCCTGAAGTACTGAACATGTTAGTAAATGTAACATTTAGTAACCCACAGTTACTGAATGTTATCCCTGTATATACACAGGCATACAAACATAAGTGCCCTAGGCATGAATTATTTTTTTAAAGATTTTATTTATTTATTTGTCAGAGAGAGAGGGAGAGAGGGAGCACAAGCAGGGGGAGTGGCAGGCAAAGGGAGAAGTAGGCTTCCCACTGAGCAAGGAGCCTGATGTGGGACTCAGTGCCAGAACCCTGGGATCATGACCTGAGCCAAAAGCAGATGCTTAACCAATTGAGTCACCCAGGTATTCCTAGTCTTATACCCTTATCGGGAAACTTCAGTGTATTATGCAGTTGACAGCTCACAACAGATAAATATGCTCACTATCATACACTTCATGTATAATGAGGAAAATGAAAAATCATAGACACTATGCAATGTGTCTAAGATCTAATGGCCACCAAATGACCGAGTTGTGATTCAAATCCATGACTATGTGGTTCTTATCTGTTATTCAGCAATGCCTCATTTTCTCAGTCCTTAGTACTTACTGTGTTCTCGGTTTTACTTCATATCTATGACGTTCTTCTTGTATACAAGAGGAAATAACACCAATCGCCTTTCCACGCGTGTTGTTAAAAATAAAGGTGATAAGCAGACACACAACTGGGGTTTCCACCTATAATTATTTTAACTGGATTGTAATCTTACATCGTATCCAATACACTTTAAAACTTGCTGAGGAGTTTCCCTCTTTAAAAATGATTGTGATACAGATAATAAAGTACAGTATTCAGTTCCCGGCCTGTAGTAGGTAGATAATAACAAGTAACTACTAATTCTTATTTGTTAGTTATTGTGAAACTAAATCAAGATTTTAAAATCTCAGGCTTATCGTTATTGTTTGGTATTTTGGGGGATCAAATTAAAAAATGAGCTTATTGATCCACTTAGTTTAAAATATATAGTTTCTAATAGATGTGAATCAATGGAATATCAAGTTAAATTGTCTATATACAATTGTATGCTACTTGTACTAACCTCTTTCCAAGACTTCCAGTTTTGATAACTTTGGAAGCATTTCCAGGCATATTCTGCCCCCCCCCCTTTTCTGTCTCTCTATTTTGGTGCTCCCTGATTTTGTACCAAGGGCTATAATTTCTGCTTTACATCTACTTCCACAACCCCTGTAAGACAGTTTATAATTATGACCCACTTATAGAAAATAAAAGCACACATTTTAGTAAGAGCTTCTCAATCCCAGTTAGACTAGCAAGGTCATTTTACAAAGGTGGTTTTCCACAATAAATCCAAGAATACTACCTTAGCTTCCATAGATATGGAAGTTTTCAGAAGTTTACATTTAAAAAAATGCAGCGAATATGGCATTTTTAGTTCCTTTAAGTTTGTAAGTAGTACAATTTTTTAAAAAGGAAAATATTCAGCGTTCAATTTTAAAGCATGAACTATTGAACCTATGGATACTTGTATCTCTGTGCCTGGCAGGCATCGGTGTAAGAACATGGATTTTGGCTGATGCTTCCAAAAGTCAAACCTCTTGACATCTGTTCTCCTGATAGCCCCTAAGCAAAAGAACTTCAAATCCAATATATCAAATCAGCTTATCAGAATCAATTTCCATCTTCAGTCATTTAGTGCAGGCTAGCCTTACGATGCCTGAAATATCCAGCAAAAACAGTTATTTGCGTTGAAAAATCTACTTGTTTTATCTGGGAAATAAGAGCTGGGTTTGACTTCTGAAACCTTTCCTAACTTTTGACTAGACTAAAGGTGACTGTAATGGTTTTCACATGAATTATCTAGACAAGGAGGATAAAAACTCTGCCTTTTACATCATTATTTCATGTAGGCTATTAAATTTATAAAATTTATGGATTATACTTGGATTTTTCATTTCTAAAATTAACATATAACTGAGGCATAAATGAAATTTGTTGGCTATCATGGTATTAATTCAGCCACATTAAAATGTTTTATCCAAATGATCATTTGTGCATACATAATGCATTGTAATTTTCCCAGAAGAGTGTAATTCTCTTATTAGACTTTTTTAGACAATTTATTTGCTGATTAGTAAAATATCTTAGTGGCACCATAAAGTGTTTACTATACACAATTAATTAGAAAGAGATTTACTATACACAAAAGAAGATAATTTCAAAGTGAATTTGTTTTCTCATTAATTATCAATTTATATGACCAGATTAAAGTTAATATTCCATTTTCAATGTTTAACTTTACTTTCAGGGGATTGCTTGTTTTTTTTAAAATTATTATTGGTATTTTAAATATCCAGGTATTATGTAACTTTTGGTTCTTGTGGCATAGCATTTATCTATGCAGGTAATATATTTTTATTAAAGCATATAATCTTTATATTAAATAGCTAACTTCATATTACTTTCAGAGTGGAAATAAAATAAATTAATGTTTTTATAAATAATCTTTATTAAAACATGAACATGTCTGAGGACTTGAAATGTAGCAATAATTTGTTATTGATATTTTGGATATTGGACATGCTTTTAATAGAATTCTCAGTTTATTTTGATCAATATATGTTACCTATTATTTTTATAGACAATAGAAAAATCACATATGCTCTTTCTTATTAGAGTATATCATATTTTTGTATTTTTAGCACCATAATGAATCCAAAGCTCCAACCTCTGCCATCTTTGACATCATCCCAGACATTTCTGAAAACATTGTTTTAATTTAAACAATATTTTCAGCCCATTGATTTCTTCTTCCCAGATCTTGAATAATTTACTCTTGATAGGAAGCCTCATTCCTTTAATGAAGGTAGTATATGGTAACATAATAATCACAGGTGTATCATCCAATTTGGTTATTGGTTACTGGCAGGGCTGCACCCCTGGTAATTTAAGTTATTTCAGAGACTGGAGTAGGAAAATTTCAAAGTCAAGGGTGCTTGCCGGTATTCTTGATCTAATTATAGCCTCATTTGTTTTCTTATGTTGCTCTGTAAAGCCTTTTCTCAAGCACTTCACAATTGGCTTTGCATCTAAGCTGTCAGGTGATATTTTATTCTCATTTCTATGTTTTTAATTTTTTCCCTAAAATTAAGTTAGCCAGAAGAAGTAGAATATTTTAAAATAGCTTGTACATGTAGCTGATTTTTTTTTTATGCCTATCTTGGACTATATAACCTTTTGGAAGTTTCATCTAGTTGTATGACATTGTGGTAATAAACTTATACACCAGAGTAGAAGTCACAAAATCCTGTCACTCATAGAACACTGTGCTTAAAAAACAGTGCAGTTCACAGAAAATTGGAGATAATTTACCTAATAAAAAAACACAGTTTATGAATAAAGCCAGAATTAGAATTTAAAAAGCCATAGATCACCCGCAAACTTATCCAAATAATTGGGAATATTTTTAGAGTGGTATGTTAAAAAGTAAATTTTCTACAAAATAAAGTAATATGACATTTATGTTGAAATGCAACTATAAAACAGAAGCAATAAAGGAAAACATTTAGAATCTAATATTTTATTATAGATATTTCATCTTAATAAGTAAATTGTTATAATTTATTTAATAACACTAAAAATTATTTCACTTGTACTAGTAAAACGACTTTGCAAACTTATTTTCTAACATGCCACTTTTTGGGGAATAATAGTGTTCATTAGCACATTTGTTCAGGGTTAATCACTTGAACAACTGACAAATAATTTTTTACATCTTTATATTCCTTTGAAAAATATTTTTGTTTAATAAGTAAATACAATAGTACATATTTCTTTGTGCAATTTATGTTGTATAGAAGGAGCAGCTACAACCTATTTAAGGCCCTGTTAGCATGAATGAATCAATTGACTGAATTGACTGGTTATTCATCTAAAAGCAATTCAATCAAATACTCTTTTAGCTACATGTATTGAATAATTACTGTAAAACAAAGTGCAGTAGATACTTGTTAAAAATGGCAAAATTTTATTTAAGACATTGCAATAGGGGTTAAGAACCTTGCAATAGGGGAGAAACTTCAAACTCAACTTCCCTAAAGCAAAAGGTAAGAGGGCTGTAAATGGTGGAGTGAAGTAATGGAAAAGTACTGGAGGATCTCTTCACAGGAAAGTTGGTCAATGGGATTAGGCCATCTGCATTTGCTAACGTTGCTTATCAAAGTTAGGCCCCTACCTTCTGGAAGTGAGTAGGAGATAAGGACACTAACTTTCTTGATGATGGCATTTTAAAGAGGTAGCTCCCAGGTCCTTTAAAAAGACATTCCTTGACCACGTTCTTATATTATACAAAAATAAATTCAAGGGGCACCTGGGGGTTAAAGCCTCTGCCTTTGGCTCAGGTCATGATCCCAGGGTCCTGGGATTGAGCCCCGCATCGTGCTCTCTGCTCAGCAGAGAGCCTGCTTCCTCCTCTCTCTGCCTGTCTCTCTGCCTACTTGTGATCTCTGTCTGTCAAATAAATAAATAAAAATCTTTAAAAAAAAATAAATTCAAAATGGATTAAAGACCTAAATTTGAGACAGGAAATTATTAAAATCCTAGAGAACATAAGCATTATCCTCTTTGACAACCACTATAGTGACCTTTTACTGGATATGTCTCCTAAGGCAAGGGAAACAAAAGCAAAAATAAACTATTGGGACTTTATAAAAATAAAGACTTCTGCACAGCAAATAGTCAACAAAGCTAAAAGGGGACCTACTGAATGGGAGAAGACATTTGCAAATGACATATCTGATAAAGGGTTAGTATCTAAAATATATAAAGAACATATAAAACTCAACACCCAAAAAACAAATAATCCAATTTAAAAATGGACAGCAGACATGAATAGATGTTTTTCCAAAGAGGACATAATGATGGCCAAAAGGCACATGAAAAGATGCTCAACATCATTCATCACCAAGGAAATTAAAGTCAAAACTGCAATGATATGTCAACTCACATGTGTCAGAATGACTAAAATCAAAACCACAAGAAACAACAGGTTTGGCAAGGATTCAGAGAAAGGGAACCCTTTTACACTATTGGTGAGAATGCAAACTGGTACAGCACTCTGGAAAACAGTATGGGATTTCCTCAAAAAGTTAAAAAATAGTACTACCCTACTATCCAGCAATTACACTACTAGGTAATTACTCAACAAATACAAAAGTACTCTTTCAAAGGGAAACATGAATGCTAATGTTTATAGCATCATTACTTACAGTACCCAAATTATGGAAAGAACCCAAATGTCCATCTATTGATGAATGGATAAAGAAGAGGTTGTGTATATATACAAGGGAATATTACTCATCCATAAAAAAGAATGAATTTTTGCCATTTGCAATAATATGGGTGGAGCTAGAAAGTTTAATGTGAAGTGAAATAATTCAGAGAAAAACAAATACCCTATGATTTTTTTGTATGTGGCATTTAAGAAACAAAACAAATGAGCAAAGGGACCAAAAAAAGAGAGAGAGAGGCAAACCAAGAATCAGACTCAATAATGGAGAATAAACTGATGGTTACCAGAGGGGAGATGGGTGGAGGAATGAGGGAAATAGGGGACAGGGATTAAGGAGGGCACTTGTGATGAGCACAGGGGGGGGTCTATGGATATGTTGAATCACTAAATTGTATACCCAACTAATGTTACACTGTTTGTTAACTAACTGGAATTTAAATAAAAACTTCAAAGTGAAAAAAAAAAATAGAGTCTCTTCCATTGGGCAACTTTAGATAAAAGATTATGACTGACATCCATTATTTATTTATTTTTTCTTTGTATGATATATATTTTTTAAGATTTTATTTATTTATTTGACAGAGATCACAAGTAGGCAGAGAGGCAGGCAGAGAGAGAGGGAAGCAGGCTCCCCGCTGAGCAGAGAGCCCGATGTGGGGCTCGATCCCAAGACTCTGGGATCATGACCTGAGCTGAAGGCAGAGGTTTAACCCACTGAGCCACCCAGGTGCCCCGATATTTATTTTTTTTAAGTTTATTTTTTAATTTTTAAAATTTTTTCAGTGTTCCAAGATTCATTGTTTTTGCCTGGTTCTAACTGGAGGTATCAAGACAACTGTTGCTTCATTCCTGAACATGGGGCATAATATAGGCCCTACACTCACATTCATGCACTTACATGTATGTGCACACACACACATGTGCACACATTGTTAAGTATAGAGACATAAAAAACTTTGTCATTTACAATATGGTTTATTTGACTTTCTTTCAACTGAAATATCCATTGCAAGAAACATATATACATACATGAGCCTGTATATATATATCTGCTATAAATGCAGAAGATATTTGGAATTTACATAGGTTGCCTACATTCTTTAGGGATTGAGATTGGATATGTGTTTATCCTGCATTCCTTCCTCAGTGCTTCATGTAAGTTATTCTTTTGTCAATTGTATCCATTTGCACTACTCATCCTCGATATATTCTGAAACTAATAAGGAAAATCTATTAAACCATAAAACTTTTATATGAAAAAATAAATTGTTTAATTCATCAAATAAGTCCTGTGATGAAAATTATGTTCATAAATATATTTATATTTCTAATCTGAGGACTTCTTTAGCTCAAAATAATTTTAAAAATTTAACTTACAAATACTTTATTTGCTCCTCAAAAAAGTAATAATAAAAAGTTAAATAAAACACTGTAAAAGTATAAATTAATAAAACGTACAGACAATATACATTTGTCTGACTCATCCCATGAAAGATCTAATTAGCATGTGTTTTGACTGTACTCACATAAATTTTATTGGAATGGTGATTTCACACTTTAAATATAATTGCCTACTAAAATGTGGTACATATTTTTAACCATAAAAATAAGATTCCCCTGTCATAACAACTATCCTGAGAGAATGATTTTTGTGAGGTTAAAAATATTTTCTAATTAGCAATAGATATTCTTCTTGAAGTACAGTTGGATTCCTTATTTATAATCAAACGTTCAAGACACACAAAAATATAGCCATTCAGTACAATAATTGCAGAAAGCAAATAAAGTTGGCAGATTTATTAAGCAATAATCTGAGCCAGTGGTTCCATAGTGGTGGGGGGGAAGGGGAGAGTGCACAGCAGGTGGTACATGAAAGGGTGAATTTCCATTTCAGAGGGGGAAAAACAAAAGATCCTGTAGGGCAAAGGCTATTGAACGGTTTTAAATATAATCATTTTTATATATCCAAAGGAACATATCAGCAGCTATGTGGAATATGGATGAAACAAAGGAAACAGACAAGACAGTTGAAGGGGAGGCTTGTGAGAAATATGAATTCCTAAGTTATGACAATAGCAATGAAATTCGACTGGAGTGGAAGTTAGAGTCGATGGTAACATTTGGATGGGAGAGGACAGGAAAAGATGCTGCGGGGGACGAAAGTGGCGGATGTTCACTGTACATTGTGAAGGTGAATCTTGGAAGGAGAGCACGGTCTGGAGAGAAAAATTATTTCACTGGTGATCAACCTTAGTTTAAAGAACCTACAGGATACTCACAGATGTTAGATAATTCATGGCTAAGATATGGCTTGGCCATACACACGATATATTACCTTGGGCTGTTTATGTAATATGTTTGAGTCTCAGATCCCTTTCTGCATAATGGAGATTGTAGGTGCTAATTCATACAGTTGTTCTCAGGATTGAATTTCTTAGCAAAAGTTACCTTTTTCTAGGTGCCAGCCTTTACCTCTCTGGCACTTTGGGGCCTTGGTTAGCAAGTAATTTTAACAGCCTTAACTCTTGTGTATTTCTCTCTCTCTAACAAAGTGGTTTCAGATCCATCAGAGGTGACTGCTGTTTAAGAGTACCAAGTGGTCTTTCTAGGAGAATAGCAGACCTTAAGATTCTGATAGGTTATCTGAAGTGTGGTATGGGTCACCAGAGAGTTCTTTTGGCTAACTAAAAGTAGTGTGTTTTCATTAGATATCAAAGGGAATACATATCCAAATATCAAAAAACTCACTACATGTTAAATATTTCGGGAACTGTTAACATATTGAGGGAAATATTTAGAAAATGCAAACTAACAATTCATTAACAACTTAGTGGTTTATTCTATTTTATATAGTTGATGTGATATAATGTCTTCTGTACAAAAGTACTGATGCTGATTTTTCATTACTGTATTCCTAAGTGCTGACAAATTGGTAACTCTGGTCCATCTGTTTAAGGCTGATAAGAATAATCTTCCCCTTATGTACTAAGGGAGCATTTGTTCACAGAAGATAGGTCACCCAAAGGATATAGGTGATACATAAAGTCGTGACACATTAATAGCAAGTCAAGTACAGGCTTTAGTGGTAGGCTGTCTGGTTTGGAATCCTCATTCCATTGTCTCTCCACTATGTGAAATTGGACAAGTCACTTTCTTTCTCACTTTTTTTATTGGCAAAAGCACAGAATTCCAAATTTATCTATAGATTGGTTATCAGTAACCCATGCTGTGCGTATGAAAGTATGTGTAATCTTACACAGTTTCCTTGGTGTATGATGTATAAAGTATCAATATTATTTTGTCATCATCATTTTTTTTAACTAGAGTGAGAATTGGATTTCCCTCCCTAAACTTGCATCCCAACAGAGTAGCCCTCTTTAAATAACATGTAATCTTAATGCACAAATTGCTAACATTTTGAGTCAATTATGTATTCCAAATAAAACAACTACCTTACCCACAGACATCTGCACACCACACACAAACACATGCACATACACAAACACACACATTCACACACATTTACAAAAACTGCAAATCAGGTCAAAGTAAATGTAATGTTAATTTTATTCACCACCACTCCTGCCTTTCCCCAACCTACACAAAACAGCATTCCATGAAAGACATTCTTAATTTCAAAAACCAAGTTTATTTTAAAAGTCTTTCTCTGGTGAGCCTGTAATAAAGTGTGACAAAATCCTATAATCACACAGCTTTGAAGTTTTTGATTTCCATACACACTGAAAGCAAATGGTTTATTGTTTTTACTTTTAACTAGTTTACTTTTGACTATTATTAAGATTAAAACTCATGCAAAGGTAAATTTATTGTGTACTATTGAGAAAGACATGAATTTACAGTTTTAAATCATATTCTGTTTTTTCAAACATTATGTACTTTCAAGTATTTTTTTCCTTTTTTTAAGTTGACTTGTTGCTATTTAGTAATAAAGTTGAGTCATAAGCCTTTCTTTCTTTCTTTCTTTCTTTGAAGCATAATCTACTAAGAGCCTCTGAAATGAATTCTGGAAATGAATTCATATAATGGTATCATGATTTTTTTTCAGTTTGTGCACCAATCATATCGCTAAATTATTAAAAAAATAATTGTTGACAAATTTTGAAAAATATTCATTTACATCTGACATCCAAGCCATAGAATGACCACTTGATATCAAAGGTAGAAAATAAAACATACACATTTGTGGGACATATTGAAAAATATCTGTATAGGAACGTCTAAAGACTTCTCAGATTTATTCTATCCAAAGTAGAATACATCTTCTCTTGCTGTCTTTCCCTTCTCAATTAATGGCTACTTGTTCCTTTCATGTGTTCAGTCAAATCTTGCAATCAACTTAGATTCTTTTCTTTCACTTAGTCTCTTGGGAAATCTTAGTCTTTATATTCAAAACATATTGTTGGGGTGCCTGGGTGGCTCAGTTGGTTAGGTGTCTGCCTTGGACTCATGATCTCAGAGTCCTGGGATCAGCCCTGAATGGGGCTCTCTGCTCAGTGGAGCCTTTGCTTCTCCCTCTCCCTCCGCCCCTTCCCCCTGCTCGTGAGTGCTCTCTTTCTCTCTCACTCGCTCTTGCTCTCTCACTCTATATCAGATAAATAAATAAAATCTTAAAAACAACAAAAAAACGCTCAAAACTCTGAGTTGCCCCTCCAATTTATCGCAGCTGTGTTTGTACAAACCACAATCACCTCTCCTGAGCTTACCCCAATTAGCTCTTCTTGTGCCTGACCTTTCCTTCCTTCAAACTCTTCCCAATTCAGCAGCCAGAGTGATTAAGATGAAGCCGCTGCCCTGCTCAGCCCACTCCCAGAGTTCTCCAGTGGGCCCTGCAAGAAGGCCAGATCTACTCCCAAGGTCTTGCAGGACGGGCCCCCCTGCCTTTTCTCTCTTACCGCAACCCTATTCTCTTTTCTTTCATGTTGTTCCTGCCACGCCATCCCCCTTGGGACCCTTTTCTTAAAAACTGAAACTTCCTATTCTCTCACTTCCTCTCTTCTATCCCTGTTTTTCTCTTCCTTCATGGTCTTAATCACCGTCTAAAAAAACTATATATTTTGTTGGTTTATCCTGTTTCTTGTCCACCCCCTCACTATAATGTGAGCTACCTGAAAGCAGGGATTCCATCAGTGTGGGTCACTGTACACCCTGCCTTTAGAATATTAGTAATATAATGGATCTTTGATGAATATTTTTAAATGGTCAATAATATAGAGGCTTGACTTACATTTATATTTTAAAATATTCGATAGAATACATGAGGAATTCGTCCACATAATTATCTGCCAACAGGAACACTAAAATGACCAAGTGAGAGAGAAGACATGCAGAGTTGAGGAGAGCTGGTGCTCTAGCCACTGACATGATTTTATAATGTTGGTATTCTTTATTCTCTAGGAACTCAGTAGTTTCTGCTTTCCCAAAGTTCAATTACCCTAGATAGAAGGTTGGATGCAGATTATAAAATAACATTGATTATTCACAGGTATTAGACAAACCAATTGCATTATGTAAGCTATTTTATGTTAAAATGAAATGAAAATTATATGAAACTAAAACATGGTATTTCCAGTTTGAATGTCTTCATAGCCCTTTTATTTTTAAGTCTTGGTAGTATTTTCAAATCAAATAACAGTGTAATAAATTTTCTTTAGGAAGTTAATATTGGGAATTTAGACCACTTGTAGAGGGTTCTCATTGTTTTGTTTTGTTTTTGTTTTGTTTTTTACAAAGTCTATTTCCATTCTCTCACTTCTGGGACTCCATTGTTAACATCCTGATAGTAGCTGCTGTATTTTGACCTGTAGGTCAGTGGAGATAGCGAGTTTGGACATGCATGTCTAACACCCAACTAAAGGAGTAATCACTTGGTAGCTGTGATTCAATTTAAAGCTTTGGGGGTTGTAGCTCATAAATTTCATTCACTAGAAAATTTTAGAAGTAAGTTGTTGATTCAGTCATCTCTGACTAAGGTTATGATGCTTCCACAAGGAGCTAAACTAAAAATGTTTGTACAAGAAAATAACAAGATAGTGGCTAAATAGCCTTTCAGTGTAGTATTTATGGTCTTGTCATCCTATGACTTTTCATATCTAATTGTATCATCCATTGTATATCTTGATGAACTATGATGGAAAAAAATATACATAATGGTAATAGAGTTTACATGTATATGAGTTAATGTTAAATTTATAAAAGAAGAATAATTGAGGGGTGCCAGGTGACTTATTCTGTTAAGCGTCTGATTGTTGGTTTCAGATCAGGTCAGGTTCTCAGAGTTGTGAGATTGAGCCCCAAATCAGGCTCCATGCTCAGTGCAAAGTCAGCTTGGCTCTCCCCCTCCTCTCCTTCTGTTTCTCCCTTCCCCCACTTGCTCTCTCTCTGTCTCTCTCAAATAAATAAAATAGAATAATTTATATATTTTATTCTATTTTCACTTACTATGTTACATTTTTTATTTTATATATATATTCTTTTAATAATTCACTCACATTTATTCATTAACTTTATTGATAATGATTTTATAACATCATTTTTTACAGTGCATCAAAGGAACCCCCCCAAAAAAAAACTGAGCAGATTTGTTACTAAAGTGTTTACCTAAAGAAGATATTTTATATATAGTCTAATATATCTCTCTTGCAAAAATATCTTATTTTATAGTTTTATTGCAATATGAAGGTCACATGGAAACTGCTTTAAGATTGTATAAATGTCTAATTTTCTAAAATAGAGTTAACTAAATAAACACCCAGCATCACTAGTTTGAATAGAAACCATTAGACTGTGAAGCATGTAAATTTCATCTTGTTTTATTTTGAGTATTTAAATTTTACTTTAAAAGTATGGGAAGAGATTATCTAAAGTTATTTTCTATATATCTAAGTCTTTTCAATATGCTTTAGTAACAACACTGAGGTATAATTAAATTATTGGTATTGGTAAATACCAATATGACATGCATATAATATTATTGTATATGACATGCATACAATATTATTGTCTCTATACAGAGTAATTCCATTGTAGTTTTGCCTTTTCCAGGATGTCATTTAGTTAGAATCATACAGTATGTAACCTTTTTAGACTGGTTTCTCTTACTCGATAACATTTTCCTCCATGTCTTTTCATGACTGAATAGCTCATTTCTTTTTAGTGCTGAATAATATTCCATTGTTGGGATATACTACAATTTATAAATCTATGCACCTAATGAAGGACATCTTGGTTTCTTCCAAGTTTTGGTAATTATGAATAAAACTCCTGTAAACATTCATGGGCATTTTCTATGAGTTTGACAACATATTCTCAGGTATAACCACCATCAATATAATCAAGGGATATATGAGTAAATATCTTTCTTTATCTACCTCTATATTTCTATCTACCCATACACATATACATGAAATGTATCACTATCACTTATTTTCATTCATTCACAGAGCTGTTTTGCATCCTGTAAACACCACCAAAGTCAAGGTACTGAACAGATCCATTACCCAGTAATAACCTGTAATGCCTATCCTTCATAGCCAGATCATCCCCACAACCTCTGCCAACCGCAGACCTGTTTTTCTGTCCTTATACATTCTCCTTTTCCGGAATAACCTATGAATGGAATCATGTAGTATATATCCTTTTGAGATTGGACTGGAACTTTTACTGTCTAATGCATGTAACATTTCAATAAAATAGCATTTGTTTTTTATTTGTCAGAGTACCTATATATAAGTCTATTTTCAGTCAGCCATATTTCTTTAAGCTTTGAATCCATAGCTATGCTTTAGCTGCTATTTGAAACATGATAAATCTATGTTCATGAAGTGTAAAACATGTGATATTTTTAACAATATCTTGATTGAAATGTACTAGGATATTTTTCTCATTGAAACATTAAATACTTTAATTGTGTATTATATTTCCAGAGCATATTGATTCCTTGGTTTACAATTGGCTGACCTTTTCTCTTCTCTTCTGTTTATTCAGAGGGAGGAAGTTTTTCATGTGCTAGTTTACCTTTTTGAAAAGTCAATCGCAACCTTAGGCCTCCTTGCTTTGGATTGCCTAAGAAACAATTGAGACATGAGGTCTGTTTATTTCTTCCAAGCCTTTGTTGTATTGGCAGTGACTGCCATTTTCCAGTTGTCTATTTTATTTCTCAAGTTGTGTAAATTGCTTGAAGGTTAGCAGAATCAGAGATTCAAGTATAATACACCCTTGGCATAGGAGGTATGAAGGTCATTGCTGCATTCCACAAAATGATTATAGTTTCCCATCAGACACTTTTCAATCTGATCCACTTGCTATCAGAAAAGTCAATATTTGCATTCTGTTGAATATGCATAACCACTAGTGTTTGAAGAAAGGGCTACTTGATATATGGACTTCTATGATTATCTTGTTTGCATTCACAAGAAATTATCTGAAAATCCTCTAATCATTCAAAGACTTGCTGTAAGGGGTTATTTCATTATTAGAATTAGTTCTACTGCAACTTTAAGTGAAACTGACTTAGCATTTTATATTGCTTAATTTAAAATAAATCATGAGGAAAGGGAAAATTTAAATAACTAAAAATAACTTCTTTATTCATAAAATTTTGGATGTATGTATGGAAAGAACTTTTCAAAATTTTCATATTTCTTATTTTTTAAATCTTAAATGTATTTACTGAAGGAGGTCATTTTCCCAAGGGGACATATTTTAATAAATCCAATTATTTTCTACTAAAATTATAACATGGCAGTTTTTTATTTATAAAATATTTTTCATGCTTTTTTTCTATAGAGTTTTCTTCTCTTAGAGATTTTAACATTTTTTTGAGAATTATTAACTGTCACTATAATTCATTTACATATATTCTGGATTTTTGTTGTTATTGTTTTATCCTGCATGAGGGCAAGTGATCCATTTTTTGTTGTCAGTCATTCCTGTGAGTTTAAACCGTGGGAATACATTTGCTTGCTTGGCTGTCTTTGACTTTCCCATTCTAAGCCTCCTATTTTGTGGTTTGTAACCTATGAAAGCAAAAAAAATCTTGTAATACCTCATTAACACCAATTTTTTCTACCTTGTCTAGATCCCATTTCCTTTCCAGTTTTGTGAAATCGAAGAAAATACTATACTTTATCTGAAATGGGAAGCGTATTTCAACTCTCACAACTTACCTCTGTTTTTCTTTTAGTAGTTTCTGAATTCACTTATTCTCTCGCTATAAAATATGCAGAACCCTTTGTATCTTCAGTTTGAAACTTTAAACTGAAATAACTTAGAAATAGGTTCTTTAGTTCTCTGACATTCATTTTCTAAATTTGTAAAATGATCAAGTGTGACTAGGTAAATTCTAATTTTTATTATGACATGGCAGTCTGTGTTTTATTGATCTCTCAAAGTCAAACTAAAGGTGGCAAATCTCTTGCTTAGAGGATATTTTCATGGAAGGCATGCTCAAGTACAGTCTTTCACTGAGGACTCAAAGCCTTACAAATTAGAATTTGTTGGAGCCACTGAGTAGGAATATTTCTCCAGATTCTGATTTATTCTGTTAGGCTTCCTAACAGATTCCCTTTTTATGTAATATTTAAGTTGTTACTTAAAAATCATAAACTTACTCCTGTATTTAGGAAGTTTCTTCTCCTTCCCTTACTGTTCCAAAATATCTTCTTCATAGCTTCCTTAACTGTTTCTGAAAATCTGCTAGAGGAGCTATGTTTATTTGGGTTATAGAACTGCTTTTGTGAAGATGAATAAATGAAAACAATCATTACCACCATCATCATGATCTGTGAAGTATAGAACAGAAAGATATAAGTAATAAAAAAAAAAGAAACTGACTTATTTTTTTAAAAACAGGTTTTCTGTATGTGAAAGTTAATGGCTTAACTTTGATACATTAAAACTAGGTGTAGGGCAGGAGATAAATTGGGACAGGAGTAGGAGATTCAGGGAATGTATGCTTCCTTGGAATTACTGCTTCTAGGCTCCCTCCGTCAATGTCAATTTCACAACTTTTAATTTTCAAATATATTTTTAGGATTTAAATTCTAAGGCTTATGATCAGTCTGTGGCAAGATTCCCCAAACTTCAAGTGTTAATTAAATCTGTCAAATAACAAAAATTGAACTAAGTTTTGAAGATCTAATTGGTTTCAATGAACAATTCATGAATCAAGCAACATACCATCTAGCAGGTAAAAAGGATCATCAAAGGGCTACAGGAAGGGAAAGATTTTTAAAGATAGGACAAGGAAGTCTTAAACAACAACAATAAAAGGATATTTTGGCCAAGGTCTCCTCCTTACAGGGGACAGTGAATCTTATTATGTGGATTACCTCACCAGCAGAGACCAGGAAATTCCAGACTGACCAGTTAAGATTACATTCTTGGGGAACGTTGAAATTGCAGTTAGGATAGGTATTAAATCTCGGTTTTGGTGACATGTGCCTACCACAAGTAACTCTGTTTTGGGCCTGTGGTTTATTTTTTAATAAATCTCATGGTTGTCTCCAGCAGTTACTTGAGCAAGAAGAGCAGACCAGAGCCATAAATGTTAACTGTGGTCCTTGTATCCAGCCTTCTAAAATCTTAGTCACAATCACATTATGTTTTCTACTTTTCAGAAAGCTTTCGAAGTAAAAACTTTTACCTCCACTCTCCATTCAGTTATCTTAGTTCAAACTAAATTTGAAGAAAAATGCCCCTATATTTCAAGAAATTGTGAAACCTCCCAATTATTAATTTTCAAAACTAAATTAATCTGTACATCTTTCCTTCTAATTTCTTTAATCATTCATTCTTTAAATAAATATTTACTTGATGTTTACTACATACCATAATCTTTGGTAAATACTAAGATTACAATTGTCATAGGTCCCATTCCCTACTTCCAAAGACCTTATATTTCAACAGCAAAGGTGTATAAAAATAACTGTGTGAGGTAATCACATTAGTACAAAAGTGTGTATATAGGAGCTTGGAGGAGCATGGTCACATTTTTCAATTAAAAATGTGAAACGCTTTGGTTGTCTGGGTGGCTCAGTCAGTTAAGTGTCCTAGTCTTGATTTTGGCTATGGTCATGATCTCGGGGTCATGGGATTGAGCCCCACATTGGGGCTCTGTGCTGAGTGTGGAGCCTGCTTAGGATTCTTTCTCCTTCTTTCTCTAAAAACAAACAAATAAACACACAGGCAGACAGATGAAAACATTAATAGCCTTATAAAGAGGTGACAAATTATGATAGATACACATGCTAAGATTAAGTGGTGGAGGAAAATAGTTTCATGGAAGACTTATGTCTCAAGGGAAAGAATGTTAAAATAATGTTTGTTTTATTTAAAAAAATACATGTTCAAACTATATACATGGGGTGCAGAAAAGTGGATGTAATAAATACTTTATATGCAAATGTTCATAAAATTACCCTTTGCTCAATAATTTTGATGCCATTCAACTTAAGAAAAACATAATGTGCCATCAAAACCCATTATTAAGTGCCTACAGAATGGCATACGGATATTTAAAAGTATAGTTATAGTCAAAGTTAAATTTATGTATATAACCAAGATGTTTAGCTAGTCTTTGTTTCAGTGAGGTTTTGAGTCAATTATATTTTTAAGAAAGTTATTTTCTTCAAAAACACACATTCACTTATGTCAACAACTGAAATTTGTGGTGAAACTATGCAGTATTAATAATGGAATAATTGGGTAAACCACAAATTTGTCTTATAAAAAATACAAAGTTTTCAAAATAAATACACCCTATTTCCTTTCTTTTTCCTTTCCTTTCCTTTTTTTTTTTTTTGGGTTTACCAATCAATGATGTACTAAACCGTGGTTAATTGAATTTAAATTAAAAAAAATAAAATACACCCTATTTCTTAAAATGATTCATAACTAACATTATTTCAATAGAGTGTTTCATAAAGTTGCCAAAATGTTAATATCCTTGACAGTGAGATTAAAGAATTTTAAAATATGTTTTATTTTATAATGAGATGTGAAAACAGTGAATCTAATCAATCTTGATGGTACTTTTGGTTTACGTGGTGACTATTGTTAGTATTATTTTAATCATTTGGAAATGACTGAGGATCTGGAAATTAAAGTCAGTTAAAAATAGTGAATAGCATTATAGAAACTTGATTGTAAACTGAATGAGATTATTTCTAGGGTTCTCTTTTTATTTGTCCTTATCAAGGTTTATCTAAAAATAATTGGCAGAATAAATAATAAATGTATAACATTCATATTGTAGGTTCTGATTATTGGCATAGTATCTGTAATATAAATAAAATTAAGTATATGTCAAAAAAAAAGTGAAGTGAAACCTGTAGCAGAAAAACTTACAGCAAAAGAAAAATAAACAAAGATATGTAGTAGGTGCATTTGAAAGTATATAATACTGATTAATTGCTAATTGATTTCACCTTACATATTACTTGATTAGAAAAAAAGGCTTTGGTGATTTTGACTCTAAAAATTAAAAAAAAATATGCAGAAACACAAATATTAAATAGCATCATATGGAAAATAGTTAAATTTCTTTTGTAATACTATAAGATATTACAGTATTTACTATAATTCTTTTAAACTTCATTATGGAAGATTTAAGGAAATATGTTTATCAGAAATAAAAGAATTTAGGCCTTGGATATTTTGTTGAAGAATAAAAAATTATAAGAATGGTATTATATGACAGTTGACTATGGACTCACTTTGTGAGGAGATTTTCTATAGATAGTCAAATACAAGAGGTAAACAATGAGAGTATACTTTAATCCAAACAATATAGTTTTGTGTCCTGAGGTTTCAAGAAGTTTGCTTTGCATGTCCCAGGGTTTTCTTGGTGAAAGGCATAATACTGGAAAACAAATAAATTAATAACTTATATTTCACTTTTTTTTTTGGTTGTATAAATGAGTGTCATGGTTCCTAATTTTAATAATCTTTCTGCCCTTTCCATGAAATTTATATATATTTAAAACTCTCTTAGAGAAGACACATACTTTACATTAGTGCTAAAATAGCAAGTATGAATCTCAAACCACAGACACAAGTATTAAAAATGCACTGATAATTGATATGAATGATGCATGGTTTCCATAAGTGTTCATTCTTTCCCATACTGTAAAAGCCTCCTTGAATATTTTTACTCTTGTTTTATCCTAATTTTTCAGTGCAATTCATGCAAAAACTAGTATGTTCCTGAATCCTTTTGTTAACTTACTACTTGCTCTAATAATATCCTCCTTTAAAAAGAAAAAAGATTAAAATAAAAAAACATAGTATTTGAGTTAGCCTGCAATAACATAACATTGTAGAAGCTTCCAAAACCTAGGGAATGCACTGTATATTTTGATGGTATTGAGTACAAATATAGTATCTTTTTTTCATAATACAGTATCTTAAACACTGCTATAATATAGTTAGTATGTTGTTAGCAATATCAAATTCCTAAAAAGTTAAAAAAAAATACTACACAGACTAACAAGTAGCCCATAATTATTTCTTAATGAATCAATGACTGAAGAAACTGGCAGTTTATTTTGTAAGTTTTCTTAATTTATTATCAAAGTTAACCATAATAGAATATGAAAGCCCATAATTATTGTGCATATAAAGGAATACTATATTTTTCCATGTTACATATGGAACACCTCTCAAGCATTATTCAAATATTATTAATACTAAGAGAGATAGTCTTTTACAGGTATAGGACAGTTATTCCTAAGCAAAAGAATATATAATAAAATACAAATGTGGATGTATAAGAGTTAGTAGAACTCAGCAAAAAGGCAGGAGTAGGAGACCATTAATTTTTCTTTTTAAAGATTTATTTATTTATTTATTTATTTATTTCAGAGGGGGAGAGAGAGAGAGAGAGCATGCACACACATAGACCAGGGGAGGGGTAGAGGGAGAGAGATAAAGAATCCTTAAGCAGACTCCCTTCTAAACCCAGAGACCAACAAGGGGCTTGAACACAAGACCCCAAGATCATGACCTGAATTGAAATCAAGAGCCAGCAGCTCAACCCACTGAGTCACCCAGGTACCCTAAGCATTCATTTTCCCAAGTGCATCTTTGTTTCCCTTGTCAGTATCTGTGTTGCAGAAAAAGGCAATTATACATGCAGAACCATTCTGTTTTCTAAAATGAAGTGCCTTTTATCCTTCAGTAGACACTTTTACAATATTGGTCTCCACTTTTGTGGATATTGTTGGTAGAGGAGGTCCCACAACTATTTTCAAAAACAAGACTTAGGGGCACCTGGGTGGCTCAGTAGATTAAGCCTCTGCCTTCGGCTCAGGTCATGATCTCAAGATCCTGGGATCGAGCCCCACATTGGGCTCTCTGTTCGGCAGGGATCCTGCTTCCCCCACTTTCTCTCTGCCTGCCTCTCTGCCTACTTATGGTCTTTCTCTCTCTCTCTCTCTCTCTCTCTCTGTCAAACAAATAAATAAAATCTTTGAAGAAAAAAACAAACAAACAAACAAGACTTAATTCCAAATAATCAATCATTTGGGCAGATCCATTTTTTGTGTAATCCATTCTCACAAGGTGACTTCCTCACCCACCTTCTTTTCTTCCCAGACCAGGTCTCAATCTGTTGTGGCTTTGTTGTTATTTATGAAGTCATGTGTAATAGTTGAAAATCACAGCCTAAACTTCAACAAAATTGCTGTAGCTAAAATTTGATTCTGAGTACCCATTAGAGGCATAAGCATCATAAGGCAGGCTCTAAAATTCCAGTAATCAGGGAGAAATAAATCAAAATTAATGAACTTGTTTTGTTGAGGATTTTATAAAAGTTAGATACAACTTACTTCAAAATGTATCCATTTCTAACTGAAGAAAACCAGGACCAACTTAAAGGTACCTATAGAATTGTATACAAATCAATTGTGTTTGCAATTATTATATAAATATGTCATTTAAATGTATAAAGGGTATATTAACTTTAAAGAGCTCAT
Organism: Enhydra lutris kenyoni; assembly: GCF_002288905.1. Classification (NCBI taxonomy): domain Eukaryota; kingdom Metazoa; phylum Chordata; class Mammalia; order Carnivora; family Mustelidae; genus Enhydra; species Enhydra lutris. The sequence continues at coordinate 53,411,780 of NW_019154087.1, read as the reverse complement.
TCTATATAAACACTAAAATATCAAGTTGAAGCCTATTCCAAGGACCTGAGAGACAAAATCCAAACATTTGTTAGAAAGTATCATCAAGATGAACTAGTCGTGTGCTCTGAAGTGAAACTATAATTATATATAATAAGGAAAGATAAGGAAGTAATGGCATATAACTAGGGTGAAAGAGGAAAATATGGGAGAAATATGGCATATATATTTATATTTGTATATTTAATGCATATTTATTTAATTTATACATACACATACATTATATATATATGTATAAAAGTGTGATATTTTATACCAGTTACCTACACCTCCAGAATTACACAAAAACTTCTGAATTAAACAATATCCTGAGGATATGAAAGTTTCACATTTTTGGTGTAGCATATCAAAAGGCAGAGTTTTGCTAGATAATCTATGGAAGTCTTCTCACTACTCTGATTTCTTATTGGAAAGTTACTATAAACTGCCAGATCATCATTATAACAGTAAAACATTTTCATTATCTTTTAATGGATCTAACTTCTGGTTTAGAATGTGCGCTGTGCATGGTAGTGAATTTCAATTGAAGATGCTAGAATATTATATCTGTATTTTAGTAAGGAGGTAACAAACGTGTTTTAGTTAGTTGTCTCATCAAATCTTTCCCTATACTGACATTTTAGAAAATGTGTATCTTAGAACTATAAAGTGTTATTTTGATTTTGGCAGAAAAAAGAGAGCAAAGATTTTATACATGCTAAGTTTGTCAAAAATTACTAGAATAAATCACAATCATATTACAATTTTATTAAATGATATGGTATTAGTTTCTTTCTTTAAATAACCATTACTATTATAAATTATATAATAATTATAATAATAATATTTTCAGAAGGTTTAAGTGCCCTGAATAAATTAATTTATAGAACAAGCTAGAGTATAAAAATACCACTCACTTTCCCTATAATTTCCATATGATACAGATGATGAATGAGGAACAAGAGATTAAACAAAAATTTATAAGTAAACAAAAAGAAGAAAGAGAAGATGAAAATCTAGGGAAGGAGTCACAATGAGCAAAGAAAGAAATAAATGGGAGAGGGGAAGAAAAACAGCCATGTTTAGGAATAAGGGAAAAGAAAGAACAAATGCCATGGATATAACTTGTCATTTGTTTTTTGGTCTTAAGCAGCTGCTCTTTCCCAGTGTTTCTTTCTAAATCCACCTGTCTCTGGGCGATTTATTCAATCCTTAAACTTTCTTCTTTCTTTTCTGATGGGAAATGATTCAAGTATATTTCTCTAGAAAATGTTTTGGCCTTTAGATTAAAAAAAATGTATAATGTTGGATTTGCATGAAGGCATTTATATGAAATCATGCATTTTTTAAAAAATATACATTCCTTAGCTCTGTCTTCCAATAGGACTAGAACAATCAATTGCAGTAAGACAGAAGATATATAGAGCCCATATCCTGATTTTTAAATACCATTTCCTACTATCATGGATCAGAGAAATGTGTGATTTCAGGTCTGGGCGTCACTGAATATGCTATTAGTACAGAAAGCAAAGAATTGCTTAAAGACAATAGGGTCATGTTCAAAAATAATAATTTATATCTTAAAGGTATCTACTTGTTCAATTTGAGATAATTTAAGTTTCAAAAAGAATTATGATAGAAATGAATATAATAACATATTAAATAAGAAATCTTGGAATTCATAATGACTGATTAAAAAAAACAAGAAGGGGGGTAGAGAGATTTTTTTTTTTTTAGGGTAAGTTAATATAGAGGGGGGAAGCAAATTTAGAGAATCACTATTTTGCAAACCCCAAAGTAATTACTAAATGAAGTAAAGGTCGTCAGCATTTGCTACATTCCAAGTTAATGCAGTCTTATGTTGAAACATATACAAAGAACATCTATTTCTCCATCATGTGTTTCTTATTCTCCTGGATCAGTGGTTATCTGAGTCACAATTTTTATTTCATGGTGAGAGACAGGAGTGCAAAAGGATAAGCACAGCTTGGCAAGGACATTTCAAGCTTCTGTTTTCATCACATCCACTGACATCTCATTGCCAAAGCAAGCCACACAACCAAGTCCACATCCAAAAAGAAGAGATAAACACTTTTTTTTTCTTTAAGATTTTTATTTATTTATTACAGAGAGAGCACGTGAGCCCATAAGTGGGGGGAGGGGCAGAAGGAGAGGAAGAAGCAGACTCCCCACTGAACAGGGAGCCCAATGAGGAGCTCAATCCCAGGACCCTGAGGTCATGAACTGAGCAGAATGCAGCCACTTAACTGGCTGAGCCACCAAGGTGCCCCAGAAATAGATCATTCTTCTATGATTTATCTATCACAGATTAGATAGATCTAACTAATTAATAGTCTGAAAGCTTGGTGGACATCAGGATATTTATATTCAAACATTACAAATGGATTACTTTTTTGGTTCAGAGAGAAAAATAATAATTCAGGGAAGACATCTTGCCATCACCATTTAAGTGATAAAATCAACCTATTACATATCTTCTAAGATGATGTAATAAGTACATAAATAACTTGCATGGTAAACTTGTCCAAAAAAAGTACTTAACTTTAACTTAAATTAACTATGAGAAATCAATAGGCAAATCGAGAATGTAAAATATTCTAGAAGACAAGCAGCATATAGTTTTCAAAACACGCTAGAAGATGGGGCTATTACTGTGAAGGGAAAGAAACTAAGGAGCCATACAATGAAACAGAAGATATGCAGCTTGATTGGATCTTGGGTTTAAAAAAAATCAAGGATACTTTGGAAAACTTAAGGTGTGAACTCTATATTCCATGATATTATAAACTTATATCAATTTCATATGGTGTTATAATAATGCTGTATTATATAGAAGACCATCCCTATTCTTGGGAGATACATGCTGAAATAATTAGGGGTGAAATTCATGACATCTCTGGCTTATTTTCAAATGCATTAGATAGTAGAATAGATAGATGGATGAAAAGATAAAATAGGGCAAATGTACTGAAATTTAAAATTGTTTTTATATTATGAATAATTAAATAAGACATTACGAGGGACACCTGGGTGGCTCAGTTGGTTGGACGACTGCCTTCGGCTCAGGTCATGATCCTGGAGTTCCGGGATCGAGTCCCGCATCGGGCTCCCAGCTCCAAGGGGAGTCTGCTTCTCCCTCTGACCTTCTCCTTGCTCATGCTCTCTCTCACTGTCTCTCTCTCAAATAAATAAATAAAATCTTTTAAAAAAAAAAAGACATTACAAGCGAATTAAACACTTTGGGGGGGATATTTCTGAATACCTACTTTGTACTATGTCTAAGACTAGATGCTTTCCACACAAACTCATTTTATCTTCAGTATACCTTAAGTGTTATATAAACATAATGTAAAGTATTTTTATTGCTAATGAAGAATTCTTCGCTTGTGAAGATATTGAAGTTTTATTGATTTTATTTCTCCAATATTTTGAAATACTTTATTTCCCCATGCATTAAGGATCCCTCTTAATTTTATGCTGTTTGTAAAATAAATGTGTATTATTTCTAGTCTCTCTTACATGTTATAGAATATTTAAGAGAATAGGTGAAGCCTATCCTAGAACCCAGTGATATTTTTATAGACACTGCAGGCTCATTTGACACTGTTTATGACAAAATCACCTTTCTTTTCTATGCTTATATCTCAGCATTTAAAACCCCCATGAAACATAACTTTCATTAAGTAATATAAAATATATGGGACACTTTAGCAAATGATTTCTGACTTTGACTGCATGACAGTAAATGGATCTGAAAAATCTTCTCAAGTAAGAATGATCAGACTGGAGACTTAGATGAAGGTCACAGATGCGAGATTTTTAGGTCCTATTGAGGGAATATCATTGGGGTGCTTGGGTGGCTCAGTACGTTAAGCATCTGCCTTCAGCTCAGGTAATGATCTCAGGGATCTGGGATTGAGCCCCACCTCAGGCTCCCTGCTCAGTGTGGAGCCTGCTTCTCCCTCTCCTACTCCCTCTGCTTGTGTGCTCTCTCTCTTTCTCAAATAAATAAATAAATCTTTAAAAACACTTATTAAAAAAGGGAAGGATTTTAAGAAGTTTGTGGAAAAAGAGAAGGTATTGTGATCAGATTTGCATTTTGTACGAACAGTTGTTGCTGAGTAGAGGAGAATGTTTTGGTCAGTGCTGAGGAGAGCCTATTAAAACATCAGAAGTCCCGGGACTCTTGGGTATCACAGTTGGTTAAGGGTCTGCCTTCCCCTCAGGTCATGATCCCAGGGTCCTGGGATTGAGTCCCATATCGTGCTCCTCTCCCTCTGCCTGCGCTTTCTCTCTCACTCACGCTCTCTCTGACAAATAAAGAAATCTTTTGAAAAACAACAACAACAACAAAATGTTAGTAGTCCATGTGAAAGTGATGGTAATTGTATTATTTATTTGTCGTGATGAAGTATCACAGGCAAAGGAGCTTATAATGAAATACATTTTTATCTAACAATTTCTGTGAGTTGAAAGCTGAACTGGGGTCTCTGCATCTGCATCTCTCACATGCAAGGTGTAAAGCATGGCTGGAGTCTCATCTGAAACTTCAAATGTGGAAGGATCCACTTATAAGTTCACTCTGTTGTTGATAGCATTTAGTTTCCTGAGATATTAGAAGCCTGTTTGAATGAGAACCTTGGTTTCTTGCTGTCTTTTAGTCAGAGTGTCTCATCTTCAGTTGCTTGCCACATGTCTCTCCATAGGGCAGCTCCCACCAAGAGAACTTGCTTCAGCAAAGTCAGCAGGGGAAAGATGAGACAGATGTTGGCATCTTATGACATCCCAAAACATTTATCATACTCTATTGTTAAGAAACAAGTCATAGTTTCCTCCCATGGTTAAGCAGGGAGTGGAGGGCAGAGAGAAGGAATTACACAAGTGAGTGAATTCCAGCAGGTAGGGACCATTGAGGACCATCTTAGAGTCTGTGTCCTACAGTATCTTTGACTTGATACAGTTACTATGATGGATGGAAAATAGTATAGAAGAATTTTTGAGATTATTTAATAGGATCCTCAACTTGGCAATGAATTGGATGAGCTAAGAGTAGGGGAATGATTTCAAGAATATTCAGCAATCAGTTGGAGGAAAGATGCTGGTATTTACTGATATATAAATCAATGTTTATTTCTGTGACTGCTTATTTGGATTTTTTGTTTAAGACATGCACAGTTTATAGTAGAGTTTTTGCATTATGTCAATTGATAGACTATGACTGTTGTCTTTTGCATTCTGACATTTAAACTCAGGAAATTTATAGTTTTTAAAGAGGAAATCCATATTATTTATTTCAATATTTTCCTCAAGAATCTTAAGGCAACCAAAATTCTTATTCCATTATCCCGGTCACCTCCTTATAGTGTATTCATGTATGAACATGGTTCTTGGGTTCCTGAGGGAGAATATTTCTGAATATAATTGTTATCTTACATCATCCAGGAGTATATAAAATATGTTAGAATCCTTAAAAATAGCTTAGGAATACTTTAATATAGGATTTGTAAAATTAATTTCTTGTATATTAAACTAGGACTATATGGTATTTCTGCTATTTCCACTTGTGACCTATTAAAAAGTATTTTTGTATAGTTCAATATGACATTACACTGCAAGGATCATTGACAATTTGTTATCTGATTTGAGAACTCCACTCTTTCTCATGAAACTCCATTCTGAGTCATTTTATATCAGCAAAATATAAAAAAAATAAGTGTTTCATGTTTACCACTGCTATTATTATATTATGGCAGTAATTGATATAGGCATTAGTAGAAAGCTATTATTGTTTCCTAGTAAAATAATTCACAGGCCCAGGTAGAAAAGTCTTTTCTTAATGATGAACTAGCTCTCTTTTATGCAATTACATCACTTACAGAGAGTACACAAATGAAATAGAATCCATACCAGGTATTAACTCTAATTTCTACACGATTCGCTTGAATTTCATTGTTCAAATATAACTGATATACTCAGAGTTGCTTGGAATATAAATTAATTTTCAACCATCTATTGAAATCATGTTATTCTTTTTGCATTTCAGAGGTTGTATTATGAATATTTGAATGTATTACCATAGGGATTTTGTTTCTAATATTCTGTCTTTAATGGTCTTTTCCTTAAACCAGGATTAAATTTGTGCCTTTTAGAAAACTTTCTGCTCAGTTTTACAGCCTGAGAGAGTTTTTGTACAGGATGGAAAATCTCTGTTTATCATTTGCACAGATGCATTCTCCAAAGGCAACATTTGTTTTTTTTCCTCTTAGTTCAATCTGGGCACCAGATTCCTGAATATTTAAATAATATAATCTTATGTGAATTAACCCTTAAAAAAATTTTTTGTCTTGAGGGAAATGTAATGTGTCCTAATGAATCTTTAGTTGTCACCACAATATTGCATTTCAAAACACTTAGTGCATAAGTCTCTATTCTTATTATTGCTCCTTTCTTCCTAAATCCAAACTCAACTCACAGATATTCTGAATTAGTTAAGGTGCTTCTACACTGCAAAGTTCAATTACTATCTTGAAAAATATTATTATTGATATAGTCAACATAAACTTGCTAAATATAGAATATATTGTGGGATTTTAAATTTTTAGTATTTTAAAAATCTGTTCTTAAACTTTTTTTTAAAATTTCTACTACCATGATCTTGTTTCAGGTCCTCATTTTCTACATCTGGACTGTTTTATTAAACCAGTTATATTTCACCCTCTCCCCCTCAAAAACATTTTCTACATTTTACAACTATTCTCATTTTTTAAATGACATAATCTTCCTGAATTTCCATCAAACCCTGTCCAAATTTCTTAGCCTTACATGTGAGAGTCTTGTCCTCATCAATTTCGCCAGTTCATGGCCTCTCCTTCTCTGCACTGATACTTACACTATAAGAATAATGAACTAATTACATTTTTTTAAGCACACACCATACCCTTTTTCTCCTCTAGTCTTCCTTCATTTCCTCTGTATGTATTACTAGTCATCATTACCACCTCCCTTATTCATTTTTTTTCCTCCTCCTCCTTTCCCTCCTCCTTCGGTTGGGCTAATCAATCATTTCCTCCAAAGAAAGACTTTACTCATGCTGAGACCAAGTTCTTCCTCTTCTGTTTCACTACAGCATCCTATAATACTTCTATATTAGCAGGTGTTCTATTTCTTCATTCTGCTGGAAATAAAGGTGTACCGTATAATTGGTTGTATTTTAGATTCGATGAAATAGGGGAAGACATAGTACTAGATTTTGAGGAGTATTTTGTGTCATTCTATTTTCCTTCTCTAAGCCTAACTGCTTGCTTGGCTGGAAGTATAGCACCTTGATTTCTTCCAAAGCAAAAGCATAAATTGATATTTTCATCTTTATGCACTCCCTAACACAGTCTGCTATTTGTCTTCCTTTTTTCAAAGATTGATTTATTTATTTACAGGAGAGAGAGAATGGGGTGGGGCAGGGAGGCAGAGGGAGAAGATGAGAGAAAATCTCAAGCAGATTCCCCACTGAGTGCAGAGCACAACACAGGGCTTCACCGGCTTTCATTTCCCCCCAAATGCTGCAAATCACAACCAAATAGTGTTGGTTATTATTTTTATTGTGTGTTTCTTTCTTTGGGACAGGAATCTATTTATTGCTTTGGTCCTATCCTCTGCTCTTTTGAACACACTGTCCTATAGACTATAAATATAATCTTAATTATTATCATTTTACTCTTTATTCCAAATGGTTGACTCACCAATGCTTTAAGGTAGGCTTTTGTTAGGAGAGACAGGATATTCATATGATGTATTGATCATTTTCTCAAACTTTCACTGCTTGTTTCCCTTTACCAACATCTGTATCAACAGAGCCCATATGCCAGCTTGTTCCTCTCTATGTCTTCAACCATTCTATTGATGCTATAATGAAATATGTCCTCTGTGCATATGTTATTCTTTCATCTATTACAGGCTGAGTTTCTTAAAGAACTATGATACTCAGTTAAGTATCTTCTGTGTCTGTGATTTTAGCTAATCTCTCCCAATGATACATATGGCCAAAATACATTAAAATATTTCCTTATAAATGCATTTATTTCAAATGCATTTCTTTCAAAATGAAGTATATTTGGACATTTGTGATTTGGTGTTATTTCATATTTTTAGATTACAGAGGAAATGCTTGCCAAATTTGTGTATATCTTGAAATTCTGATAGAAAATAAACTAGGTAAATATTTTGTAGCCTTAAGCCTGTCAACATCTTGGCAAAGCAGTTTTAGTATAACCAGAAAAAATATGTTAGTTCCAGCACTTGGTGAAGAGAACAACTCAAGAAATGTAGAGAAGGCAAACAATGAAGTAGCAGAAGAAAGAATAAATAAGACTATTTGTACATACTTAATAGGTCACATAGCAGAATAGGTAAACTGAAAACTGCACTTTCTACCAACACTAAATACAGAGCAATATTTTGACATATAGGTAGGCCTAACTTCCAGGATCATATAACCTCCCTTCCCCACCCCTGGAAATTGTACAGATAATACCAGTCAACATGGTAAAATGTTTCACAGACAACCCATAAATTCCTGGTCTGTAGACATTTCTTTTGAAGATAAAATACTATGTGTGTGTGTGTGTGTGTGTGTGTGTGTGTGTGTGTGTGTGTGCGCATGTGTGAGTGTGTGTGTTATGGGTGTTAGGGGAAACGTTGTTGTCTTTTCTTATTTAAAATCTGTTATGACAAGAGGGATTGGTCCTCTCTTTTAATACCAACAGGATTTTTTTTTTTTTTTAGGACTTTATGTATTTATTTAGGAGAGAGGGAGAGAGAGAGGAATACCCAACAGGATTAATAAGCAGAGGCTAAGTGAATATATTCTGCTCTATATAAATATTAGCTTTAAATAATTGGGATGCCAGAGACAAACTTGGATGTGTTATTGCTTGTTAGAACAGGTGTTCAAACATATATGGAATAATTGCTTGGCTGAAAAGCTTTGGGGAAGATTAAAATATCAAATGAGTGGCTTGTTTTAGAGTGTCTTTGAGGTCCCTTCTAAACCTCAGATTACCTATTTTAAAAAAAAATTATCTTCCCAAGTGGCCAGTTTAAATATTAAATAGGAAATGCCTGTTCTAAATTTCTGGTATAAGAAAAATCTAATATTTTACTTTATATTTATGTGGGTAGTATGTAATACTACATGTATAAAATAATGTATTTATTTGATTTATAAATACACTGTTTTTCAAGTACATGTGTTTTTACCCTTCATAGACTATATTACTTATTTCATTGGTAAGAATGACATTTTTTTAAGAATATTATGTTTATATTTTATACTTGCATTTAATATTACCCATGTACTTAACATAATAATGAAGGTATATTTCTCCATTAACCAAGTTTTTCTAAAATTTTGCCAGACATTGAACTCTCCTTGTATCCTATCCTATCTTAGTGTATCATGTAGGTTTAAGAGCAACACATTTTACAGATGAAACATGTGCAGATTAATAAACTAATTACCCATAGTCCCTCAATTAGTAAGAGGGTATTTTTTAAAAAAATCAGAAGTACACCAAACACTTGTTCTTAACAATTACATTGTTTTATTTTATTTTATTTTTTAAAGATTTTTTTTTATCTACTTATTTGAGAGAGAGAGAGAGTGTAAGCAACAGAAAGCAAGAGCACAGGAGCCAAAGGAGGGCAAAGAAGCATACTCCCTTCTGAGTAGGGAGCTTGATGTGGTACTGGATCCCAGGACCTTAGGATCATGACCTGAGACTAAGGCAGAAGCTTAACCAACTGAGCCACCCAAGCACCCAACAATTACATTGTGTTTTAAACAAACAAATAACAACAACAAAGTAGCATTTGTTTTCTTTTTGGAATACCCATAAGCACAAAAGATATTGAAGGCAAACTCTTGGAAAGTTCTTTAGTTTATTTTCAACACAAAATATTCTCTTTACTAAAATTGTCTGAAAGAAGATATTTCTTTAAATATGAAGGGTTGAGATTCCTTATTACCCTTTTCAATAATTTCTATTAGCCTTAAAAAAAATAGAAAAAAAAACTTTTTATTTTCAGAATAAAAAATTAAATTGGGAGCCTCTTTAAACCAGCTACTTCCAGTGATTAATAATTTTAAAAAAGAAAAGTTAACTTATTCTACATAAACTGACTCATAATAACAGTTTGAGGATGATTTTGTTCTGCTTTTAATTTAAAACTTTTCAATTTAATACAAAAAGTTATCTTTAGTTCCTTTATATCATTTAACGAATCAACAACTTACAAATTTATTTTATATAATTGAATATTTTTTCTCCATCCCTTAAGCTAGGACCATCCTGTTTTTACTTTTCTTCTTCTTAATGTTTTTCCCCTCCTTTTCTTCTTTAATTTCTTTCCTTTCCTTCCCTTCTGTCTCCCATTTCTTCTTGCTTCCTTTCTTCCCCTTCCTTCCCCTTTCTCTCTTTTTTTGGGGGGGGGAGATGTTTTTTTGAGTAAAGTATAGATTTTATTGATGGTGTACGAAGGCAGCCTTCTTATCTTGTTTCTAGCTCAATAAATCTTTAAGATGATTGAAAAAGAAATTCCATAAAATGGAGTTTCTCAACAGTACATGACAGAAACATGTCAAACTTCCCTCAAAACTGTGATTGTAAGCTGGAAAATTTTAGGATAGATGTAACTAGATGACTATCTCAGCTAAACTAAAGCCAAAAGTTTTCTTCAAATTTCTATATTTAGATAATTCCATAATGTGGCTTAACTATGAGATATTTTCTGCATGTTTTAGATATAAAATCTCAAATTATTAAATTAATCAACTTTGTATGAATCTGTTATTTGTAAAAATTAAATATTGAGAGGATTACCTAAAACAATAACTTTAATTTTAAAATAAATTTATCTGTATCACCCTTAGCACAGTCAGTAATCTGGTTAGAGACATGAAACTTGATGAAATATGAGAATGTTTACATATATAATAAATTATTCTTATTCATAGAATGAGTTAATTTATTCAAAAATTGTCATGGAATCATTCAAATATAAATCAAGAGAGGGAGTACTAGAATATACTATATTTTGTTGTATTTTAGTGATGTAATTCTTGACTTTAGAGAGCATACTCTAGTTTTTTATCATTGACATTTTGAACTCATGAGGCTAGGCTAGTAACTGACTCTATATACAGAATAAAAGGCTGGAGGGGAAATAGAAATCAAGTCTGTTAATCCTATATTATTTTTATGTGGAGATGATTAACAGGTTTTTTATGGCAAAGCCAGTTGTGACCAAGTCCATCCTGTTTAAAAATATTTCCACTGAAAAATTAGATTTTTTTTGCATATCAAGCAATGAGTAGGTCATTAAATGAAATTAAATATTATTTTATAAGGATGAAGTAAATGTACCCAAGTGAAATCATGATGGCAAGGAAGATGTTCTTTATTAGTTTGCTCAGGCTACCATAGCAAAGTACCCCAAACAGAGTGGCTTGAATAACAGAAATTTAACTGTTCATTCTCCTGTTAACTTTTCAAGCAAGTGCTTATGAGTATTGCAGTTTTGCCCAGTCCAAAAGTCCAGTTTGTTCAAAACAAACCAAAACAATACAAAACAAAATACAGTTTCTCTTCAGTGGCCACTCAAACTCTATTTTAAAATAGCTCCAGTATGGGGTGCCTGGGTGGCTCAGTTGTTAAGCACCTGCCTTTGGATCAGGTTGTGATCCCAGGATCCTAGGATCAAGCCCCTCATAAGGCTCTCTGCTTGGCAGGAAGCCTGCTTCTCCCTCTCCCACTCCCCCTGCTTGTGTTCCCTCTCTTGTGTCTCTCTCTGTCAAGTAAATAAAAATCTTAAAAAAAAAAAAAAAAATGGCTCCAGTCTTGTCTTTTTTCAAAATAAGAATAAAAAGTGATGGCCTCCTCAGTAGATATATAGGTCATATTTTTTTTCCAAATTTATTTCTACTGGGCATAGCAAATGCATATCTCAAGACAAATCCCATCTGGACTTACATAAACTCTGAATGACCACTTATTTGCTCTCTCTTTTTCTCTCTCCCCCTCTCCTACACTCCCCACACAAATTAAATGAACAATTAATTACATAAAAAGTAAAAGTGAACAATATCGAGAAATGTTCATTCTCTCTCTAGTTCAGACAAAAGTCCTATTTACTATTCCAAGGGGAAGTTACCAAAACTCTTTGAGCCTCTCTTGGGCTCAAATGAGACTGCTACAAGATATACTCCCTATAATATGTAGAGGTAGACCTATTCTCTAGTCCTATACATTTGAGACACTTGAAAAAGTGTCTGGAGGGTGACTATATGCTTGAGATTCTGAATATAATTTTAAAAGGGACCACAGATATTGAATGGAAGTTAAGGTCAAGTAACAGAGGTAATAGGCCCATTAGAGATATGAAGGATTAAGGTGTAATAAAAAAAATTCTACATTCTCATGAATAAACATGTGTTTAAAAATATTCAAAACAATTAATGTATGCTTACTAATAGCTCTCCTTTAGATGCTATAATGCTTTAGGAGATATCTTAATAGTTTTACATTGACTCTGGTTGCTTCCTTGTAATTAGATAAGCATTATCCTACTCTAGAATAAAATGAAACAGTGTAATGAACCAACAGTTAAGGATGGTCTTATTTGTTACAGAGAAATTATTAGCTTTTCTAGGAGCTCAGAAGAAAAAAATCTGAGAAATAGTGACCATATGTGTTATAAAATTAGGAAATGTTTTATTCCAAATGTAACTGTTATAACTAGAAGCCAAAATTCGTGTTTCACAAATTTCTATTACTATCCTGCTGTGTCCTAGAAGGCAAACACAGGAAGCCATTAATATTTATAGACTAAGAATGAGGGAAACATTATAAATTAAATATTACCTGTTTTCATAGAAGAGCACAGTAAACTGACCAAAATCTGGCAGACGATTTCCTATGGTAACAGAAAAACAAGAACCACAGGGAGTCTTTAAAACAGTTAACCTTCCATATTACTAAATCTTTCACATTATTACATGCAAGAGCCTGAGATTTCTTGAGGTAAATAATAAATAGCTAATCCCTAGAATTTCAGCTAAAACTTAGTATTCTTTAATGTAGCTTCATTGTACTATCTGGTTTTCCTCTCAAAATCTACATGTAACTTGTGAACCATATTTAAGGAGTGCTGCAAAGCTCTGTAGAGTCTAATAAAGACTTTGATAAATTGGTTGTTAATTAAATAATTAAAAACCAATATCAGTGAGCTGAAGTGCGAAGATGTCATTTACTGCTAGAGGTGAAATCTGACTTGAAATTTTCCACCTCAGTCAAATGATTGCCAATCCAGAACATACTCTCAGAGATATTCTTCAAATTATTATAAAAGCCACCTTCAGTGCAGTGTCTTTACTTGATATCCATCATGTTTCAGGGTCACATTAGAATTCAATAGGGATGAAATTCATTCCAAGTGTGAATAGTTAGTATTGAACATTCATAAAATTTAAATAAGACTAGAGAAAAAAAGGATACTACCTAAAAGTTATCTTTCCTGAAATCTTTTGTCCTAATAATAATAAAAAAACTGTACATAATTTAGAATTCATGGAGATATATTATTATATGAAAGTGCTCTCCTATCACTATTGCAACCAATTTCCAAAGTGTTTTAGTAAGTTTAGAAGTTACTTAAATCACTTATCAGTATATTTTACAATTGGCCATGTGTTAAGTGTGAGTGGGAGAAATGCCTTAAATTTTTTCCACATAGCATAGTATCATGATAATACTTAGGCCAGGCCATTAACTGGTAATAATAAGTTTGCACTTTGTATTGAAAACAATATTTAGCCAAACTTCTGTGAAAAATATAAACTTTAGGAACTCTTTCTGTTAAATTGCATCAATCTCTTGCAAAAGTCAGACATTAGAAATGGAGAGTTCATAAGAGCATACAGTTTAAAGAACCTCATATTTTATGTTACAATTTTCTTTATATGACTTTTCAAGTATAAATCCTAATTTAAGTTTCTGCAATATAATGTTTTGCCCTTTAAAGTTGAAAATGCATTAGAGGGTAGTTAAATTATCTAAGGAAGAGCTGAGGTTACTGTAGTATTTTAGTAGCAGAAAGCATTATGCATAATAAATTGTAACCCTGCAAAGGAGGAAAATAGCTGTGAGGACGGTTTTGATTTCTATTAAAAAAAAAAACAAAACTTGAAATCAACTTTTTAAAAATACCCTACTCATAAGTATATATAATATATGTGAGATTTCAAAAAAAAAAGTATCATCTTATCAAAAAACATTTTTGGTGTCTTGAAGGTGACTATTAACTTGCTAAAACAAATAAAGACTTAATTTTTTAATATTTTATTTATTTATTTGACAGAGAAAGATATCACAAGTAGGTGGAGAGGCAGGCAGAGAGAGAGAGGCGGAAGCAGGCTCCCTACTGAGCAGAAAGCCCGATGCAGGGCTCAATCCCAGGACCCTGGGATCATGACCTGAGCCGAAGGCAGAGGCTTTAACGCACTGAGCCACCCAGGCACCCCAAAGAAAGACTTCTTATTTTACATTTATTTTGAATTCATTTAAAAGAAAATACAAGAAAAAAATAGAAACAATCATCTACTATATTCAGATGTCCTGCATAATATTACACTAAAATGATTTCATTTAAATTTACCACAGATCTGTGAGTTATTGTATTTCCTCTCTATTAGTAGTAAATTGGGCTGGAACAGAATGCAGCTAGCTAGTGGCATAGCTGGAATTAGAGCTTAGTTACATCCCAAAACTTATGCTTCCTCTTTCATAATAAGAACTACCTCTCAAATTACAGTATACAACACACCATACACACCTTTATTTCCTCTCTTGAAATATCCTTGTAAATTAAAACATTCCTTAACTGGGTTCTAAACTTTTTTATAGCAAAATTTACATATGTACAAACAGCATTTCAAATAATTATATATAGTAACCAAACAATGTCGGTTAATTACATACACACACTTATGAAAATACATATTACTCTTGCTGATAAGATTCAGTTTTTAGAGAAATGGCCACTTTTATCTATAATTATAATAGGGGGGTTAGTTTAGAGGATGGAAAAGTGGATTCTGATCTCCAAATCTCATGTCTAGAATATAAAATTTTTACACCAATTTCCCTCAATTGGAAAATGAGTGTGTTTAAATGATAGTCCTTCAAGTGCCTTGAGAAGTGAAAGTCCTTTAGTTCTATGGACATGCCTGAAATTGCAGTTAGTGATTATCTAAATAGTGGTTTAAAGAGTATTAAGGGTTCAGTTAATAAGCAGTCTCAGTGACAAAATTAAATTTAATTCATGGGTCCTGCCCTAAAGGAACTTAAAAGACTGGGCATCAACTTATGAAAATTAAAAGACAGATAATCAACAGTAAAGGTAATAATAAAAGATGCTATCATACAATGCCTGTAATCCATTTCAAATGAGCAGCATGGGCAATTATTCTTCCAAGTTCATAGGAAGGTACAAATTGGTATATTGGAGGGTTACAAAGAGGGAAAGAGATTTATTAGATCTCAGAAAAGGAAGCCTTGGCTAGACTAGTAAGCAGAAAAGACTTTCTAATTCATATCAAAATAATTACACATTGACAACAATGTTAGGTTCTTAGACAAAATATTTAAAAGAACAAATGGGACTCTATTCTTAGGGAGCTTACAATCTATTTAGGGATGTTTATAGAAATAGTCCAATTTTATTGTGTAACTTTCTTAATATTTTAATATAGTAAAATGTTATTAAATTTGAGAGTACACAAATACTTAAGAGCTTCATTTATTAGAGTTTACTCACTTTTGATTTCTTCTGTGAATGTTTGGGGCTCAATTTTCATAAAACAGAAGGATTCTATTGCAATAAATGCCAATATTCTGTGCATTAATGTATAATATCAACATATATTGTTACATTTAGTATAAAACAAATGTCAGACTAGTTGGTAGAGAATTAACTTATTTAAAAGTCCATAAACTCACCCAATTGGGGCAATTAAATAAATTCTAAATTTCAGTGTATGTTTTATGGATTTTAAAATTACTTTGGTGGAATTAGTCCATATAATAAAAATAAGGACCATGATACAGTTGTTAACCAAAGTTAGTAGGAAGAATTTTTTTTTATTTGTATTCAAGTACCTATTGACTTCTACAATATGTAAAAATTAAAATTAGCTATCACCAAATTATCACCAAATCATCAACTTTGGAGACATTGATATTGTTCTGTTCTATGGAGAAATCTTTGCTAACAGTTTTGGGGGTGGGAAGAGAATTCACAAGGTTAAGATAATTTTGATTTAGTAAGAAATTATGGCTATTTAATAAAGAGAAGATGTGCTTCAGAATTCAATCTTTATATATATAAAATATTAACATACGTTCCTGTCCAGGGTAAAATGATGAATATAACATTATTTATTTGCTTATTATTTCTTTGGGGCCAAATGTACCCATTAAGGTGGTAACGATGCAATGGTATCATTTAAAATTTTAAGATCTTTTTTAACCAAAGTTATCTCTTAGATTTTGCTTTCCTTTAGAAAATAAAGAGCAAAATAGAACTAATTAAAAACATATAAGCCATATAATCAAATGAATATATTTAAGAAAGCTTCATCAAGTAGTTATATTTAATTAGATATACATGTAAGGTGATAATGAAAGCTTAAAATTTTTTCTTAATCAAGGCTCCTGGCTGACTCAGTTGGAGCATGCGACTCTTGATCTGGTAGTTGCAAGTTTGAGCCCCACACTGGGTGTAGAGATTACTTAAAAATAAAATCTCAAAAAAAAAAAAAAGCTTTTTATTTACAAATGAATTCACTGTATTTCTTAATTTGTTTTCATCAAGGGTTGATGAATCTTCACAATTTGAGTTGTTAATTTAGTTTTCCCATTCATATCTGAATCTACTAAAATTATTTTTGCTTTAAACTTTCTTATCAAAATTTCTTACTATTTTAATGCTATATCAGGCTTGCATTTTTTGGAAAATAGATACTTCAGCAGTAGGTTCATTTCTGTCCATATATATATAAAGTATAAATATACTTTATATATAAAATATAAATATATATAATATAGTTTATATATAATATAATATATATATTTATATTTATATATAAATATTTATATATAGCATAAAGTATAATTATTTAGTAATAAATATTTAATTATTTAATGGTAGATATTTAATTATTCAATATTGTTTAATAATATTTAATTATTATTTTAAAATAAATTAATCAATAATTAATAGTATTATTAAATAAATATTTAATAATAGTTTAATTTACTGAAATGGTTTAAAAATAATACTAGGTATAGATAGTATATAACTATATATATATATATACTTTATTATATAGGGAGATTTCATTGTTAGTATATTAAAATTCTAAGGGTGCCTGGGTGGCTCAGTATGTTAAGCATTTGCCTTCAGCTCACATCATGATCTTGGGGTTCTGGGATCAAGGCCCACATTGGGCTCTCTGCTGAGCCTGCTTCTACCTCTCCCTCTGTCCCTCCACTCATGCTCTCTATGTCAAATAAATAAAATCTTTAAAAAAATAAAATAAAATTCTGTATATCACCATCTGCCTATTTCTGTTTTAGCATAGAACTAAATATTGGAAAAACAAACTAATTGAACATTCAAGTGCCAAACCTATTTTTACTTAACTACATTGTAGATAATAAATGTATAATCTGCTTTCTTTTGTTTGATTTGGCATTTCAATGTGATTTTAGTTTGGGGTTTGGGAATACTTTGAAATGCTAGCTTTCTCATGCTGAGCATACAAGAAGCCAGAATTGGTCTTCTGTGTAAACTGCTCCCTGGATGTAAATTTAAAACATGGTTCATTCTTCTAGGCAACCAGGACACCACTTAGTGAATTACTGTTTGTGTTAAAGGCCAATTCAATAGCACACCTCTGAATTAGCTTTCTCAGACAGCCAATTCTCACCCAATAAATTGTGAGGCACAGAACTCTGAAGGATGAAACGTTATTGAAAAAAAATCTCCCAAACCATTTATATACCAAGAAACATCTCTAAATAGATGACATTTCTCTCGCATATAAGGTACTTTTTGTTAATGTAATTGGAAATTGTTGAGATTATTAAAATATACTAATTTAAAAGCTTGACTGAACTTGCCATTGTTAACCATTTTTAATCATTATTAGAAGTTCTGTCATATAAGGATCTACATATTTTTAACATGGAAGAGTAGTCATCATGCACTAAATAGTTAAAATGGAAAATAAAATCTGTAAATTAAATCATTATATCTATATTAAAATGTGGGATATTGTGCACCTTAGAATCAAGTAAATGGGTATACTTCTTTGAGAGAAAAGTTTTTCTTCACCATAACATAACAAAAATTCTCATCTTAAATAAAATAAAGGCTATGTAAGAGTAAGAATATAAAACCTATGACAAAAACCTGTGCTTCCAGCCAAGATGAAGGACCAGGAGGAGGGTTCAGCCTCCTATATGTAAGGACTAGAAAATCAAGACAAAATATATGACTTTTTTGTTTTTTCCTAAGAACTTGATCCTCAGGGAACAAAGGACAGTGATCCCCAATTGACCAAAAATCAACAATGTGAGGACTATTCTCTGGCTGTGAAGTTTACATATCATGGCCAACTGAAAGTTCAAGAAACCAGAGAAAAGATTTAATGTGTTAACTAGAAATATGGAAGATTTAACTAGGACCCAAATTGACCTTCTAAAGCTGAGAACCACAATGCCTGATACGAAAAATGCAATGGAGGGATTGACAGCAAATCAGACTGCAGAGGAAAAGATTGCTCACATTGAATATATATTAATAAAAATTATCCAAAATATAGCAAAGGTAGAAATTGGATTTAAAAAAATATTAAGAACATCATTGTGCTCTAAGGCAACTTCAGGCAGCCTAATATATGTGTAAATGTAGTCCTAGAAATGCTGTGTAATTGGAGCCCAGAAAATTATTTTTCAAATCTGATAAAAATTGTAAACTAACATATCCATGAAACTCAACAATCCCTAAAGCCTGGAAAAATAAAATTAAGTGTGTATGTTTGTCAAAAATTACAGTTGAATTTTTAAAGCTTATATGTTAAGCTGTAATTTTTCAATTTATAAAATTTTGCAAAAAAATTAAAATTGTATACTTTAAATGTATGTAGTTAAATGTATGCCAATTACACTTCAAAGCTGTTAAAAAAGTACCAGCATACCATATAATGGTTATCTTAAGTACGTTATTTCAGGTAGTAGGACTTACTTTATTTTGGCTGCTTTAGGACAGCCTTTTCTCTCCCCACATATCTTTCTTATCCCTTTAGTTGCTATTCTGGGCATGTTTTCATTCATTAAGAAGCAAGAGAAACAAGAGAACAAGACTTTTCAAGTCCCTGTTTGCATCTTGATTTCTAAAAATTCTGTTAGCTAAAGAAAGACATGAATAAGAGGAGCAAAACATATCACCTACTTGTTTTGAGGACTGATATGAGAGTTTAAGTACTACAACCACAATATAAAATGGAAGAATAATATAGTTATGCAAATGCCTGGATTTATGCAAATGTAAATTGTGCTATATGATATGTGTTTATACAGTTTTTAAATTATGTTCATTCACAGAATTAAAAACTGAAAAAAAAATTACCATTCCATCTACCCATTCAATCCAACTATATATTTTCAGAATTTTTTAACTGTTGTTTTTATAGGCCAAGAATATCTTTTTATCTTTGCAAAACAGTTCATAAAAAGCTAATTTAATTTTGTTAAATCAAATACTTCATATAACCAGCCATTTCCCCATGGATATTTTTCACTATTAAAAACAATATTGTGACAAATTCCCTCATGCTTATGCTGATAAAGCTGAGTTATCATTTTTTTTCTGTCAAGAGAGTAAAAGAAAAATTTTCCTTATAGACTTTATGTACTTAAAATTTTGCTAAGTAGTACCACATCACTCTAATAAATAGTACCAACTTAAATGTGTCATTATTTGAGAAATGCCAGTTTAAATACATTTTCTTCAAAATTTAGTGTTAACACCTTTTAAAATTTTAGCCAATCTGACAGATCAGTTTGCATTATTTTGCATGCCTTTATTAGAAATTGTCAGCTTTTTTCACATTGACTTAATGTGTCCTCTTCTATGCATTATTTGGCGGCATCACTTTCATCATTTTTCACTGAATTATGTTAACATTTGTTTGTAAGAATGATTTATATATTGCAGATACTAATCCTTTGTATTTTACGTGTCATACATATTTTTTTCTCTTTTTGTATTTTTTGAAATACAGAAATATTGAAATTTCTTTTGCTAAAATCTGTCAATGTCCCCCTTTTTAATTTTGGAGATTGGATGCTTTCATGCATTCCTAAGTATTATTTTTTGTTTCATAGTAGATATAAAGTCATTTTGTGTGTCACTTATCAATTTTCATATATTTTGTCTATATTTCAATTTTATTCTGTTTTTATTAAGCAACCTCCAGATTTACATTTTTAGAGAGCTAGACTTTTTGGTATTCTATTTACTTTAGAAATTCATTTATTTCTATCTTACTATTCATTCCTTTCTCAGTTCTACTCAGTTCATTTGGCTATTTGTAATCTAAATCTTTATATAGACTTAAATGAATAAGAGGCTTCATTTGTGTTTCCTGGTAATAACAAAATAGGTAGCTGGGACAACAGCTTCACTATGACGTCAGTCTCCCAAGCTCTTTCTCTTTCTGTGAATGTTATTCTCATTCTTCCAGTTTCAAGGCTTCTGCACTTTCAGGCATTGCTCTGTGTTCCAATAATAAAGAAGGGTAAAAGACAAGCATCTATTTAATTGGTCAAATTTTTAATTCTCTTATCTCTCTCTTATTAATCAAAACCTTGTCACATGAGCACCCCAGCTTCTGGGGTTCCAGATGCTGAATATCCTAAGCTTGACTCATATACTCCAAATGCAGGTTCTGTTGGCAGAAGAACAGGTTAATCCTTCTTAGCTAGGCTGCTAGTCATGTGTCCTTTGCTAGTTGTATATTTTCTGGAGATTCCCTCTTAATATGTTTTGTTATTCAAAATTTATTTGCATACAAAAAATAATAAATACTTGCTTATTTATATATGAAATTATAATCATATAAATAAAATACTTATTTCAAGATTTTCACTGAATATTAAGGATATAAGGATAAACATTTCCCTTTGTGTGCGATTTCTACATCCTCTGAGTATTGTTATACAGTGCTATTGCTTTGCATTAATTTCTCAAAAGTTCTAATTTTAGTTTTTATTTTTATTTAATGCAAGATTTATTGAGAATGGAGTTTTGGGTTTTATTTAAATTATTTACTTGAACATTCTTCTTCTTATTATTATTATTAATTTACCTCTTAATCATCTTGAGGTCTAATAATATTATATGAAGGAATTCAGGCCTCTGTACCTAATTAAGGGGCTGTATGTGTTTTTGTGTGTATGTTTATGTACGTAATTATTTTAACTGTTCCTTACATATAAAAGAACTTCACTTTTTTGTAAGGGACATAGTATCTCTCTCTCTCTCTCTCTCTGTTTCTCTCTCCCAGGAATAAATATTGCCTGTAGAAAATTATACATTTTATAATTTTTAAAAGATTTTTTATTTTAAGTAATCTCTACACCCAACATGGGGTTCAAACTCAACCCTGAGATTAA
Organism: Enhydra lutris kenyoni; assembly: GCF_002288905.1. Classification (NCBI taxonomy): domain Eukaryota; kingdom Metazoa; phylum Chordata; class Mammalia; order Carnivora; family Mustelidae; genus Enhydra; species Enhydra lutris. The sequence goes on along the minus strand of NW_019154087.1, from coordinate 53,389,950 downwards.
GAGTCGCATGCTTCACAAACTGAGTCAGCCTGACACCCTATATTTTATAATTTGACTCATAAATTAAAACTATAATACTCAAAATACTTTGATATCAATTGTGGCATAAAATTTCCAGAAGAAAATGTTAAAATTTGGGAGTATGTCTTTCTTTTATTTTTATGCCTTTTGTTCTTGAATGCTTGCAGTTCTCAGTAGATTTTCCTCATGTATTTAATTATATTTTCAGTCTTTTAATATGTATTATGTTTTCATTACATATTAAAACTTTTATCATCATGAAATGTTGCCTCTTTTCCCATTTGCTATCTGGCCCTAAATTCCACATTATCTAACTTTAGTCCTTTCATGTCTTATTTTGTTTATTATATCCTTTTTAATTTTTAATTGCCTATGATATTTATTGAGACATATTTTAAGTGGTGGAATAATATACATATGTATATATACATATATTTATATATGTGTATATATATTGATATTGTGTGTGTATATATGTACATATATGTGCATGTGTGTATATGTGTGTGTGTGTATATATATATATATATATTATTTTTATTTTTATTTTTTTTAAAGCAGACTCCACACCCAATGTGTGGTTGAACTCAACCTCGAGATCAAGAGTCACATGCCCTACCAATTGAATTGAGCCAGCCAGGTGCCCCTAGACATATTTTAAATGGTAGACATATTTAAATGATAACTAACGGATTTCACTTCCAGAAGAAATATGTAATATGTTTGACACAAGTTAATAAAACATTGAAAAAAGAAGTAAGAAAGGAAAGATGGAATTGCTTTACAGGAATATAAAACCCAGGCTTGTAATGATGATGATAGATAGATAGATAGATAGATGTAGATAGACAGGTAGATAGAGATGGATGCATAGATACATTTCATACACAGAGAGACACAAATAAACATGGATACTTTATATGTAGACTCCATCATATAATATATGGCTTGAAGATATCAATAGAATGAGAGCTGAATTTATAGGCACTAATTTCCAAGTAGTTTATAAAAGTATCTGTGCTAATTATACATTGCAAGAAACTGGAGGTATTTGGTCTATGGATACTTTTGGAATTTTGAAATAAATCTTTAAAATATTTTAATAATTTGTATGTATTCTAGTTCTTAATATGTAACTAACTTTATCTTACTTAAATGATCCATTTAGTAAAATCTACTAAATTAGGAATAATTCATTTCTGTGAAAAATGTCATTGGACTTTGATAAGGATAACACCAAATTTATAGATTACTTTGAGCAGTATAGAAATTTTAACAGTATTAATTATTCTAATCCATGAACATTGGATATATTTTTATTTGTGTCTTGATTTCAACCTACAAAATTATAGCAATCAAAACAACATGGTACTAGGATAAAAACAGACACATATACCAATAGAACAAAATCAATAGCCCAGAAATAATCCCACAAATATATGGTAAACTAGTATTTGACAAGGGAATCAAAAATACTCAGTGGGGAAAATGTAGTCTCTTCAATAAAAGATATGGGGAGAATTGGATATTCACATGCAAAAGAATTAAATTGAACCCTTACCTTACAGTATACACAGAAGTTAACTTGAATTGATTTAAAATACAAATGTAAGACCTGACAGCATAAAATTTCTGGAAGAAAACAAGGAAAAATCTCAAAGTATTGGCAAAGATTTTTTGGATATGACAACAAACCACAAGCAACAAAGTAAAAACCTTCAAGTGGAATTATATCATATTAAAAAGTTTCTGCAGAGAAAAAAAAAATCAACACAATAAAAGGGCAATTTACAGAATGGGAAAAATATTTGATAAGATAATAATATCCAAAGTATATAAGGACCTCCTATAATAAAATAATAAAAATAAGCAAATAATCCAGTTACAAATGTGCAAATGACCTGAATAGACATTTTTCTAAAGAAGATATACAAATGGGAAAACCTACCAACAGCCAACAGGAACTTGAAAAGATGTTCAGCATAACTAATTATCAGGGAAATGCAAACCAAAGCCACTATGATATATCACCTCACACTGTTAGAATGACTATTATCAAAAAGATGAGATAATGGCTGGCAAGGATGTGGAGAAAAGGGAACCCTTGAGCAGTGTTCGTGAGGATGTTAATTGGTGCAGCAGCTATTATAGAAAACAGTATGGAGTTTCCTCAAAAGTTAAAAATAAAACTACTGTATGATCCAGCAATCCCATTTCTGGTTATGTATACGAAAGAAGGAAATTGTTATCTCAAAAAGATATTTGCAATCCACTCCTATGTTCACTGAAGCATTATATTCACAATAACCAAGATGTGGAAACAATCTCAGTACCTGTTGACAGCCAAATGAATAATGAAAATGTGATAGATAGACATGGTATAATATATATGTATACATGCGAAAGAATACTCTTCAGCCATAGAAAAGGAAGGAAGTCTTGCCATCTGTGAGATGAATGGACCTTGAGGTAATAATTATACCAAGTGTAATAAGCCAGAGAAAGACAAACAGACAAAAGACTGTACTGTATAATTTCACTTATATGGGAATCTAGAAAAGTCAAATTCATAGAAACAGAGGGTAGCATGGTGGTTGCCAGAACCGGGAGGTTGGGAAAAATGGGAAGATGTTTGTTAGAGGGCACAGATTTTCATTTATAAGATGGATATGTTCTGGGGAATATAATGTATAGCATGGTGACTGTGGTTAACAATATTGTGTTATACACTTGAAATTTGCTGAGAATATAAATCTCAAGTGTTATCTCCTGGCCCCCACCACATGCATACAAATAGTAACTATGTGAGGTGATAATTGTGTTAACTAACTTTGTTGTGGTAATCATCCCATGATATATATTCATTTGATACATGCTTTTTTATGTTTTAAATATGATCTTATTATTATTATTATTATTCTAATGTTTTTCTGTAATATAGCTGAATCTTGTAATATGATCATTTTACATTATTCTCTGATATATAGCACTTAACTGAAAAATGAACATTAATATTCAGTGGACCATCTAGTATATAATATCTCAGTAACTTATATTGCATCATCAATACCAAAATTATTTTAGTTATTAGTATTATAAATAATGGATATAAATTACTTACTCTTTGGCAATACAAAGCTCAAATTTAAATGCACTTTTTAAAAGTGTTCCAGATTGGTGCCTGGGTGGCTCAGTGGGTTAAAGCCTCTGCCTTCAGCTCGGGTCATGGTCCCAGGGTCCTGGGATCGAGCCCCACATCGGGCTCTCTGCTTAGCAGGAAGCCTGCTTCCCCTCTCTCCCTGTCTGCCTCTCTGCCTACTTGTAATCTCTCTCTGTTAAATAAATAAATAAAATATAAAAAAATAAATAAAAATGTTCCCAGATCTACCAAGTTTTATACCTTATATCGAAAACAGTTGAAAATCATTAGGAAAAAGAAATTGTGGGATAATTATGGGGTTTGAAATACACAAAATGAAACAATTTTGTTTTTGTTCCCTCTGAATTTAAATTATTTCGACCTAGTTTTTGAAAAGATATGTTTGGTAATTCTGTGGTGACCTAAAATTGTGCAATTTTATTAAAGTAACATAAAATTATTTTTATTTGACTCTATTGAGGCAAAACTATTTACTTAAAGAAGTATGTCAGTTCTGTTAAATATGTGATGGATTCGTGAATTGAATTCACATAGATCCATACAGTTTATAAGCCAGCAGTGTCCATAATACACTGTCTCATACAGAAAATAAAGGTCCTAAAGGTAAATTTTCCCATAATTCATAATATTTCAAATAACATAAGCATAACTTGCCACAAATTAATAGAATATAGAGTTAAATTTTAAAGTTATGAATAAAAAAGTTGTAGAATAATTTATTTTTTATAGTTATCCAATGAGTTCATTTTAAAGTTAATAGAAAGACTTGTGACATTTATTCTTAAAGTTGTATACTTGAATTGAATCCACAGACTCACACATATTACAGATTAGAGGGCAAACCTTCTAAATACAGAGAGCAAACAGCCATATTTTTTAAGGTTTGGTGTAAAGGACCTACTTAGATTGCCTGTGATAATACATTCTTAAGGGGATAAAAAGAAGTAAAATAACCCTGTGATAAGCCATCTATCTTTAGGACCTTCAGGCAGATAAAAGTCTAAATCCTTCCTAAGAGTCGTATCTTGTATTCATGAAGATAGGGAACCTTGCCTTGAGCCAACAGTAAATGGTCATATAATTTAATGTATGCTTAGCTCTCAATAAACCCATCATATTTTTGTACATGGTTATGTTTTAATAAAATGATAATTCTCAAAGTTATGACTGTAATGTCTAAATTTGATTTACATAAAGATATTTTCAGAAGGAGTTAATAGTAAGATTCCATTTACCTGACCTGATCAAAATTAAAAGGTATCATTTAACACTGTGATCATTTTATTCCTTTACTGTGCCTAGTCATTTCTTACATGTTTGTTAAATGAATGAATGAATTCAATTAATGCATTGATTTTTTTAAATTAACCTAAGACATTAACCATATTTATTTCCAAAATCATGTAGCATCTTTCACTGCATAAAAATGTTTATGTTAAAAAAATGAGATAATTTCTTAAACTTTCTAAGTTACTATCTGATACATAAAACAAAGCTTAACTAGAAGGCTTTGGCCAAGAGCACTATGCAGTATTTTTATTATTATTATTATTATTATTATTATTATTATATGATGAGTTAAGCTATTTTTCAATGACCCCAGATCAGTCTGTAATGATCACTTGAAAACTACTACATCAAATCCTCCCTTCTTTCCCTTGTCCAGACTTTTAGCTTCTCTCACTTTCCATCTCTAGTTCTCCTGAGACATATTTTTCAATAAGGTCAAATATAGAACCATTGATTGTGTCTGACAAGTGTTAAAAGTATTTTCTGTTAAAAAGAACAGAAGAGAGCAATACCTAAAAGTCTAATCAAAGCTAGTGAGATGGATGGGGTTACATTAGAAAGGAAGATCCATTATTTCCCCACGTACAACCCTTAACCCCTCATTTGTTATATTTATTTGTTATATTTCTGTAAAGCTTTCTTTTTTCAGAGATAATTTTTATTTTAACATTCTATCAAGGAACTTATATTTTCATTATCTTCCATGAGTAAACATATAATGCCTTGAAGGCTATATATTACAACCAAATAAGGAATCAGTCAATTTGGCTATACATACATCTAAATCTTTCTTATAAAATGTGAAGCTCTGCTTGATATAACTGAGTTGAGAATTATGTTGATAAAGACATTTCTAAGAAAGGTCATTATTTTCCCAATGTTATTATTCTAAAAAAATGTAATTCTCTTTTAAAAATAAACTGTATTCCCATGTAAAGACATAATGCTATATGAAAATTCCCATGTACAAAATAGATAAATTTAAAATCTCAAAATGTATTTCAATAATTTTTCAGGAAAACGTTTTATGAAATTCTTTAGTCAAAAGTTCTAGATCTCAACACATTTAGTTATTTGACTTTTAAACCTTATTTATACTATTATTTTTAATTTATTTAATATTAATAACTAAGTTAATTTTGATGATAGGCCTTCAGGTGAGAATTACTGCACACTTAATATCAAACATTGCAGACTTCTGCTTCTCAGTAAGACATAGAATGTTTCAAGAGAACATCACTTTTACTTTGATAATGAGAAAAAAAAAAACTATATAACCTACAAAATCATAGTTTTAACAACCCGTTAGAGAAATGAGGATGCAAGAAATTTTAATGAATGAAAATGTATGAAACAACAAGAGCCTCCTAGGGGAAAAAGAGATTCAAGTCTGCTTTTATCCCTGGTGGAGTGGATGGAGGGGGAGGAATTCACCAGATAATGGGGTAAGGAGAAAGGAGCCAAAATTAAAATACACTAGTAGTAGTAGTAATAGTAGAAGTAGTAGCAACAGCAGCAGCAGTAATGGTGGCCAAGTGGTGTCTGGCATGATGATTTAGAATCCTGAGGAGCTCCACCCTCTAAGCAAGTCTTCATCTACTTCCCAACTCTCCAAATTCTTCAGCGAGACCAGGAGATGGAGCCAAAAGGCTAAAGACAGCAGACGAGTGCCCAGAGAGAACTTTCCTGAGGCATTTGGAATACACTGGAGACTGAGGGCAGGTCAGGATAACTGAGGGAAACCAAAATGAGGCTTCCTGGGCCTTCAGGAACAAGGAGGCTAAGGCTGTTGAACACTGTGGGAGGGAAAAACAATTAAGATAAACTCCATGGAGGTAAACATTTTGGAAACTATCAGGCAGGGCTGCTATACTGTGTAGCTCCTGAACTGAAGCAGTGTCTCTGAGAAGACACAATGTGCCTGTATCCTAAGAATGTGACAGAATAGGAAAGTTTAGAAAAAAAAATTTTTTTCCAAGACTTTCACTGAATGCTGGACCATAGCCTTTCAAATGGTAACCTCAGGGCAGCAGGGCAGAGGAGAGCAAGCAAGAGACGACACCTGAATATCTTATGGACAGAAGTAGGAGTAGATAGCAAATAGAATTTCTTATAACCCAAATAGTTGAGAACCAGATCTCCTGTGGTTTAGAGTGTTGGTTTTGTGTGTAAATCAACAAAGAGATTTTTACAGTGTCCTTGGTAGTAAGATCCCGTGCCCTATTGAAGTAATGAACTTCATCAGTACTGAACTCAGTCTAAGCATTAGTCTAGCCTAGAATTTCTCAACAATGCATTTATTGTCTCAGAGACTCACATTATTGTTCAGAAAGAGAAAGGATTTGCCCTTTTCTGGAACTAATATTATTTCTTTCATTCTCTTTCTAATTTTTTTTAACTTATGAAAGGAGCCATAAAATATAACATCATCAAGGGGTGAAACCATTAATTGCGACCAATGTAGAGATGGCCTAAATATTAGAATTATCAAACAGAGAATTTTAAAAATCTGCAGTAAATATGTTTAAATGTATAGCTGAAGAGAAAATAACTTGAGTGAACAGAGGAAGAAATGAAGCAGAGAATGTCAACTATTTTTAAAAATCCAAATAGAGATTTCAGGAAAGACACATTTCAGTTTGGATATCAGAAAAAAAAAAAAATGGATGCAAGAAAGGAAATTTGAATAGTGACTTTAAAGATGATCTAAACTGAAGCATACAGAATATAATACAAAATATAATACAAATACAAATACAATATAATACAAAGTATAATACAAAATATAACTATAGACAGAACATTTTGAGACCTTTTGAGCAATAAGATATATTCTATATTTGTAAACTTGAGCTCCAGAAGAAAAAAGAAGACTGGAATAGGAAAAAAAGAATGAAGATATGATTGCTAAGATTCTCAAAATTTGGAAAAGTGCTTGTAGAATCAAGTGTCTCAGCAGGCATTATGGAGGAGGAAAAACAATGAAACCATACACAGCTATATCAAAGTCAAATTGAAGCAAATCAAGTATAAAGAGAATATTTGTAAAAAGCAAAAAAAACCAAAAACAAAACAAAACAAATCAGAAAACAACAAAAACAAACAAACAAAACTGTGTGTAGACACAATAGTGACTCCCCAAAGATGTCCATATGTCAATCTCTAAAACCTGTGAATACCTTACTTTATGTGGCTAAGGAACTTTGAAGATGACATTAAGAGAAGGATATGGATATGGGAAGATTATCCTGGATTGTTTGGTAGGCTCAATATAATCACAAAGGTCCTCCTTACAAGGGAAAAAGTGAAACAAGAACCTGAGGGTCTAAGAGGAAAGCTGAGAACAGAGAAGAGAGATATTTGAAGATGTGTTGCTGGTTTTAAAGACAAAGGAAGGGACCACAACCAAGGGAATGCAGGCAGTCTCTAGAGGATGCAAAAGGCAGATACTCCCCTACACCCTCCAGAAGAAACACAATACCGCCAGTGGTTAAATTTTAACTCAATAGGTTTGAACTTCTACTTCCAGAATCTTTTTTTTTTTCATTTTGTATCAATTTTATTATTTTTTCAAAATTTTATCTTATTTTTTCAGTGTTCCAAGATTCATTGTTTAGGCACCACACCCAGTGCTCCATGCAGTACGTGCCCTCCTTAATACCCATCACTAGGCTCACCTATCCCCCACACCCCTCCCTTCCAAAACCTTCAGTTTGTTTCTCAGAGTCCACAGTTTCTCATGGTTCGTCTCCAGCTCCCCTGATTTCCCCCAGTTTACTATTCTTTCCTTCTCCTAATGTCCTCCATGTTATTCCTTATGTTCTGCACGTAAGTGAAACCATATAATTGACTTTCTCTGCTTGATTTATTTCACTCAGCATAATCTCTAGTCCCGTCCAGTCCACGTTGATACAAAAGTTGGGTATTCATCCTTTCTGATGAAGGCGTAATATTTCAATGTATATATGGACCATATCTTCTTTAACCATTAGTCTGTTGAAGGGCATCTTGGCTCCTTCCACAGTTTGGCTGTTGTAGCCACTGCTGCTATGAACATTGGGGTACAGGTGGCCCTTCTTTTCACTACATCTGTATCTTTGGGGTAAATACCCAGTAGTGAATTGCAGGGTCATAGGGAAGCTCTATTTTTAATTTCTTAAGAAATCTCCACACGACTTTCCAAAGTGGCTGCACCAACCTGCATTCCTGCCAACAGTGTAGGAGGGTTCCCCTTTCTCTACATCCTCTCCTACACTTGTTGTTTCTTGTGTTGTTAATTTTGGCCATTCTAACTGGTGTAAGGTGGTATCTCAATGTGATTTTGATTTGAATTTCCCTGGTTTATTTGAGTCATCCAGTTTGTGGTAATTTGTCACAGTGTTAATAAGATAGTAATATAATCTACCAAAGGAGATTGTATTCCACAGATCATATTGGAAAATATATTGTATACCACAGATCATATTGAAAAATGGTAAGAGAAAAATGACAAAATTTTCAACAGAAAGAATGAATTAAGAATGCGGTGGAATTAACATCTTTAAATGGCTAAATTAAAAAAAAAAACAAATAAAAATTCAATAACTAATAAACTGCCTATCCAGAATTCAATTTTTAGTAAAAATATAACTCAAAAAAATGTAAAAAACAAGACACTTTCAGAAGGATGAAAAAATGAAAACAACAACTTTCTTTCCTACAGATCTACATTACAAGAATTATTAAAATAACAGAAACAATAGTAACAAAGTTTTACAGGTTGAAGGATAATTGTATTTGATCAAAACCTAGATTTTCAGAAACAAAATAATGAAGAATATTAGAATCAATCTTTTTCTTTTTTACTTAGAAGATAAAACAGCATTTAAAATTGCTTTACCATAAATTTAACAAAGCAGTAAAAGACCTCTCTATAGAAAACTTAAATAATGGAAAAGCATACCGCATTAATGGATTGAGAAACTTAATTTTATTATACTGCTTATTCTTCCATATCAATCTATAGACATAAATAAAGCTCAAAATCCTAAAAGAATTGGTTGGTTTGTTTTTTTCTTTCATTTCAATATGATTCTAAAAATATATATATGGAAATACAACAAATTTGAGCTGAACAAAACTATTTTGAGAGAAAAAAAATGAAATGAAACAAAATGCTGTAGCCTTCACTCTACCTCTTAATTTTGATATAGGCAAGAATATCTTATTAGCACCCAAAAGACAAAATAAAAAGAAGACAAACAAATTAACAGAACTTCATAGAAAATAAATTTATGTTCATTAGAAGATTCCATTAAAGAAATTAATAGGCATAAAACCCCAGAATAGGATACACACCATACATATATATCTGCCAAAGGAATATATACAGAACTTAAAAAAATCACTATAAAATTATATATGATCCAATAAATATGGACAAAAAGCTATTGAATAGAAACTGAACAATGAACATACAGATGTCCGATAACTACATTAAAAGATGCTCATCATCATCATTCATCAGGAAAGTTATAATGAATATAACTATGAGACACCATTGAACATCTATTGGAAAAGCTAAAATTCAGAGGGATGATAATATGATTTAACAAATATGTAGCACATGTGGAACTCACATGTGAGTGTAAAATAAGCTACATTGAATATTAGCTTGGTAATATTTTATAAAATTTAATATACATCTATCTTATGACAAAGAAATTCCCCACTAAATATTTATTTAATAAATGAAAACATAGTTCCAAAAATATGTGTCCATAAGTGTTCATCACAGCCTTATTCATAACAGCTCCAAGCAGGAAAACAAGTAATTGTCCACAGGAGAGTAGATAAGTAGATATTAATATATTTATATAATAGAATACCACTCATCATTACAAATGGAAGAAAAGATATGGAAACATGGATAATTCTTAAAAAAAAAAAAAAGTCTTGAATGAAAGATGCCAAACACGAAAGAAAACATATGGCATGATTGATTTCGTGAAGTCCAAAGAAGACGAAGTTTTCTATGGTGAAAGAAATTGGTTGCATTATGACTTTTGGGGTCTTAAATACATTTACCTTGATGATGGGTTTTTTACCCCACTTGCAAAAAATTAAAATTAAAAAAATATATATATACACACAAACACATTTACACTTTATGACTCTTCTAGTGTAATGTCAAAAATAGTAATAAATTTGGCTTAAAACTTATTTTTCTTTCCTGATTTAAAATAAAACATTTCCATGGGCACCAAAGAGTAGAGAGCACCAAGCAGTATGTCTTGAATGATGCTTCTGCCTGAGGTTGGGAGTTGAGCTTGGAATTGACAAGACAGATCCGACGTGAGCTTGATGTTGATGGAAATACTATATATAAAGGTAGTGTTGATAGTGTGTAAGATTGTCAACACTCCATTACTTGAGATCTATGCACTTTCTAATATGTAAATTTGATCTCAAAACAAGCTAAATATATAAATCAAATACCCAAATTCAAATTTATCATATACCCAAATATATGCCTAAAGAAAATTATAATAATGGGTGACATTAGAAATTAATTCTTGCCTTCCTGAAAGACCATTTTATCCCTCATGGCTCTGTGCTTCTTATCCCAGATCTCCCAAGAAATGTTAAAGCCTCACAAAGGCCATGCTTTTGGTCCAGTTTAATATTGTCTGTGTGTATATAATATGATCATTTCAGAGTGGAAACCAATGGCTTAATCTTTATAATTTAGCAGAACTAAACAATAATAAATAATTTAAAAGGAATTTTTCTTTACTTCTCTTTCTCAATACAGAAAATGTGATACTCTTTTTTTTTTTTTTTTGGTCCTATAATACTTATTTTTAGAAATGGCCGGGTCAAACTGATAAGGCTTTGTAACAACCTGTTTGAGCTTTTTTATAAAGAAGGGGAGTGTATGCCACTCAGCTGACCTATCAGATTACCCCTTTTTTCTAGATAAATGGATTAATCAGGCATGGACATCTGATCCAATTAGGACCAGTTAAAATTCTTTTGAAGAGGTTGATATTCCAAATGATGGCTATACCTTCTATTTAGATAAATGGTGGTTCGCCCCAGGTAAGTCTACAGACACTTGGAATCACCATTTCTGCTGTGTGGAAGGACTACTGCAGAAAATGAGGCCAACAGCAAGCAAAACAGGTTTAGAGAAAAAAAAAAATTCATGATGGCGTTGAAGAGTATTTGAAAAGAGCATGTCTAATATTAGAAACAACCATGGGCTTTGAGTTACAAGGGCCAGAGATTCTCTTTTGTGTAGAACGAAAGGAAAGCCATGCACATTTCTACATAATTTTTCTGTCTCTTTTCTTGCAAGAATTGTTAGAAATATAATCTTGTTTACAGCTATAATTATCATTAGCTATTTATAATAAATTCAGCATTGAAATATAACACATGGCATCTTAAATTTTAATCTTAAATAAGATATATACAAAAATACTAGTATGAACAATAATTTATGTTTATTTATATGTTTATGCACATTCATATGGGTATAAATAAATGGCATTCATGGGTAAGATATATTAACATATTTGTCATCTATATATTGTTTAAAAATGAAGTTAGCTTTTCTCCGCTAAGTACATTTGCATTTTAATTTTTCAGTAGATCCTAAATTTCTATGGTATATTTTATAAACTTTTGCAGGTAAAATTTTAAAACAATATGAAGCAGAACTAAGCAACCATGTAGATACATCAACAGAAATAAACATGTGTGGCTTTGTGATGTTATTAGGAGGAAAATTTCTTAGACAAGGAAGGCTAAAAGATAAACTATTAGTCCTTGAACATTTTTGTGTGTGCTCTGTACTTCCACTTCCATTATGTATATTAGAGTACGGTTTATATTTTTATATCCCAGATCTTTATATCCCAGTTCTTTTATATCCCATATTCCTATAGGTATGCTGAACTCAAGGAATGTTATACACATCTAAAGTGTAATATTGAGAATAATTTTCTCCATAGTTACATTAATATAATCTAAAAAAAATATGATTGTATTTGCAGGAACAGAAATTAACTCAATTTGTTTTAAGTGATAGCAAGAACAGGAGAATTGTGTTAAGCTTGTCTTATGAAACCAGCCAAAGGCATGATGGAGAACTGTACCTGATCCACAAGTAGGGACATGAACAAGGATACATAGAGTTATTAGATATCCAGATAGTATTTTTTTTTTTTGCCATTGTCAATTCCCTCAGCAGAAAGCTGTCCATGCTTTGTATAGAAGAAGCACTGAGAAGTCCATATCCTCCAATTTGCATAGTCGATTTCCTCAACCATGCATAAACCCACATGCATCAGCCCCAAGTTGGACTGAGTCTCTCAGTTCCAATTCCAAATTAGACATAAAACAAAATCTAATGAAGAGATTTGGGTAAGTCCTCTCCCTTCATTAAATTAGCTTATAATCCAGGTGTGTACATTCTTATCTGAGGTTGTTGTAAGACATCTCATACCCACTGCTCATAAATTACATTCTGTAAACCAGATCATATTGTATTAAAAACAAATCCACAACAATCAAATAAACCTATTTTCTCTTTTTGCTAGGTTCTGAATGTTGATTCTTCTCTAAGCATTCTATCATACGTAAAGTTCAAAATCTGAACTCTATATAGAACAGTACAGCCCAAACACCTCCCCTTTCCAGATGTGCCTATTAAAGCAAGCAAATGGAATGACTCATTATGTTCTACTTAGAGATTCCACAGAAGGTACGCTAACATGATTTATAGTCAGCTGTGAGACATTTTTATTCTTTGTGGACTTGTAAATTAATAGTATTTTAAGTATAGAATGGAAACAGAATTAGATCTTAAAGAATGGATCTTCAGTCTTCTTGGGTGGTCTTCAAAGTTTTGAAATTGTTACAAGTTACAATGACAATATTTCAAAAAGACAAAGTAATTTAAACTCACAATCTGATTTCATAAAAGTATCTGGAATTCAATAAATATTTTGCATTAGATAACTCAGTTTTAAAAAGCACAGCAACTCTTAAAAGAGTAGCATAAAATCATAGTAATGCTTTAAAGTATAAGAGAGGAAAGCAACTTTACCTCTTTCCTTTTATTTCAGTACCTAGGTGCCTAAGAATTAAGTTGAAGAAAAAAATTAACAGGAAAGAAAGGTTTTTATATATGCATTCTATGCATTAAGGCAACAAAAGAAATAACCCGTTCCTTAAATGATTAGAGTTGCAAGCTTATAGACCTAATGTAGTAGGTAAAAAGGAAGGAGAAAAAAGGCTCATTCGTATAAGAAGAATAAAAAGGTTTCTTTAAGAAAGATAAATGGGGGGCTCCTGAGTGGCTCAGTGGGTTAAAGACTCTGCCTTCAGCTCAGGTCATGATCCCAGGATCCTGGGATCGAGCCCCACATCGGGCTTTCTGCTCAGCGGGGAGCCTGCTTCCTCCTCTCTCTGCCTGCCTCTCTGCCTACTTGTGATCTCTGTCAAATAAATAAAATAAAAAATCTTAAAAAAAAAAAAAAAGAAAGATAAATGGGTCCTTAGGAGAACAAAGGGAAGAATAAGAAAGCTGATACTTGTCTATACAGATATCAGAGGTCTTGCTCTCCTTTGGTGCTTTATGTAGGCTTATTTTTATTCCTCCTTCGGGAGTAGACTCACCTTGAAGAGGGAATTCACAGCAGCTTCATTTCTAGGAAGTTGCTGATTTTAGTCAAATAAGAGAAGCTCAGAGTCGGCTTTCTTCTGCATGTGTTGAATTTCAAATGTCTTCAGTTTAAAAGTAATCTTCGTACCAACTCTGGGACTCCCCGTAGGTTTCTGCAGAAACAAATGGAAAACACTGAGAAAAGGTAAACTGAGGAATACTAAAAAAATTTCAGTTTATTTGGACAAAATTCAGTTTGAATTGTAAAAACTGGAAGTGTTTAGCAACATTCCACCACTGACAGCCAAGAAAGAATTATAGAGGGAAAGTATGGAAGGAAAGAAAGGAAATCATTTGATTGTTTGTAGTTCAAAGCCTAGTTGTTTGTGATTGTGACTGGTTATCCTTAGTGTTTTAATTTTGGAGCTTTGAGTCATTTACAGGCTTAGAGTTTTGGTTTGCTTATGTAAGCTGTCACAGCATTAGAGCTACCTCAGTCTAATGGTCTCCATGTTTAATTTATTTAACATCTATGATGTAAATTAGCTCATTAGAGTCTTACATTATTTAAAAACTCTATGAAAGTTTTATATCTTCTGAAGCCATATTAATAGAAGAAGGTGAGGGAAGGATAGCAATTAGTGAATACAAAATTAATCACTTATGACTCAAAAGTTCCAAAGTTACCAGGCTGAACTGGAGACCATAAAATTTGGATGTCATTTTTACTTATTATCAACATATAATGTATTACTTGTCTCAGGGGTACAGGTCTGTGAATCATTAGTTTTACATAATTCACAGCACTCACCATAGCACATACGCTCCCCAGTGTTCATCACCACCCCTCTCCCCCTTTACAGCACCCTTCAGTTTGTTTCCTGAGATTAAATGTCTCTTATGGTTTATCTCCCTCCCCAGTCCCATCTTGTTTCATTTTTCCCTCTCTGCCTCTCAAATTCTTCATATCAGAGAGATCATAGTTAATTGTCTTCTCTGACTGACTTATTTCGCTCAGCATAATACCCTCTAGTTCCATCCACGTCATTACAAATGGCAAGATTTCTTTTTGATGGCTGCATAGTATTCCGTGTGTGTATATATATATATATATATATCACATCTTCTTTACCCATTCATCTGTTGATGGACATCTAGGTTCTTTCCATACTTTGGCTATTGTGGACATTGTTGCTATAAACATTCAAGTGCATGTGCCTCTTCGGATCACTATGTTCGTATCTTAAGGGTAAATACCCAGTAGTGTGATTGCTGGGTCATAGGGTAGCTCTATTTTCAACTTTTTGGGGAACCTTCATACTGTTTTCAAGAGTGGCTCCACCCGCTTGCATTCCCGCCAGCAATGTATGATGGTTCCCCTTTCTTTGCATTCTCACCAACATCTGTCATTTCCTGACTGGTTAATTTTAGCCATTCAGACTGGTGTGAGGTGGTGTCTCACTGTGGTTTTGATTTGTATTTCCCTGATGGTGAGTGATGTGGAACACTTTTTCATGTGTCTGTTGGCCATTTGGATGTCTTTGCAGAAATGTCTGTTCATGTCTTCTGTTCATTTCTTGACTAGACTCTTTTTTCTTTGGGGGTTGAGTTTGATAAGTTCTTTATAGATTTTGGATACTAGCCCTTTATCTGATATGTTATTTGCAAGTATTTTTTTCCTATTTTGTCAATCTTCTTTTGGTTTTGTTGACTGTTTCCTTTGCTGTGCAAAAGCTTTTGATCTTAATGAAGTCCCAATAGATCATTTTTGCCCTTGCTTTCCTGGCCTTTGTTGATGTTTCTAGGAAGAAGTTGCTGTGGCTAAGGTCAAAGACATTGCTGCCTGTGTTCTCCTCAAGGATTTTGATGGATTCCTGTCTCACATTGAAGTCTTTCATCCATTTTGAGTCAAATTTTTGTGTCTGGTGTAAGGAAATGGTTCAGTTTCATTTTTCTGCATGTGGATATCCAATTTTCCCAACACCATTTGTTGAAGAGACTGTCTTTTTTTCCATCAGACATTCTTCCCTACTTTGTCGAAGATTAGTTGACCATAGAATTGAGGGTCCATTTCTGGGTTTTCTGTTCTGTTCCACCACTGTCTTGGTGATTACAACTTTTAAGAGCGCTTGCAGTCTGGAATGGTGATGCCACCAACTTTGGTTTTCTTTTTCAACATTCCTCTGGGATTTGGGGTCTTTTTTGGTTCCATATAAATTTTAGGATTATTTGTTCCATTTCTTTGAAAAAAGTGGATGGTATTTTGATAGGGATTGCATTAAATGTGCAGATGGCTTTAGGTAGCATACACATTTACACAATATCTGTTCTTCAATCCATGAGCATGGAACATTTTCCCATTTCTTTATGTCTTCCTCAATTTCTTTCATGAGTACTTTATAGTTTTCTGAGTACAGATTCTTTAAATCTTTGGTTAGGTTTATTCCTAGGTATCTTATGGTTTGGGGTGCAATTGTAAAAGGGATCAACTCCTCAATTTCTCTTTCTTCTGTCTTATTGTTGGTGTATAGAAATGTAACCAGTTTCTGTGCATTGATTTTATATCCTGGCACTTTTCTGAATTCCTATATGAGTTCTAGCAGTTTTGGAGTGGAGTCTTTTGGGTTTTCCACATAAAGTATCATATTATCTGCAAGAATGAGAGTTTGACTTCTTTGCTGACTTGGATGCCTTTTATTTCTTTTTGTTGTCTGATTGCTGAGGCTAGGATTTCTAGTACTATGCTGAATAGCAGTGGTGATAGTGGACAGCTCTGCCATGTTCCTGATCTTAGGGAAAAAGCTCTCAGTTTTTTTTTTTTTGTTTGTTTGTTTGTTTTTTTCCCCATTGAGAATGATATTCACTGTGGGTTTTTCATAAACGGTGTGTATGATATTGAGGTATCATGCAAGCTATCCCTCTATCCCTACACGATCCCTACCCTGTGAAGTGTTTTGATCAGAAAAGGATGCTATACTTTGTCAAATGCTTTTTCAGCATCTATTGAGAGTATCATATGATTCTTCTTCATTTATTAATGTATTGTATCACATTGATTGATTTGTGGATGTTGAACTAAACTTGCAGTCCAGAAATAAATCCCACTTGATCATGGTGAATAATCCTTTTAATGTACTGTTGGATCCTATAGACTACTATTTTGGTGAGAATTTTTGCACCCATGTTCATCAGGGATATTGGTCTGTAATTCTTTTTGATGGGGTCTTTGTCTGGTTTTGGGATCAAGGTCATGCTGGCTTCATAAAATGAGTTTGAAAATTTTCCTTCTATTTCTATTTTTTTTTTTTTTTGGAACAGTTTCTGCAGAATAGTTATTAATTCTTCTTTAAATGTTTGGTAGAATTCTCCTGAGAAGCCATCTGACCCTGGGCTCCTGTTTATTGGGAGATATTTGATTATTCCTCAATTTCCTTACTGGTTATGGGTCTGTTCAGGTTTTCTATTTCTTCCAGTTCATTTTTGGTAGTTTATACATCTCTAGGAATGCATCCATTTCTTCCAGATTGTCAAATTTTGCTGGTGTATAGTTGCTCATAATATGTTCTTATAATTGTTTGCATTTCTTTGGTGTTGGTTGTGATCTCTCCCTTTTCATTCATGATTGTATTAATTTGGGTCCTTACTCCTTTCTTTTTGATAAGTCTGGCCTTGGGTTTATCAATCTTATTAATTCTTTCAAAGAACAAGTGCTCAGTTTCATTGATCTGTTCTACTGTTCTTTGGGTTTCTATTTCCTTGATTTCTGCTCTGATCTTTATTATTTCTCTTCTCCTGCTGGGCTTAGGTTTTCTTTGCTGTTCTTTATCCAGCTCCTTTAGGTGTAGGGTTAGGTTTTGTATCTGAGACCTTTCTTGTTTCTTGAGAAAGGCTTGCATTGCTATATACTTTCCTCTCAGGACTATCTTTGCTCTGTCCCAAAGAGTTTGAACAGTTGTGTTTTTCATCTTCTTTGTTTCCATGAATTTTTTTAAAATTCT
This sequence comes from Enhydra lutris kenyoni, assembly GCF_002288905.1. Classification (NCBI taxonomy): domain Eukaryota; kingdom Metazoa; phylum Chordata; class Mammalia; order Carnivora; family Mustelidae; genus Enhydra; species Enhydra lutris. Next base: position 53,371,829 of record NW_019154087.1, on the reverse strand, counting down.
TCTTTAATATCCTGGTTGACACATTCATTCTTTAGTAGGAAGCTCTTTAGCCTCCATGTATTTGAGTTTTTTCCAACTTCCTTTTTGTGGTCGAGTTCTAGTTTCAAAGCACTGTGGTCTGCAAATATGCAGGAAATAATCCCAGTCTTTTGGTACTGGTTGAGCCCTGATTTGTGACCCAGGATATGATCTATTCTGGAGAATGTTTCCTGTGCACTAGAGAAGAATGTGTATTTGGTTGCTTTGGGATGGAATGTTCTGAATGTATCTGTGATGTTATGATGTCCATCTGGTCCAGTGCGTCATTTAAAGCCTTTAATTTCTTGTTGAGTTTTTGCTTAGATGATCTGTCATTTCACTGAGGGGGGTGTTAAAGTCCTCTACTATTATTGTATTATTGTTGATGTGTTTCTTTGATTTCATTAGTAATTGGTTTATATAATTGGCTGATCCCATGTTAGAGGCATAGATATTTAAAATTGTTAGATCTTCTTGTTGGACAGACCCTTTAAGTATGATATAGTGTCCTTCCTCATCTCTTATTATAGTCTTTGGCTTAAAATCTAATTTATTTGATATATGGATTGCCACCCCAGCTTTCTTTTCATGCCCATTAGCATGGTAAATTGTTTTCCACCCCCTCACTTTAAGTCTAATCCATATTTCAAGTTCCTTTGTCAAACTAGATTATACTATACAGGGAGGAATATATGGTGAGTTTCTAAAGAAACCTTTGACAAACTTGGGTTATATAGTTTTTGTGTAAGTATATACAAAAACTATTTTATTTGTACAAATTTTAATATTAGTAGCATTGATTAGAACAGAAAAAAATTTGCAAAATTTTAAAGAAAATTATAATATGACAATGTTCAGAAATATTCCAAAAAATGTCTTTCACTCCTTTCTTCTCTCTCTTTCCCTTTCCACTTTGAGGTCGTCTCTCATTTTGCTCTTAGTTTTCTGACTCAACTCGAAGAATGTTGTGACATGATGCACCAGGATTTCTTGATTCCTCATCTGTAGTTTATGGATTTGGGAAAGGGAAAAGAAATGTGGATGGTATTCTCCCTCATGTAAAGGAAATCTAAAAATTAGCAATTTTGGTGTTTGACCATGGATAAATTCTAGGAGGAAAGGATTCCAGACATACATATGAGATAGCAGTTAGCTTTGGAAAAGAATATAATAGTTGCCCATTCTTTGACTAATCAGAAGCCTTTAGCCTTCAATTTTTACTGGATTATTTTAAAAACAACAACAACAAAATTTTTTGTGATATAGAGAGTACATTTTTCTTCAATAAAAATAAAAAGGTCACCTGAGATAAACACTATGGAAAGACAGAACTGTGCTAGTTTCCCTATCCCTACTCATTGAATGTTTGGGAATTTTCTACAAACAAAACAAAACAAAACAAAACAAAACAAAAACAACTCCCTATTTCTAGCATCATATCTACTAACCAAATTATAAAGCCAGTAGTATCAAATTTTATATCATTAACTTAATAAGCATTATTTTGCTGAAATAAAATCATTATTTTCAAAATGATACATGGTACCATGACAATAGCTCTGAGTATAAAATATGTATGTTCACTTTTTATGAAGCAACTTTTCTACCAGTTTCTCTATTTATACAACTGTATGATGCTTATTACTCTAGCATTCTGTGACACCATGTGTCCTTGTTTGACTAAAACACATACTAAATTCTTTATGTCTGCTTCCATACTTTTCTAATTAGCCAAGAAGAGCAAATCAATTACTTCACCATTATGTTATTTCATGATGTCAAATACACCTTACTTTATGAAATAATATAAGATAATGTTTTCATTTTTGAAATTGCTGTTCAATTTTTAATTATACATGTAAAATAGACATTTGTTTTTTAAATTGGCAACAATATTTCAACATGAGTTCTGAGGCTAATACAGTTGATTACTGGCAGTTGATATTAGGGTTTACAAGTATAATGAAAGCCATGATTAAATTCTGGAGTCTTTTTGCAAAATAGGTAGATTATGTTGTTATCAGCAAGCAACTTTTTAGCTATAAAGACATTAAATTTCAGAATGAAATACAAGTTGATATAGTGAACCCAAGAGTTTCATATCAAGATAGATAGAATGTAGAAGCTGATATTTGTCATTTCAGAGAAAAGAGCAATTAATTTACACATCAGAAGACTGGAAACTAAGAAGTTGTAATCCTGAAGAAAGAATGAAGCCTTAAATTGATTCTCTGCCTGTTAAGAGACCCAGAAAAATTCCAAAACTCCAATCCTTAACATAAGGCACTGGAAAAAGAAAATCAATTCTATTTATGAGAAGTTGATGAAAAGGAAAATTTAAAAAAAGAATAGTTAAAGAGTAAGTAAAGATAGAGAGGCTATGGTGGGAAATAACCAATAGAAAACTTTAGGACTTCTGGGAATGTGATTGAAGTAATAGCCCCAAGGGATATGAGTCAGTAATTTTTGAGATTTTTTTCAAAATGTGTCAATCATCTCAATGATCATAAAAGAAAACACTTGAGCAAAATAAATGAAAACAAATTCCTATTTAACCATAGCAGGTTAAATCTACAAAAATAACCAGAATATCTTAAAATTAATGACTACTATGCTATAAGCATGTTTCTCATCAGCATTAAATAAAAGGGGAGGGGGGGATAAAATAGGGGCACCAGGGTGGCTCAGTCAGTTAAGCATCCCAGTCTTGATTTACACTCAGGTTATGATCTCAGAGTCTTAAGATTGAGTCCTGTATTGGGCTTGCACTCAGCCAGAAGTAACCTTCTGATTCCCTCTCTCCCTCTCCTTCTGTCCTTCCTCCTACTCCCCACCGCAAATAAATAAATTAATTAATACATAAATACATTTTAATGTTAAAATAATGTAAAATAATAATAATAGCTAGCCACAATGGAAACTTTGGGTACTATTGTGATCTTAACAATATTTAGTCTTCAAATCCATCAACATAGAATATCTTTTTATTGAAGTTGTATCAACCTAAATGCGTCATTTTAAATTTCAGCATTGTGTTTCATTTCTATTGTGTAAGGACATTAAACAAATATTCAAACAAGTAGCCTTATAGCCATAATTTTGTTTTAGGTGTTATGGAGAAAAGGCACAGAGTTCTACAAAAGTACGTTGGAACTGATGCCCAGTGGTGGAATTATGTTAGTAGTTAAGTAAAGACAGATGTAAAAAGGGTGTGAATGAAAGTCTTTTTGATGAGAAGCCATGTAATGTGAGACCTGTGTGATGAGTGGGAGTTAGACAAAGAATGTTGTGTGTTGGTAGGTAGGTTAGATAATTTTAAAGAGATCACCATATTAGAATATCTAAAGGACCAGGGAGTTTGCAGTAAGGCAGGTGTCAGGGCTGTAGTATGAACCAAGTATTGAAATGCAGCAGACATATGGGCAGAGAGGTCTTTGAATTTTTTTGCTTCACATTTTTCTGTTCCCTAACTCCAGCTCTCAGAAATAAGTCAAAGCAGAAATACCTCTATGGAGAGAAAGAGGTGTCCTCAGGAGCAGGATATGGAGAGGAGAGCAGGTACAGGGACAACATCAGTACAAGGTCCTTTGTCCTTCAGAATTTTATAGTGCTTTATGGACTTTTTGATTTCCCTGTTACTGCTGGGAAATCAGAAGCTGTTCTATTTCCTAATCCACGCTGTGTTACTGAACACTTTTTTTCTTCTCCTTGGGAGCTTGTAAAAAATTCTCTTTGTTTTCAATATTTTTAAATTTCACAATGTCATTGTATTTGTCTATTCTAATTTCTTTTACTGGGTACTGGGTGAACACAGTCAATTTGGAGATAAATGTCCTTTAGTTCTGGGAAATATTTTAATAATTTTATTATTTTCTACCATCTGCTTTTCTTCCCTCTCCATCTGGACCTTCTATTATTTGGACTTTGGAATTCTGGAAGTGGTATCCATTTTGCTTTAAAGTTTTATCTTTTTTAATGTGTTATTTTTTCTATTTATTTTCTGTAAGTTTTTCTTAACTTTCTTATTCAGATTTCCTCTTGAAGTTTTTAATTAACTATCAGAGTCTTAAATTCCAATAACTCTTTTGGTTTAAAAAGTCTTCTTGCTCTTATTTTAGGGATTAACTATTATCTTTTATTTCTATCAGAATATAAATTACAGGTTTGGTTTGGTTTGATTTTTGTGATATTTTTCTCCCTGCACATTCTCATTTCACACTATCTTTGTAAGTATGTTTATTTTGGCTTTATTATCCATGTTAGACAGTTTACTCAGATGTCCAGTTAATGTTGGCTTTCTGCTTCAGATCATAAGAGAGATATCAAAAAGCTGACTTGTAATTTCTGAGTACTGGGTAAGGTTTTTCAACTGTAAATTTCTCTGTGAATGACTGGGGTGGATCAATTTTAGGGAACTCCCAATAGTAGGTTATAAATCCTTCAGAGAAGAATCTTTGAATTACCTGCTTGAGGGCTATGCTTATGATTGCTAATATTCTTGTATGGTGTTAGGATTGAATGTATTGTGGGGAGAGAACTTTTCTTCACTGCATTCAACATTCAGTATTCTTCAGGTACCATATAGTATGATAATGTGGACAGGAAATCTTCTACAAAAGAAGAAATATGGTCATAAGATCCAAAGTTAAACTGTTGGCCACATTTTTGTTGGAGAACATTTTCTGTAATATCAACAATATGGTACCATACTAGTGAGTCATTAAGGGCTAAGTAGAGTTTGTGGGATAGCCTGAGAGGTTATCTTGTTAAATATTGTTCCAGTGAGTATTAAATAGCACATAAACTTTGGATTGCTACTCTTTTGAAAATCTCCTCCTTTTTTGGTTATCCATTAGAATGAAATAAAATAACAATAATAACAACAGTAGTAATAATATTGATATTAATAACAACTAACAGTAGTATGGTATTTATTAACAGACAGGTAGTATTTTAAGTTCTTTACATGCATTAATTTATAATAAATCTATGAAATGAAATAAGTTTTATTACCATCTCCATTTAGCGGATGAGAGAACTAAAGTAAAAAGAAACCAAGAAAAGTTTCAAGATCATACGAACAGATACTGATGGAGCCAGGTTTTAAACTCAGGCAGTGGGACTCCAGGTCCAATGCTCCTAACTACTAATGAGCAAATAGGACGTTTTTTTTTTAAATTACAAGTTCTTTTATGACTAAAGGTGAATGTACTCTACGTTTGTGAAAACTTTCCAAAATCCAAATTGCTATAATTCCAACTCTCCCTTCTATATATACTTTTTTCCTTACATTCATTCAGGTTATCACCTATCATTTTATATAGATGACTGTCAAATTCAGACTCCTAGACTTTCTATTAAGCTCAAGTTTTACTTTTTCAGTTGTGTGTAATACATATCTCCTATATATAACACCACAATTCTAAAATACAATAGGAACAAAATCCAGGCAAAATGATGTAGTGTTTGAAGATGTGAGTTTGAAGCTGGTGTCATTGCTTACCAGCTGTGACCTAGGACATGATAAGTAACAATTTGAGCTATTTTCTTTTTTATTTGGAAAACAGAAAATGAATAAAACTTAGTTCATAGTTCACAAAGATTAAGAAAGGGAAAATAGGAAAATGCTTTAGTTCGTATTTATAAATGATAGTTACTAGAAAAGAAACTTAGTTTGTAGGTGTTTCTCTGTTTCAGAGCTACCACTCAAAGAACTACATAGAAAAAAAAAACATATTGTTGCTTTTTATGTAATTTTAAAAATATATGATGGATAATTACCTAAAAATAAATTATTTAAGAAAAGATATCATAAGTTCTGTTAGCTTTCTTTCATTGGGACAATGATAAGGATTGACTTACCACTTTAGGAAATTATCATTCTGAAACTACTTGTAAGGTTCATATAAAAATGATACAACAGCCAAGTTTTGTGGGACATAAAATGTTGCTCTTTAGTCTTCCCATGCTCTAACTTTTCTAACCAATTTCCACCTGTCAAAATCCTAGCCAATTTTTTTAACTCTTTGATCAAATATGACTTCTATTAGAAAGATTTTGTTATTTCTTTCCCTCAAAATAAATCTCCTGCTCTAAAATTTCATATCATTTTGTATTTTCCATGAGATAAGGCTTTTTTTTACCTTACAAATATTTATGTTTTAATTATCTCATATCCTTATTAAAACATAAGGTCCTTTGGAGACTAAATACAAATGACACGTATGTTAGCATACTTTCTAGGACTTGGCTGGTCATCTTTTTGTAGAGAGTTCTGTAACATAACCTCTACATCCAAGAAAGAGAAGACAGGCAGAGGAAAGAAACAAGGATAGTCATCAAGTTATAAAAACCATACAATATCAGTCCAATGAGATCATGTGGCACTGGTGCCTACAAGGCATAATGAGAGAAACCCTTGGAAAAGAGTATCAGTGCCAGGTATGTTGGCAGGGTAGGGAAAGTGAGTTGCCAGATCATGAGATCAGATCAAATTTACACCAAATCTGCCATATCTGTCTGCCAGTGGTGTAAAATGTAAAAGCAATGATATTATCTAAGCAAATTATACATGATATAAAGGTGTGTGTAGAGATTATCATGTGCAAATGGAAATTAAAACATTTCTAAAAAGATAAAATTTTTTTGTATATTGTAGTATAATATTGTCCTTTGTTATATAACTTATAAAGAGTTTATCAGTGCTTTGAAAGTAACCAACATCCAGTGACTGGGAAAACACCAGAATCAAAATATTTGGAATGCTGAGAGAGCAACTCACTTATCTAATAAAATTAATAAAATAATCTTTAAAAATAACTGAAAAAAGCTTTTGTATTAGTCACACAATGAATTAAAATATTTATTTCATTTTGTGGAAAAATGAGATTGCAAATATGCAGATGTGATAAATATAGAATGAGCTGAAAAAAACAAATTGTTTTTTTAGAAAGCGTGAAATAATAAACAGTGATATGAAGCAAAACAATAACAAAAAAATACATAAACCTAGAAAATAGAGGTAAATTAGTTAAGACCAAAGACCTAAAAATCATAGTGGAACATAGATAAATGAGATTTTAAATAGAAATACATTAGGGTAATTTTAGCCTCATAGAATGAATTTGGAAGTTTTCCTTCCTTTTCTATTTTTTTTTTTAATAGTTTGAGAAGAATAGGTATTAACTCCTCTTTAAATGTTTGGTAGCATGCCTCTGTGAAACCATCTGGCCTTGGACTTTTTTGGGGGGAGGCAAATGAGTTCTTTTATTACTGATTCAACTTCTTGGTTGATTATTGGTCTGTTCAAATTTTTTTTTATTTCTTCCTGTTTCAGATTTGGTAGTTTATATGTGTCTATGAGTTTATCCATTTCTTCCAGGTAATCCAATTCATTAGCATAGTTTTTCATGATATTCTCTAATAATTGTTTGTATTTCTGTGGTGTTGTTATTTCTCCTCTCTCATTTGTGGTTTAATTTATTTCAGTCTCTCTCTCTCTTTTTTTGATAAGTCTGTGTAGAAGTTTATCTTTATTTTTTTGGTCGAGAACTAGCTCCTGTTTTCATTGATCTGTTCTATTGATTTTTTTTTTTTTTTTTTAGTTTCTATATCATTTATTTCTGCTCTAATTTTTATTATTTCCCTCCTTCTGCTGGTTTTAGACTGTGTTTGTTGTTCTTTTTCTAACTCCTTTATGTACAAGGTTAGATTGTTTATTGAGATTTTTCTTGCTTCTTGAGGTGGGGTTGATATATTGCTGTATACAATGAGATATCTTTTTATAACTGTCAGAATGGCTAAAATCAACAACAATAAAAGAAACAACAGGTGTTGGGTGAGGATGTGGAGTTAGAAGAAGGAAACTTCTTGCACTGCTGGTGGGGGTACAAATTGGTGCAGCCAATCTGGAAAACAGTATGGAGTTCCTCAAAAAGTTAAGAATAGAACTACCTCCAAATCCAGCAATTTTATTACTAGATATCTACAAAAAGGATACAAAAATATTAATTCAAAGAGATATATATAAGAGATTAATTCAAAGAGATATATATGTGTTTATAGCAGCATTACCTGTAATAACCAAATTATGGAAACAGCACGAGTGTCCATCTACTCACTGATGAAAGGATAAAGAAGTGATAGAAGTGACTTATGTATATATTATATACATAGTATGTATATATATATATACACACACATAATACATACATATATATGTGTGTGTGTGTGTGTGTGTGTGTGTGTGTATGGCTTCAGTTTTGATAGTTTGTATACATACACACAATGAAATATTACTGAGCTATGAAAAAGAATAAAATCTTGCCATTTGCAATATGGATAGAGCTAGAGAATATTCTGCTAACTGAAATAAGTCAGAGAAAAAGATAATATGTGGAATTTAAGAAACAAAACAAACAAGCAACTGAAAAAAAAAGCAAACGAAGAGGGAGGCAAACCAAGCCCACTGATGATTATCAGGGGAGGAAGTGGGTGGAGGGATGGGTTAAAGAGGTGACAGGGATTAAGGAGAGTGCACTTGCTGGGATGAGCACTGGGTATTTTATGAAGTGTCGAGTCACTGTATTGTGTACCTGAAACTAATATTACACTGTATTTTCCTTAATTGGAATTTAAATAAGAACTTATAAAAATTTAAATAAGATTTTAAAACAAATATATTAACAATTCTAGTATGACAATCATTTTTTGTTAGGATAATTAGTTTTAAGCTATGTAAATTATATTTCTGCTATATACAGCTTAATTTTTGGACACATGAAAAAAGCACATATGTATTAGAGCTTCTTAATATAAAGGAAATAATAAACAGTAACTTAAAAAAATAGAACCTCAAGACCTTGGCAATTTTATATATAAAAAGTCTCTTGTTATTTTAGTGGATAGAAAGAGAGTTTTTATTTTCTATATGTATTAGAGAAACATCATGATGGATTGTCATTTCAGTTGGAAAAGAATATGCTAGACTTAACTCTGTGACTATACGTGATATTAAAGTACTAAAACAATTTACCAGGCAAGAACTCAGAAAACTGCCTTTTTCTTCGTATCTGTACTCTGTTCTTTGTACCTTATTTGCAGCACTTTCTTATAGTTGCTTCTGCTTTTCATACATTCAAATCCTTCCACCACATCATCCTCATCAGTATCATGGTGAGTATCTGTGCATGTCAAATCCTTTCACCACACTTAACAAGTAGAACTATTACTCTGAATAGTGTCATAGTCTTACTTCCCCACTCTTCTATGTGAGATGACAAAATATTGATGAAAAATAATACAATAATGTAAATTGATACAATTAAAGATATTTGAATTCCACCCTCAATTGTGTTATTTTAATCCAGAACCCATTATTTATTGTGCTTACTGTTATTATTATTCAAGAATATTGAGACTGCTAAGAATTTCTTCAATGGCTTACAATGCTATTCACAAAGTTATCTTTATTTATAACTACTTCTAAACTCTTTCTTCTAATATTCAAAGCTACTCTTTTTGCTCCTCTCTTTATGACTGATACTGTACTGCTCCATAAATTGATTTGCTTATAGCTGTCCTTTTCTGACTCACATTAGTTCCACAAAGGCCAGGCTGGTAGCTTCCTGACTATTGTTTCTTTTCTATCCAGCATATCGGATCTTTCTTAAAACTATAAAATACCAGCCTCCACTGCCAGAGTAGAACATCCCTAACATAGCGTTCAGGGCTGTTCATTATAATCCTTTTCTAATATGCTAACCACATCTTCTAACAATCTCTGCATTCTTGTAACATGGAATCATCGTGTGCATATATCTACATCTTTGTTCAAGATCTCCTTTTTGGATTCTCTTCTTTACATGACTAATCCCCATACAGTGCCGGCCTTTTCTCCTCCAGAATACTTTCTAGAACCCTACTGGTCTGGATTGTGTGTCCTTCCATTATAAGGTGGTGACATAATACATTTGAGGTAGTATTTTATTTCCTCCTTGAACTTTGTCCAGTTCAAGCTGTGGATTGAACCTGTGTCTGTTATTGCTAAGATGTTAAGTGCATGAAAAACCAAAAACACCTGCTTTTATTCCAAACACCTACAGGGGAACTGACAGAATTCAGAAGATAAGGTTTATGAAAAATTGTATAGGAAGCAGATTTAAGCCAGAGTTGATGGAGGGGAGAAGTAAATGGTTTGTTGAAAGAAAATAGTTGATGCGAGTGGAGTGTCTTGTGTTTTCTTTTTCTTTTTCTTTTTCTTTTCTTTTCTTTTTTTTTTTTCTTAACGTGCAAAAAAATTTGAGTGGCCATTGGAATAGGAGTTAGAGTTGTAAAGTAATGAACTGTGTATTCTGAACTTGACATCAAATGTACTTGATCTCTCATGCTTTGCTGTTTCAGAAAGCCCTCCCTTATGTTGACTTACACCCACAAAGAGGAAAAAAAAAAAAAAACACAACAAACTCTAAAAATGACAGAGATTGAAGTTTTATAACTTAATCATAGAAGTATAGTGTCCTGGATGTGGTAATAAATTGATTTTTAGGAAACAAAGGCTCTTTTTTGCAAATAGTGGATGATCAAGTTCTGTTGATGGTGGAGAAAGTTGTGTGTTTTGGAAGGAGGGGATATATAGGAACTCTTTGGACTTTCAATTTTTTTCCAAATTTTTATTGTTGTCAAATACATATAAAATTACCTTTTTAACCATTGTTAAGTGTATAACCCAGTGGTTAACTATGCAACTATCACCACCACACTTCAGAATTCTCCAAATCTCTTTTTTTTTTAAGATTTTATTTATTTATTTGACAGACAGAGATCACAAGTAGGCAGAGAGGCAGGCAGAGAGAGAGAGAGGAGGAAGCAGGCTCCCCGCAGAGCAGAGAGCCCGATGTGGGGCTCGATGTGGGGCTCGATCCCAGGACTCTGGGACCATGACCTGAGCCAAAGGCAGAGGCTTTAACCCACTGAGCCACCCAGGTGCCCCTCCAAATCTCTTTTCATCTTGCAAAACTGAAGCTGTATCCATTAAGCAACAACTCCCCATTCCCTCTCCCCCGGCCTATTGTCAAACTACCATCCTAGTTTATGTCTGCATGATTTTGTTTCCCTAGGGATCTCATAATTGGAATCATATTGTATTTGCCTTTTTGTCATTATGGAAGTCTGTACTTCCATACAATTGTAGGAGGGGCAGAGGGAGAGGGAGAAGTGTATCCCAGCCTAACCAACTGAGCCACTCAGGCACACCAAGAAAAATAATTTTTTCAAAGGAAATGAAGCATATTAAAAGCAATTTATTGAAGTAGATTTTAAATTGGAAACTTTTAAGGTCTAAAAGCAATATTCTTCTAGCAGTCATTCTTACAGTTCTAATAAAAATTTCTATCTTTTCTCCCTCAATTCCTATTGGCCATTTGGCTGGTCTGACTCCAGCAATCAGCATTATAATTAATCTTTAGGTTTTGTACCCAGATCTACCCTTCCATTACAATGTTTGACCTTCACTTTAAGTATTTTATTTTGTTATTTAATATTCTTCTTCTTCTTTTTTCTTTTTTTTTTTTTTAGATTATTTATTTAAGAGAGAGAGAAAGAGCACAAGCAAGGGGTAGAGGCAGAGGGAGAGGGAGTAGCAGGCACCCCGTGAAGCAGGGAGACTGATGAGTGGCTGGATCCCAGGACTCTGGATCATGACCTGAGCTGGAGGCAGATGCTTAACCATCGGAGCCAGCCAGGAAGCCATAGTCATTTAATATTCTTTATCAAGTGTGAAAATATCTACATTGTTTGAGAATAATCCATCTACAGCTTTAATTTTTTAAATAAATAAGAAATAAGATATTTTTAAAGTTTTGGGTTTATTCCAAAGCCTGAAATACTTCAAGTATCACAGATGATTGAGCATATGTCTTACTCTCATTGCATATACTTCTATAAAAGAAAGCTTTTATATTATGTCTGCTAATTGATTTATTTTATTTGCTATATCAATCAACATCATTTATAGAAGACAGTAGCAGCCATTAAAAGAAATACTTCTTTCCTTTAATATCACTCAAAATCTTTACAGAACTAAAATATCTAAACATAAATGTTTTGTTTTTAATTGTCGCTGCTATGTAAAGGAAAGGTCTCAAATGCCATATACACACCTACGATCTTTCTGTCTGTTTCTCAAGTTATCTGTCTACTAGCATATCTCTAATGCCATTGCATTCCTAGTTACTGAAGGACACTATTATCAAGTACAATTTAGCTTCCAACCATTTCCATGATCTAAAAATATCACAGAGAAGATGAGAATATTTTTATTTGCTGAAGTGTATAAACACAAGTTCTCAACAGGATAGAAATATTAAGTTATTAGAGAAATCATGGCTCCTAGATGGGACATGGGAAAAATAAAATTAATGATGAGGAAACATTTTTGTGTGCTCTGTTATCAAGGTCACTAGTTGGGGTGAAAGATTTCTGAGAGTGCATCTTAGCCTCTTCCAGTGTTCTGCTGTTGGAATTATACTGCAGTTGAGGACATCAAACAAGAAGTAAATAACTGTTAGTATTTTAGCTAGTGATAACTTCTTAAAACAACACATCAAAAATCACCTGTGCTGGCGAAAATTTCTTTGATTTAAACAGAAACTATATTTTGGATCGTTGGAACTTAACTGAATTCCTGGTTTTTGTTTTGTTTTGTTTTACTTATCTTTTTTTCATATTTACTTCTTTTAAAATCAATCTGATTGCAGAATTACATGAAGGTGCTTATAGAAGTCCAATGGACTGTCTAAAATAAGATGGGGAAGAAGTTTCCAAATTCACTGGAGTACCGACATGTGACCATTTAAACTGTCTTTCAGATAGTTTGCACTGGGCAAACTATCATTCATGCAGACTTATTTTGATTGACTTCACAAAGCAGCAGGATATACATATCTCAATCATTAAAGGTCATGAAAAGATCATATTGTGCTCAATCTTCTGCAGGCATTGGAATATTTACTTGAACTGCTACTTGCCATGAAGTTTGTAAGGACTGACTGTGTTTTGTTAGAGTTTGCAGTGTGCAACAAAAAATTGTATTTTGTATTTACTGAAGAGTTTTGTGATTTTTCTATATGTGGGTAACAAAACCGTCACCAAAGTATTATACTTATTTATAAAGCAAAATGTTGTTATATAAATTTGAGGGTGTCTTGTTTTTGCAGATAAGGGAAATTTTTATGTAATGGATATTCTTGAAAATTTTAGACATGTTACTTGAGAAAAATATATTTCCACACTCCCATAAATTCATTCCTAATAGACGTATTAAAGCTAGAGTTGTCAAAAGCTGTTCTTTATTCATTCCAGTGATTTTAAGTCAATATATTCTACATGCCAAGTCTACAGTAAGTGATAGTTCTTAATAATTATAACTATATTTGTTAAACACAAACTCTTAAGCCAAGCACGTGCAGTGCATTATCTCACAGAATCCTCTTGTGGGATCAATCATATTATCCTATGGCCATTATTATTATCCTCATTTTATTTATTCATTAAATAATACTTCCAGAGTTTCTTCTTTGTTCTAGTTAGGGAAACTGAGGCACACCAATTTTAACTAATTGCCTAAAAATTGCACTTATAGTGACTGTTGGAATACAAATTAAAGGACGCTGATTTCATGATCCATTGTTGTAATTATTAACATGATAAAAAATAGAATATATAATGACAAAATCTTAGAAAAGAGAAATTAGAAAATCTAAGTGAAAAATAATTTCACATTTTATATGACTGAGGCTATTTTTAGAATATGAAAATATTTAAACTAGGTAATTATATGATTATTTAATGTAGGTGAGTTTAAATCTGAAGCATTCTAGAGAAAGCTTATTAATATATTTCTCAGATAACAGCTTTTATTAAAATCAAAATCGTGTTTTGCCAAGCATTCTTAAATGAAGGGATTAGATGAGAGTAAATCTGAAGATAATTTATTACTTCCCTCTTATCTAACTATTTGAATATCAGGCCTGAAGACATTACAACCTGGATGAGGTCAGACAAATAGGTAATAGAAAAGCAAAGACTCTAACCCTGTTCTCTAGCCAAAAATCTTCTGTTTTGTTTAACAAATCAAAGTTAACCTAATACTCATATTTTGGACTCGAACATTATACATTTTTATGAGACAATTAACACCTCAATAACTCGGCATTCTAAATTAATTATGTTTCTATTCCACTGGAATCATTAGAGGTAGTCATTAGCATATCAATATCTGGTTTTTTCCTTCCTCTGCTGTTCCTATTTTCAATTCAGTATCAGTCTATTTCCTACCTTGTCTATTCCTAGAGCAGCCTTCTGAATGTCTAACCCATTTGTAAGACAATACCTCAACTGCGACATGATACATTGCTTGCGAGGTTTTACCTGTTACTATCCATCTCACTCTCCTTTGTGCCCCTAAATTTTTACCTCACTACTTTGACACACTCAAATTCTGCCATATGCCCTTTGTGAGCCACTAAAAAAAGTGTCAGCAATTATTATTTTTGTCTATCCTATAGCAAGTAACATAGAACCTTGCAAATAATAAGTAGAGTTTATTAAAGTTTATTTCAATTTACATCAAATCTATATTAAGTACTGTTTGATAAATTGCATATTTCATATATAAATGACTTGAAGAGGAGTGCATCATGATTGGGAATCTGAAATGACCATCTTTAGAATTCTATATAATTATTTTGCTTTATAACTTGGTGTTTTTTATCTTTTAAGGTTTCATTTTAGTTTTAAATCTGAGGAGTTTTTATAAAGCTCTGAAGGCATAGAATTTATAAAATGATGTAAGTGTTAAATGTACAACACTTTTTTTGGAACAAATGCTATTTTATCAAGTTATGAGAGAGCAGGATATAAGTTCTTGATTAAAATTCATTTAGTGTGTCATCTGACTGAATGTACTTAAAAGAAATCTTTGACATGTTGATCAGATTAAATTGATTTAATCTCAGCTGAAACTTAAGTTCAGCGTTAGTCATGGATAATTACTGTCAGAAAGGATATGTTCTAGCTATTCATTTACATAATATGAGCCTTCTTTTGGATTGCATATGAATTAATTAAATTTCCTTTAATTGTAGCAACTACATGCAACATGCAGCTTCTAGCTAGTTCATTAACTCCTAGAAAATGGCCAATATCCTAATACAAATATCTGAGCTGGAGTACAGGCTTTGAGAGGAAAAAATTAAGAAGAAAGACTCTAGGAATGCAATTTACCAACCTAGATATATGAAAAATGACTCCATTTTTAGCAGACATTCCTCCCCAAAATGAAAACTACTAATTCAGTTAGCTAACTCATTTGTAACCAAAATGTAAAATGATCAGACTTTCAATAAACATTAGACTCATTCCTTGACAGTAAAAAATTATTCTCTTGTTAAATCCTAAACTATTTGATGGCAAAAAAACAACCACTTAGAATTAGATAGTAAGAACACAAAGGAAATATAAGGTATACAAATATGTGAGTCAGATTCCTGACAGTCACATCTTGGACTCTATAAACATTAGATCAACAATTGGCATAAATACTGGCATAAGGATGAGGAAAAGTATTTTCCAAATTGAAATCAGTCATTATTTTACAGTCACAATTGAAATAATTTTCGACTTTTTTAAAATGGAATGCATTGAACATTAGAAAGCAATAATACCAAGAGAAAACTTTGCCCAGTATTATATCCACCTAGCTGTTTGTTTTTCTCTATCTTTCCTTAGTTAATTCTAAATACTTGCATTATTTTATGCTTTTACTCATAGCTAACCTTCTCATCTTTTCCCTTTAAGAGCATTACCTAATTGTTTACCTAACCTTTTACTTGTGTTGTATTTATTTTAAATATAAAGTAGAATTTCAATAAATCAAAGACCCTGAAGTATGATCCCAGAAACAGCAGTGTAATCATTGCATGAGAACTTGGAAATATAAATTTTGGGCTACACATAGTACAGATCACTGAGTTAAAAACTCTGAGGTGGCTTGGAGGCTGAATCAATGTTTTAACAACTATACTAGGCCACTTTAATGCATGCCAAATTTTAGGAACTACCACATTAAGTATATTTTACAAAATTTACTAAAATATTTCAGTGAGTTATCATATAAAATAACACTATATCGAGAAGATCTATTCAGAAAATTATGTATCTTTTTATTTCTTTTAATTTTTTTAAATTTTATAGATTGTTTTCTCAATAATTGGAACGTGGTATCAAAGTTCAAATACTTAAAAATTGCTTTTGAGAAGATTTATTCCAATTTATACCCCTATTAAAAGACATGCTTTAAAAAAAAACATAGTTGATAGTATTGGTCTTTTCTTTTTGTAATATTAAATTTGCTACACTCCATTTGGTAATACATGTATATAGTAAAGTAAACTGCTTTATAGGTTTCATTTAAAAACAAATAAATATGATTTTTTAAATACTTGTTCAATTGTATATATCTGTCCTTATGAAAACTAGTCTTTAAAAAGGTAGTTATAATAATAATAATAATAGGCAATTGAATGGAGTTTTACATGTGCCAAGCCCTTTAATTTTGATAATCCTATGAGAATATGGTATTATTCCTATTTTACAGACAAGGAAACTCGGATGTTTAGGTACTTGCCCAAGGTCCTAAAGGTTGTAACTGGTGGGGTTATGGTTTAAACTCTGGATCAGAATCTGTGTTCTTAATTATTATGATGTTGTCATGTGGAGAGATGGTTTTAAATCAACAAGCTAAAATTATACACTAAATACCTAAGAAAATTACTGTAGTATATTACCTCACAAATCTTTTCATATGTGTATGTATATACACACATGCATACGTATGTATATGTATATATTATATCTGTGTGTTTTTATATCTTATATCTGTGTGTGTTATTATATCTGTGTGTGTCTATAAATATATATACTTATATATAAATATATAAAAATAGATATGACATATCTATTTTAATATATTTTATAATTAAATATATTTATAATTAATATATTAAAATATATGTATAATTAAAATTAAATTAATTACATTAAATTAAAAATACATACATATATATTTTTAATGATTTTTTTAACTTTTTTTTTTTTACTGATTTTTTTTTACTTTCCAGTCAGATAAATTCTCAAAGGATAAAAGCCAAATCTGTCTTAAAAGTGTAGTAATTCAAGCTGATTAGTTTGGTTTTAGTACAAGACTGCTGGATCTACTTACTCTTTTCTGATGCCAATGGAGATTGTTAAACTGAATATGTAGCAATAAAATTGAATTCTTCATGATTTATTCATTTAGTTAAGAAATGTATTTGTAATTGTCCAGTGGCAAAGGTCAAACAAGAAAAGATCAGTACCAGAACCCACCAAGAAGTTTTCAAGGCACAATTATTTCCCATTCTTATTTCTTGCTTTATATACATACATGTCATTTTTCCTATTATTAATGTAAAAGTTGACATTTATTTAACATTCACTATATGACAGGGAAGTGATTCCTGTGGATTCTTACATGTAATATTTTGTACAACTTTAGGAGGGAGTCCATACTATTACCATCAGTAACAGATGGGACAACTTGGCACAAAGAAGTAATTTGTCCAAAGACATATAGCTAATAAATGGTAGAATCAGTATTTGAACTCAGGCAGTTCAATTATGGAGATCATGTTCTTAAGGACCACACTACTCATTGAAGAGGGAGAAAAGAGCTCCACCACAGGGGGGTAGGAGGGAAAGACTATTGAGAGTATTTTCAAAAGGTCATCTACCTGTCTAATGCAAGTCTCTTTTGTACTGAGAACAACTGAACCCTGATTATACTATATTTCTCATAGACTTTTCCTTATTTCATATTTTGACATGCACGTATTATTTAAACATATAAATGCAAATGATTTTCCTCTTCTTTGTCTTCAGGATTCCTGATTCAGGATGGTGCTCTGGGGTCTTGTGAAAATAAATACTGTGGTTTGGGAAGGCACTGTGTCATCAGCAGAGAGACAGGGCAACCAGAATGTGCCTGTATGGACATTTGCAAGAGACACTATAAACCTGTGTGTGGATCTGATGGAGAATTTTATGAAAACCACTGTGAGGTGCATAGAGCTGCTTGCCTGAAAAAGCAAAAGATTACCATTGTTCACAACGAAGACTGCTTCTTTAAAGGTAAATACAGGGTGAACCTAAAGTGTCACCTTCTATTCCTTTCCTTCTCTCAACTACTGCCTTTAAGTTTAAACTGTAGCATGATTTCATATCAGCAAGTATTTAAAAAGAGAAAGAAAAAAATGTGAGTTTAATTACATCAATAAGCAGTAAGTATATAGAAATGTACATGGACACAATTCTGAATCTCAATTACGAGTACAAAGTTGGCCAAAATATGACTCAAATTTAATATAGCTTTCAGCATTGCACCATATGGCTTCCCAATCATGGCAGTTATCTTAGGACACAGGGAGGCCAATTCAGCCAACAGGCCAAATCTACCCAGTGAAAAGCACCTGGAGTGGAATTGAGTGAATAGTGAATGCCAAGCCATGCTGGGATAACATCTCATTTCTTCCTGATTAAAAACGATGGGTTTCAGTTTGCACCACATAATTTGGGTTAGATGGAACCCGTAAATGTCCATTGAAATAACCCTGAAGAACTCTGCTAAATTTACATAGTAAATGTGGGATTACAACAACCTAAAACCTAAAAATATTGGTATTTATTTTCATGGTACCCAAAACCACTGGTTACTGTTTATGAAAAAGTATTGCTGAATTAGTAATTTTAGAAATTATTTTAATGTGCTATATAAGTACATAAATCATTGAACATTTCTAATGTTATTTATTCATAAGCCTATTTTGTCTTTATGTTCTTAAGTCTATTATGTCTTATGACTGGAGAAAATATTTGCTTATTTATAGTCAAAACTCAGACTGAAATTCTGAGATGTTAAATATACAGAACATTCGAATAGGTTGGTGATCAACCTGATTTCTAATCTTCACTTGGTTCCCATCCCATTTTTTCAAAACTTTCCTCAAGTTTATTTACACCTAAGACTTTTCTGATATTAAGCAAAATGGTTAAAAACTTTCCTTTCTCAAACATGGTAGAATAAATAAAATATTATTTCCAAGGTGATAATAAAATGATATACAGAGCTTTTCAAATGATATAAGGTGAAATACTCTGTAGTCAGTGTGGCTACTAGAAGCCCATTGATATAATTGAAGTAAAATGTTAATAGTTTCTTTACGACCGTGAACTAGGTGCACCTTGAATTCATGCACAGAGTATTTTATGATATCATGTTCTCTTCTTGTACAGAAAGAATAGCATATGTTTTGGTTTCAAGTTCAATTTATTCCCTTCTTCTATCAAATCTATTTTACAATTAACTAAAATTAATTCTATTAGCAATGTGCTTTAAAATTCATGGAAGAGTATGTGTGTGTGTGTGTGTGTGTGTGTGTGTGTGTGTGTGTTTATTCTGTTATTTCGACCTAAGATGGTACGGTAACAATATTGCTGTGCCACTGATGCATGACATCATACAACTATATACATAATATTCTATTAAGGTAATTTAGATACATTCTCAAAATGAGGTTTTGTCCAACTGACACCCAGCAATCAGTTATGTGAAAACATGATATTAGATATCATGAGAAAAAAACACTTGGTATATTCTAATGTTCAACTTTATTGCTGGGTACTTAGGCATAATATAAGTCAATGTGTATATCAGCACAGACATAGATGAACTGGATATAGCTAGGAATCTTTTCTGCCCTATGAGTTCACAAAACAATGGTTTGAAAAACTTTTGTCTTTCAGACTTATACTGAGTATATTTATCAAATTTATTGATTTTTTTCAAAAGACTTTCTCATCATATGTAAGTCAAAATGCTTCTTTAACTAATTACACCTAGTATTAAAATTTCATTAGGGGCGGCTGGGTGGCTCAGTGGGTTAAAGCCTCTGCCTTCAGCTCAGGTCATGACTCCCAGCGTTCTGGGATCGAGTCCTGCATTGGGCTCCCTGCTCACCAGGGAGCCTGCTTCCTCCTCTCTCTCTGCCTGCCTCTCTGCCTACTTGTGATCTGTGTCTGTCAAGTAAATAAATAAAATCTTTAAAAAAATTTTCATTTATATTATCTGGGTTAATTACCAAGGGTTTATGCATTACTCGGGTCTCAGAATTTGTGTCTTTGGATTATTTATTTTGGGATTTTGCCTAACACACGTATACCTCACAAGAGGAATTTATTTCAGCAGAAAGGAACTAAGTGATGTACAACCAAACAATAAGTTACCTGTCTTACTGGTGTGCAGTTGACCAAGTTTAAGGTGCAAAACAAGATTCATGACAGCTAAATGCCTGACATGGTTAGTTGTCATGGCCCAAATTAATCCTTATGATTATGAACTTTATTTTCCGTAGAATTTCTGCAATTATATAATGGCCCAAAGGAAGAAGCAAATTAAAATATTAAGTTCAAGAACTGCTAAAAACCTATGTTTAATTAGATATTTAATAGAAAAAAAAAACAAACTAAATAACAGGAATGAGTTTTCCTCCAAAAAAATTTTTGTTTTTAGATCTAATAAAAGATAATTATGCAAACCTTAGAATAAGAGTCAACAAACAAGAAACTAATGGCCAAACTCAGGTTACAGTCCACTTTTTTTAAAACAATGTGTTATTGGAACAGAGCCTCAGCTATTTATTTAGGAATTTCCTTTGGATGTTTTTGCAAAATGAAAGGAGATTTGAGTATTTATAACAGAGATAGTATGGTCTGCAAAGCATAAAAAACATTTTGTCTGGATCTTCCCATAAAAAGTTTGTTAACATCTGCTATAAAAGATTACCAGTGCCTTAAAATTAATTTTTAAAAATACTGAAAGTTCTTCTCTATGTCTTCGTGGTTGTGGTGTTAAATATAGGGACCTACTCATGTGTTACATTACATTAAACTCATGTCCACACACAAATGATTACATATAAAACAGGAAATCTGAGTAAGATCAGTGGGTAGTGTTAAAGATAATATCCTGGTTATGATATTGCACTAAAGTTTTCAAAATCTTACTATTGGTAGAAACTGGGTAAAGAGTACATAGAATCTCTATTATTTCTTACAACCTCATATGACTCTACAGTTATCTCAAAATAAAAAGAGTTTAATAAGAAAAACTACTGAAAATATGAGCAAATAAGATAATTTTAAAGAAAGTGCGGTTTACATTATTCATTAATTATTTCAACTTTAAGGTTAAGTCCTATTTTACATATCAAATTTATCAGGTTAATGTTTGTCATTTATATTACACTTATTAAAATGAGTTATATCTATATAATCATGTTTATGATTATATTAAAATTAAGATTAGAGCTCAAGTTAGGGAGATTTATATCTATATTTACTTTTGCATCTTTATATCTATGAATATATCTATACCTACAACTGTATCTATTTCTCTCCCTTCTACTGTATGTGTTAAATATCTAAATACCTCAGTAGTGTGCTTAGCACTTGCTATTACTAACTCTTAAATAGAGACAATGATTCACTAAGAATTTTCTTTAGTGATTTATGATATGTGGAACCATAAATAAAACATATAATAGATCTAAGAATATAGCATCTTTAAATTCATTTCTATTCACATTTCTGTGATTACAAAGAAACTGACTATAATAGGATATAGAATATTACAGTATTTTTTTACTGGCACCAAAAACTTTAAGATGATACTTGGCGTATGTTGGGGAGGAAAAAAGTTTTTCTATATTCCTATTCTTCTGGCTGGCCTAATAATCAAATTGACATGAGACAGGTAAGAGGAGAAAAATAAATTCAATTACATATACATGGGGACCCATAAGA
Organism: Enhydra lutris kenyoni; assembly: GCF_002288905.1. Taxonomy (NCBI): domain Eukaryota; kingdom Metazoa; phylum Chordata; class Mammalia; order Carnivora; family Mustelidae; genus Enhydra; species Enhydra lutris. The sequence continues at coordinate 53,349,857 of NW_019154087.1, read as the reverse complement.
AAATGAGACTCATTGACAGGGAACTGAGGTTTATATGCGTCCTGAAGTAAGAAGAGGGTAAGGGTCTGGGACTTCAAACTGGAGAAGACAATCCACAGGGAGATGGAAGAGCAGAAGTTTGGTCAACAAATGTTTGCTATGTCTTGCTCAGAAGTTTTCCTTATGTTACCAAAAAAACAAAAACAAACAAAAACTTCTATAATAAATACTACTGGTACACGCCGCCTTATCTCAATTCTTTTACGCAGCTGAGGGGAGGAGGGGACCAAAAAGGTCTTCATGGGTCTGTAGGGCCTTTGTTGTCTTCAAATAAGATTGTCTGGAAATAATCCTTATGCCAAAGTGACACATTCTGAGGTGAACTGTACTGAACCCCATCACATAGCATAAAACATTCTATTTTTGTGTAAGGCCGAGCTGTTCCTTGTGATAGCAGTTTTGGCTTAAAGTCATTTCCTATCCCCACTCTACCCCCAAAGGGCTTCTCGCTTCTGCAATTCATGTCATTAATAACAAGTATAATTTTCTCTTACCCTTACTCTGGGTCTATCTATCTTACACAGCAGAATTTATTTACTCAGACAACAGGTATAAGCTAGAGTAAGAAACTCAAGATATAACTTGTGCCAAAATGAGTAAGGAATTAAACCTTTTATGAGAAAGTCAATTGAACAGAAACCCTTTTGCCATTTACTGTGCTGAGAATAAAACTGCCATAAAAGCAAATGTTCTGTGCCCTTAAATGTGCATCACAAACAATAACAACTTGGGAAATATGGTTTTTACGGCTATGTGTGCACTATTTGAATGAGATCTGACATTGTGTTCTTTTTCTTTGGTATGATTTGGAGAGACATTCATATTCCATTTTTTAATTGGTTCTTTTACCTGATTTTTTTTTTTTTAAGACAGGATTCCAGAACTTGAGCTAGAAAATTAGGCTGCCGATGATACAATGCTATTTTAAAATATAACTGTAATTATTTTGTTAAAACACATGGGATTTTAGATTACCTTTTCTTTTTTTGAAGGAAGGCTTTGTAAAGTTTCTATTTTATGTTTGTCTTTTATGCCATTTCATGAAAAATAGTAACCTTGATAAATATTTAAACTGTGGAAAGCAACACCTAGATATGTGTTTCTTTGCTTTGGTTTGGGTTTTGGGCAGTATTAGCCAAGTGAAACTGCAGGATGGTAGTGAAATTAATGAATTGGACGACTACAAATTAATGAATTGGACGACTACAAATTGGTTAAGACCATAACATACACACAGATGCTCTAGATCTCTTGAATGCCCTCAGCACAGACAACATCAAACCAATTTGATTAATCCCCGGAATTGGGGTAGATTTACAGTGAAACTTTCTGAATTTGGTGTTATGAAATTGACTGAGTTGTGTTTCACTTTCAAAATTTATCTCACATTTAACATTTAATTAAAGTTAATATAGCTTTGTTGCTGCTCTAATCAAAATGTGAAATACAGAATTCTGTGCATTGCTCATTATATCTGTAGAAATCATTGTAATGTGTACACTCAGAAAGTTACCATTTGTTATTAAAATAATACCAAATGCTTATTTCTCCTCTAATTTTTGAAAATTCTATAAATGACTCTGTAGACATTGGGAATTTTTGGGATTTTTATATTTAAAAATTTATTTTTAAATAGTTTTATAGATAGTGGATAAATGAGATTTTACATATAATATGAAAATGATCTAAAAGAAAGAGATTTGGATATTGACTACTTAACAAATACATTAAAAAATATTATCAGAAAGAAAGAGAGAGAATATAGGTGATAATAATAGTAATTTGATTATTATTTATTTCAAAACACTGTCACAGTGTTTATTATTATTAGTGTTTTTTTATTGTTCCATCATAATAACAAGCCAGTGTACTATAAAGAAGGTGAGATTAAGACTTTAAAAATAGCCTGCAAAACACTTGCATAGCAAGTTAATGCTACTTTCTTAAGAACCAAGGGATTCTGTCTTCTTTAGTGCATGTATGCTCCAAATATTTTGCTGAAATATATACCATGATATCTTACTTGCCTAAGATTTTTAAAACTTTACTTTTAATAGTGATTTCCATGAACATGTGACATTATTTAGAAACATTCTTGCTCACTGTGGTATTTTGAAGGATTAAGTAACACATTTGATATAGTTCTTAGCCAACTGAAGAACATAGTAACAGATAATAATTATTTAAGACTGTAACTTTTATACAATAACTGTGAACATTTGATTGCAATAAATTCTCAAATTTGAAACTGTAAAGACACATATATTTTCTTTTAGGCTTATATTAGTTTATAATCTTACATCAAAAGACTCTGGTTGAATTACTATATTATTGAATTTGCCAGGTTATAACAGGTTAATTAAGGTAGTAAATTTCTGATTGTAGGTAAGACTACTTAAAGAAAAAATAACTTGAGTTTAGAAATATATTTATTATTAATTTCTTGGTTGACATTTGAAGAGTTATCTTATAATAACCTTCCTCATAGATTTTGTTTAGGCTGATTTTGCTTATCTTATGCTATAAATAGAATATCTATTAGATAGGTGACAATGTTATTTTACTCCCCTACCCTCTTCAAAACCAAAACTTTAGAAATTAAGTGCATTTTTTGATGCATTTAATTTTTACCAAAATTTCCCTTTTGTTTGCTGTTATAAGAATTTAATTTAACATTAAAAAACTTGGATAGTTTTGTTTTTATATATTTTCATGTGATATAATTTTTCTTCAGTTTAAAGCTATAGAATAAATATTTTAGTTTAACATTTTAGTGTTAAACTAAGCACTTTCAGGTGCAGGTAGATGGACCTATTTTATGATGTAAAAGTTGTTCTTATCTGGTTGCATATGTATATATGCACATACATTCAAATGTACAGATGCAACCAGATAAGAGCATGTTTTCATGTTTTCTATGATTATATGAACATTCCATTAGTAGCTATAAGCACAATATTCAATAATGACAAAAAATGAAACATTTTAACCTTTTATTAGTTCAAATAATTTTTCTTCTATCTTGAGACTGTTTAAATATTTTATCAGTCATTACCAGTCACTGACACCTTCACTTACAATGTTTATTTTCTCAGTATCGTATTTTCAAATGCAGAATGTGACATTTCTGTACCTTACCAAGTGAAGAACATTTTTTACAACCATTATTTTTGTAATGCAATTAAAAATCTTCTCTTTAATATTTCTGTGCAAAATAGGATGATGGAAAACTTTCCATTGATTACATTCAGCATATAAAATTGGGGATAAAATGTTCTAGAAAATGCAACTGAAAATTTTTCTCTATTAGGCTGATTTATATTTCACTTTTAAAATCCTTTCCGAGTGGGTGGTGTCTGGGTGGCTCAGCCAACTAAGTGTCCAACTCCTGATTTTTGCTCAGGTCATGATCTCAGGGTCATAAGATTGAGCCCTGTATTATGCTTTGCACTGGATGCGGAGTCTGGTTAAGATTCTTTCTCTCCCCTCCTTTATTCCTCCCCTGCATACTCTCTCTGTCTCATAAATAAATAGATAAATAGATTTAAAAAAAGGTGAATAAATAAATAAAATTCTTTCTGAGGAGTGTCTTTAGGTATTTTAGAGGACATTTAAAAAACCTATTAATAATGAAAATTTTAAACCAAATGGGAAAAATGAGAAGCTTTGCCTATGGTTATCCAGATAATTACGTGAAAAAAATATTTGGAGGGAATCACATTGAAGAAAGGAGATTTGGCGTTTTCCAGCACAATGTAAGGCATAGGTAATTAATGATGTTGCTCTTTTGATAACTGGTTAAGGAAAGTGTAAGGAATTTCAATTAATAAAAAATATAATTAATTTAATGCGGGTAATATGCAATTTGTTTTTAGTTCATAGCCACCATCATCTGGCTATAAATTACTTAGCAGACTCATGGTTACAATAGAGGGTGGTGTGTACTCAGACAAATGAGAAGCATTTCATGTGTTCCTCTATGTGATAATCACTTTAAAGACTTGTTCCTATATGTTTCTTTGATCAATATATGAATTTCCAATGATTTGTAGAACGTCTCTCTAAAAGTCTCCCACCAAAATCTAGACATGAGTTGTGATTACATTTTGTCAGTATTTTTTTCCTCTTGATGATAGGTAAAGAGATTTGGATGAGAATTCATTAGTACAGAAAAGTAAGGTGTAAATTAAGCAAGCAATTAATATCTAGTGGTAGTTACCCAAAAGAGAGATAGATGAGGGTAGTTTGAATCAAGATGACCGCAGTGCCATTGGCAGTACAAAGTTGTCTGGCTAGCTGTGAAGTGGGCATGGAGTTTATGGGAATTAAGAAAAAACAAGCTAACCTAAAAAAAGAAAATTTGAGGAGTCATTTGTGGAAATGTGAAACACTGGGGGACTCACACTTTTGAAAGTGGATGTGAGGGGAAAATGGATACACATACATATGCATTTAAGGTTAGTTAAATTTAAATCCCTTTTAGACAAGCAAGGAAAATGCCATTTATTCGGTGGAATATGAGTCAGGAAATCAAAGGAAAATTTGGAGGAAGATATGTACATATAGGATTTATTAGTATACTAATAAAGAGACAAGGTAAAGGACTCCGTAGTTGAGATAAACTAGAGACGGAGTGCACACTGGGAAGCAAAGAGTGCAGGGATGGAAGTCTGTTGTAATTCAACCTTCAGGGGTCAGAAGATGGAGAAAGGTAAACCAGACATATACATAGTCTGCAATGATAGGGGTGGGAAATCAGGAGAGTATAGATATATAGAAACTAATTAAGAAAGTGTTTCATGGAGGACAGAATAATTAGCTGAATTAATGTTGGTGAAATCAGGTATGATGGAAATTAGGAAATGACCATTGATTTAGTTAACTTGGTTAAGAAAGTCTGTAAAAGAAAATAGGAGCCGAGAAAGTAAGATAGCAAGCACTTTCCAGAAAGCTCTAAAGAGGAGCAGATACATATAGTGATCAGGAGAAAGAGACATGTGGATAGGAATAAGGGAACAGAAAGGGAGAAATTTCATAGGGCAAGAGAAAGTGGAGGTAGCTGTCACAACAGAAGCATTGACTAGGCCAGAGAGAATGGGCTCCAATGGACAAAGGTTATATTTGACTTTAGATGAGAGCTTGGAGTCTTCATTCATTAAACAGACAAGGATTGGAAAACTAAGTACTTCTAGGTTGTGGTAGACGGACCTATTTTATGATGTAAAAGTTGATCTTATTTGGTTGCATATGTGTATATGCACATACATTCAAATGTACAGATGCAACCAGATAAGAACACATTATGTCTTATATATTTCACTATTTCAAATATATTTCATATATTTTTTATATGAAATAAGAAATGAAGCATCAGTTGAAAGTGACAGAGGAAAAGGTTTTGGAGATTTGAGAAAAACGAACAAAAGAGTTCGTGAAAAAAATAAACAAAGACAACAGGAGAAGAAAGATTTCTAGCAGCTTTGAAGAACTGCATATCTCTGCTCATAAATTTAAAGAGTAGTCTTTTGTGGTTGTGTACTTTTCTACAAATATAGTCAGGTTCTTAGATTAAGGCATTGAACAGATGAAAAATTAGGTTTAATCAGAATTTTTTTCACCCAGGAAAAAATTATACATAAGAGTCCAAAGTCATATTTTCCATATGGGGCAGTATGATAATGTTTCAGGGGCAGTATGATTATGTTATCTCTGCTCTTTTTTGTATACCTCCTCTAGTATCCAGAAATCTCCTGGTGGGTATCTTTTGCCTAAGCTTGCATATAGGTGAGAATGAATTTCCTGACCACTTCTACATTCTGGAAATTGTATCACATATTTTGGCTTAACTTCCTTATGCTAACATTCAGTTTACATCTGTGACTCTTGGTCAAAATTTCCAGTAATGGAATCTGTTTAAACTAGTTAGCCAAGTCATACCTTTCCATGATCTTTGGAAAGGATATAGGCCTATAATAGCTATTTTATTTCAATGACTCTCTACCTCTCTGATCAATTAACAGTCACTGTGATGGGCATGAAAACAAGATATTTACAACTGTATCTATCTATATCATCTATATCTTTATTTTTGGAAATCTATATTTTTGGAAAAAAAGAGGGACAATTGGAAGGTAATTCTCTGAAATAGTGTGGGTGGGAAATTACCTTGAAACATATCTAACATAAGATCACTTTATTATTAATTCTGTATGTCAGTGTTTTTGATGGTGGAAACTACTTTATTTAGCTAAGCAAATCATTTGAAAATTTGAGGCGGCTCAAAATTTTCTACATAATGTTTCTACATTTGAACATATTCAATTTAACTATTCAAGCTGCCAATAATGTTGGAATATAGACTAATTTAATGTGGATATTTCTGGGGTTGTTGACATTAAATTCATTTTTGAAATCTTTTTCCTAAAAGAAGATGAAAGTGTTACTAAAAATTCAGAAAGATGCATGAGCATTTGATGAATTTAATTGATTATTAGTGTAATTAATCGAAAGGAACAATATTACATGTGCTTGATTTTTAAAAATGCTCAAAATTTTACATACTTGTCAAAAGACTTTAGATAATAATAATATAAAATATCTGTAGAAATGAAATATATATATATACACACACACACACACGCACACATACACACACACACACACACACACACACACACCATGGATTGGTATGTATGAGCAAATATGATTCTTTTAGCCATTCACAGTGATTATATATTGACATGTAATCCTGTGGCAGACCCACTCTTAATGCTGTGTCCAAAATGTAGATGACAAAGTTGTTACTTTTACTACCTGGGTGGGATGAGCAGCTAGACAAATCAATTAATGACCAATGGCGATTTCCATCATTTCTGGACTCATGAGGTTAGATTAACATCTATATCTAATATTCAAGTACATGAAATTATTCTGTGTCAGAACAATCCCATTTGCCTTTTGTTTAAGTGAAACATTTTTTCCCCCCTCATAGAGTATATGTGCCACATTACATTCAATTGTCTATGGTCATTTAGGGGTTTTTATGTTTTGTTTTGTTTTGTTTTGTTTTTCCCCTTGGCAGTTTATTCAGTATGCAGGCCAAGTTAAAAGAGAGATCAGGGATCCCTGAGAAATGTATTCAGCAAGAAATAAGAATCAAATTAAAAAAAAAACAATGACAGAGAAGTCTGAACTCAAAAGGAATGTATGGAGAGCTCATTTTGCCTTCTCATCCTGTATGTTAACTCCTGCAGCTTCCGAAGTACTGCATATGGTTCTAATTGGCAGACAGTGTTTCTTTATAAGCATTTACATCTTCAGCCCAAGTTCGCTCTCACAACCTAGAAGATACTGGCCATTCACTCTACTTTCAGAAAAGAGATGATATCAAGTAAGGTGTAGTAATATAGTATACCCTGAGCTTAATGGATGCCTATAAAAACCCAGAGAACCTAATGCTGCATATGTAGTACATGGCTTATGTTGACTAAGGGAATATTTCCAGGAGGACAAAGACATTTGGGGCTATTTATTGACATTTTATCTCTGGTCATTAGACCTTTATCTGCTCCCAAACAAGCATAGAATATTAACTCTAGAACTCTAGCTTTGAGGCAGAGTTTTTTTTTTTTTTTTTTAAAGATTTTTTATTTATTTGACAGAGATCACAAGTAGGCAGAGAGGCAGGCAGAGAGAGAGAGAGAAGAGGAAGCAGGCTCCCCGCAGAGCAGAGAGCCCGATGTGGGGCTCAATCCCAGGACCCTGGGATCATGACCTGAGCTGAAGGCAGAGGCTTTAACCCACTGAGCCACCCAGGCGCCCCTGAGGCAGAGTTTTTATGCCTTATCAAAACTCATCATTTCTTTTGTGTATCCCCACATTAACATATTTCCAAAGTGAACACATGTGCATAAATTAATTATATAAGAAAAAATGACTCTTGTTTAATTTTCACTCAAAAAACACTGATAGGTCCGCAACTACTGCACTTTTAGTGAAACACAAAGGAACCTGTAGGTTGGTATAGGATGTGTTTTCCAGTATCCAGAATAATAACTATGGCATTTAGCTGTGATGACAGTCTACAAAACATAAGAGTAGGATTTGGGGGTTTAATTAAATTTATGTCAAAATTACTTTCAAATCTGGGGGAAAAATATGCTTGAATAATACAGCACATGTTTTGGCCTTTAAAAATTTTAACAAGTGGAAACATTTACATGACACATTGGCACAATCTCCATAGCTCAGAAGCAGCTAGTGTACAGCATAGCAACAGTTTTGTTCATTAGTTCCATGGTAAACACACACACCGACTCCTGTATAAATTTGTCAGGGCTGTGTCTACCTCCACAGGAAGTAACAGGCACGGAAGTGAGTTTCATCTCCACATATCAATAAATATATGAAAGAAATATTATGCCATGCCCTTTCTATGTAATTCTAATTATTTCAACATCAGAATACCACAACAAACAAACAAACAAATAAATATCTTATTTGGACAACCAGACATGATACAGCAAACAATAGGGAGGAGAAGCTTACTATATTTGACCCCAGGTTATCTTAAATATTTAGAAAATTTACTTGTGGATACAGAAAACATTTTGTTACTCAAAGCCTCTTGTCACCCTATCCTTGCCAGTCCTCCTCGCCTTCCAGCCCAAAGGATTCCACTGTTCTCTGAGACTTGAAACCAGGGGCCCTGACAAGGAAAAAAAAAAAAAAAAAAAAGTTATTACACTGGCTTTTGGAAGAGTCAAAGACATCAACCCCATTTATAACCCAATCTCCTGACCCTTTTCATAAGAAAAGGTCAGAAGGAACAAACTGTTAAATTAATAGAAAACAGTCTCTATTCCATCCTTATTTCCAATCAAATTAAAGTGAGTGGATCAATTTGAGCTAGAGCCTTTAGCTGTTTCAAGGATGTATCTTCTTACGAAAGTGCTTAACCTGAATTCCTTTGTTTTTGTCATTCTACTGTTGTGATTTTTCCTATCCTCGATCAGCATAGTCTCATTACTTCCTATTGTCACTGACTGCTAAGAATAAAGAAGAAAAAGATAGTTATCATTAATGGTATCAGTGAGCATTCCTAGGGTATGACTTGGCTGGTTTCTTGTAATTTTCTTGGGCCACTTAAGCACATGTTCTCCTCAAGACACTCAAGTCTTTTTTTCTACTCTTCTATCACAGAATTTCTGTCTTTTATATTCACTCAGGAGTTTGGAATTTTGATTCTTTGAACTTATCTCAGGTCTGCACATGTTGGGCTCTAATTTCAGAGTTCATATGGCAACATCACAGGTTAAAACATTGTCCAAACGCAGGTTCCCTGGAAACTTTCCATCTCAGCCACGTTCTGGATTAAAAAAGAAAGCCTCTCTCACAAACCTCTCCATTCCTCCTCTTCTGCTTGGTTGTGTTTTAAAGGTCCAGTGTCCTCTGAAGTCAGTAAATCTCAACCAGGACACTACTTGTCCACTTCATCAGGGTGTTCTCCTTTTGAACATCAGTGGTAAAGGTTATGACTTTCATTCTTACCCACCCGTACATCCTCAGTGTCTCACATCAACAGAGAAAACAGTGTTTTGTGGGGGATTTTCTTCTTTTTTTCCTTCACATGTTCACTAATTTTGATTATAATCCTCTTTCAAAATAAATGTGGCTTTTGAGCTTTGTATTCATATTTTAAAAAGAGGCCACTCAAGGGTCTTTTTCCTGATTACAGAACCTCTGTGACTGGTAGCAGCATCTCTAGGTAAACACATGAAGTTCAAGTATTTCTGACCCAGTACCTATTATACATGAAGTTTCATTACAGATAGATTTTATTGTCTACCACATTTGTCTATGATAATTATATATATAAGTTAAACAATATTTTTAATTTTAAAGGAGCTACAATGTAAAAGAACATATCCTATAAAATGAAAATTACTTAGCAAAATGATCATTTTCTCTTAATTTATTATAAAGTGAATTTTTATATATCAAGTTTTTTAAGGGACGATGTCACCCGACTGCCTGTGATTGTAATAGACATATAATAAATTTGTAACAGGAGACAGGAATTAAGTTATTCAAGTATAAATTGAGAAATAAAAGCTATATGTACTTATATACACATTTATATGAAATTATAAAATGTATAGTAATATTGTTAAAATCTTTATTGTTCCACATTTATAACAATAGAACAGTAACTTTTTCAAAGACTGCCATCCACGTATACTGATATGTCTCAATGCTTGACTGGCTGAGGATCCAGTGATTTTTTAACATGAAATATCAAATTAAATGAGCAGGTATGTTAACATTGATATTAACACTCAAGCCATTATTTTTTTTTATGGGGTGAAAATGTGTGTGTAATTCATGGGATTTTTTGTTGTCTTTGGTTTTCTAAGACTAACATATAGTCATCCTTCACTGGTCTGAGTTTCTGTGAATACTAAACATGCCCTCAGCTCTTTAAAATAAAAAGAACTTTAGGAATGCCTGGGTGTCTCAGTTGGTTAAGTGTTCACCTTCGGCTCAGGTCATGATCCCTGGGTCCTGGTATGGAGTCCCATATTGGACTCCCTGCCCAGCGGGGATCCTGCTTCACCCTCTGCCTACTGCTCCCCTTGCTTGTACTCTCTATCTCTGATAAACAAACAACAAACAAATAAAAATCTTAAAAATAAGATTTAAAAATGCTGGTGGAATTTTGATTGGGATGGCGTTGAAAGTATAGATTGCTCTGGACATTATAGACATTTTAACAATGTTTATTTTTCCAATCCATGAGCATGCAATGCTTTTCCATCTTTTTGTGTCTTTCTCAATTTCTTTCATGAGTGTTCTGTAGTTCCTCGAGTACAGATCCATTACCTCTTTCATTAGCTTTATTCCAAGGTATCTTATGGTTCTTGGTGCTATAGTAAATGGAATCAATTCTCTAATTTCCCTTTCTATATTTTCATTGTTAGTGTATAAGAAAGCAAATGATTTCTGTGCATTGATTTTGTATCCTGTCACATTACTGTATCCTGCCACATACTTGCTGTATGAGTTCTAGTAATTTGTTTGGAATCAGAAAAGAGCATGAATCACTAAGGAAATATTGAAAAAGGAAAACAAAGCTGGGTATATCACGTTGCCTGATTTCAAATTTTACTACAAAGCTATGATCACCAAGACAGCATGGTACTGGCACAAAAACAGACACATAAACCAGTGAAGCACAGTAGAGAACCCAGATATGGACCCTCAACTCTATGGTCAAATAATCTTTGACAAAGCAGGAAAAAATATACAGTGGAAAAGACAGTCACTTCAACAAATGGTGCTGGGAAAATTGGACAGCTATGTATAGAAGAATGAAACTCAACCATTCTCTCACCATATACAAACTCGAAATGGATGAAAGACCTCAATGTGAGGCAGGACTATATCAAAATCCTAGAGGATAACATAGGCAGTAACCTGTTTGACATCAGCCACAGCAACTTCTTTCAAGGCACATCTCCAAGGGCAAAGGAAACAAAAGCAAAAATGAACTTTTGGAACTTCATCAAGATCAAAAGCTTCTGCACAACAAAAGAAACAATCAACAGAACAAAGAAGCAACCTTCAGAATGGGAGAAGATATTCACAAATGACACTACAGACAAAGGGCTGATATCCAAGATCTATAACGAACTCCTCAAACTCAACACCCAAAAAAAACAGATAATTATGTCAAAAAATGGGCAGAAGACATAAACCAACACTTCTCCAAAGAAGACATACAAATGGCTAACAAACACATGAAAATATGTTCATCATCATTAGCCATCAGGGAAATTCTAAACAAACGACACTGAGATACCACCTTATCCCCGTAAGAATGGCCAAAATTAACAGGACAGGAAACAACAAGTGTTGGAGAGGATGTGGAGAAAGGGGAACCCTCTTACACTATTGTTGGGAATGCAAGTTGGTGCAGCCACTTTGGAAAACAGTGTGGATATTCCTTAAGAAATTAAAAATAAATCTACCCTATGACCCTGCAATTGCACTACTGGGTATTTACCCCAAAGATACAGACATAGTGAAAAGAAGGGCCATCTGTACTCCAATGTTCATAGCAGCAATGGCCACAGTCACCAAACTGTGGAAGGAGCCAAGATGCCCTTCAACAGAGGAATGGATAAAGAAAATATGGTCCATATATACAATGGAATATTGTGCCTCCATCAGAAAGGATGAATATCCAACTTTTGTATCAACATGGACAGCATTAGGGGAGGTTATGCTGAGTGAAATAGGTCAAGCAGAGAAAGTCAATTATCATAGGGTTTCACTTACTTGCGGAGCGTAAGGAATTACATGGAGGATATGAAGAGAAGGAAAGGAAAAGTGAATTGGGGTAAATGGGAGGAGACAAAACATGAGTGACTACGGACTCTGAGGAACAAACTGAGGATTTTGGAGAGGAGAGAGTTGGGGGGTATGGATAAGCCTGGTGGTGTGTATTAAAGAGGGCGCGTATTGCATGGAGCACTGGGTGTGGTACATAAACAATGAATCTTGGAACACTGAAAAAAAAATAAAATTAAGATGTTAAGAAAAAGATTTAGAAAAATAAATAAAAAAATTAAAAATAATTTTATATAAATTGAACACTGCTTTGCATGAATTATTTAAAATAAAGTTTTAACAAATTTTCTTATTCTGCAAAAAAGAAGAAAGAGATATTTTAAGTAATTGGCTCTCAGCACTTGCACAAATTAAATTGTGAGCCAATTTAAGAATGATCCTCTTGAATCCTTCACTGTGTTAAGGAAAAATCATCATATTCATGTTGTACACCTGTAATTTCATGCTAAGATTGATACTGAACTGCCAAGTCCTGTGAGTTTAAAAGTGACAGAATTGGGGCCTCTGGGTGGCTCAGTCGATGGGACATCTGATTCTTGATTTCTGCTCAGGTCATGATCTCAGGGTCATGAGATCTAGACCTGTATCAGCCTCCATGCTCACAGACTGCTTGAGATTCTCTCTCTCCTTCTCCCTCTGCCCCTCCCCCATCATGCATGAATGAATAAATAAATAGGGAAAATCTTTGAAAAATAAAAGTGATAGAATTCATCAGGATTTTGTCTGCTTATGAATCTAAGTTAACAGGTATGGAAATTGTAATGGAAGTTGAGAAAACTTATTTCTTGAAGTTTTAGAATTTGAGACTATCAACAAAAGTGAGCATTTTTTTTCGTATAGAACTTTTCTTATGCACATTAGGGTATTGAGGAAATTTTTCTTTTTCTTGACTTTTTTCTCCAAAAATTTGGTCTGAGTTTGTCTAGCAATACTGTTTCTATCATTGTCATAAAGTTCTCTTTCACATTCTGCTATCTTTACATGATTGAGGCAAAGATTGATGACTTGGAAGATAAATGAAGGGCCCAGAATAACACTTTAAGGGTCTGTGTGGCCAAGACATGCAGGGTCCGAATTTTAGTTAGCGATTGATACATGCATGTTAGGATTTTGGGGGAAAAAAGACAAAGTATGCTTTGAGAAAATGTACATACTATTTCCCAAAGAGAGACTTCTTGCCTATAGGTACCCACCCCTCCCCACACACGCCCCATGCCCTCAGTAAAACACTAATGTCTACTTTGGGGGGAAATCCACTGTGACATCAATAATTGAGTGATCTGGCTTTTGATAAGAATTTAAGAATATTGAGGTATTTTGCTTAAAATTCATGATGTGTGACTGTAGTTGTTAAAAAAAAAAACACATTCTACTAATGGTTTATTATAGTAACAACAAGGATGTTTTAATCCATTGTAACTAAAATGGAGTAGGAGTAAAGAAAAACTAAATGAAAGGATGGTTTCACATAATCATAATTGAGGAAATGAATAAAAAAACGTTTCTCATTTTTCTTATTTTTATGGGACAAAGGTGTAACAGCTTTTGAGGGGTTTAGAAAAAGAAAGTTCTTAAAAATTATCTCTTTATGCCAGAAGGAAATGAAAATTATGGTTGAATAGAACACTTGGGAGCAGTCACATCAATACTGTCTTTTAAAATTGTTAAAAGTGCTGGCACATAAAATAGGAGGGAAAGTTATAGAAGACTTAATAATCTGATCAAAAGGAAAAAAAATGAATGAACTACATGAAAAAAAAATGTTAGAGCTTGGGATTTGATATCCTGTAGGAATAACACCTATTAAAACCATCACAATAAAAATCCTGAAAAGGTGTTTAATATAGTCTACTGTCAACTCTCACTAGGGTGAGTAGCCTGACTTTGCTGATTAATTAGACCTCACCGTTCAAACATCTCAAAGCAGTTATCAAAATCTTAATATTGGTGGGCAAGCTAGCAAAATGTAAGAGAGCAGATATGAGAGTAGCAAGGATTAAGTATATTCACAAAATGTATTCTTTTGGAAATACAAATTTCTTTTGGAAAAAGAAAACCTTTATGCATTAATCCTTTCATCCACACTTTAATAAGACACAAATTCATTGAAGATGAAGAAAAAAAAAAAGAATCACTGTTACATTTAGATTTAGCCTTATTGCCTTTATCTATTTTTTAAATAGGCATATGTTCCTTCCCTGACCATTTAAATATTATGTATTAAAAAAGTCTCTACCACTGTAGCACACAGAGAAAAATAATTTGGCTAAGGCTTATTAACACATGAAACATGTCTATGGGATTCTCCGTCTTCTCTTAGTGGACTTGAATAATTATTTATCAGATTAGATATCATATGATTTTATATATCAAATGGATTTTACAGAGTGTCTTTTAGGTAGGTACAATAATCATTAAACTTATTAAAAGCTAGGCAAAATACTGTCGTGGATAATTTATAATTGGTAACCATGTTAAGTTGGTAGGTATTTTAAAGGACTGAGAACAATTAAATTTATCAGAGTACATGTAACAGAGGATATATAAATTTAGAAACTAAAGATAAGACTGGAAATATTCCACATATATACTCATCTTTAGTGGGGGTAATTTATGTAAACCTAGTCTTACCCTAGGTTTTTATTTTCCTAATTACATACCCATTTCAAAGACCAGAATAAAATTTATAAAATACAAAATTATGTTACTCTCTCTCTTAAAACACCCCAAATGCATTTTGATACTTCAAACAAAATACAATGGCTTAGCCACAATGTAGAAGGTTTCATGTGATCTGATCAATACCCATATCAATGCCCATCCTCTTTTAGAAGTTTTTCTTTCTTTTTTTTTTTTTTTAAGATTTTATTTATTTGACAAACAGAGATCACAAGTAGGCAGAGAGGCAGGCAGAGAGAGAGGAAGGGAAGCAGACTCCTTGCCGAGCAGAGAGCCCGATGCAGGGCTTAATCCCCGGACTGTGGGATCATGACCTGAGCCCAAGGCAGAGGCTTTAAGCCACTGAGCCACCCAGGCACCCCTAGAAGTCTTTCTAAATGCTTACTCATTTCAGCCTTCAAATCTATTTTCATTGACACTAAAACACAGCAAGCTCATTCCTATCTAAGAACCTTTACATTTCCCATTTTTGGACTACTGATAATATTCTTCCTCAGATCAGTGCGTGGCTCATTCCCTTATTCCATTCAGCTCTCATATACCACCTCCTCACAGGATGCTCTTTATAAAATACCTTTGATACATTCTTCAAAATACATTAAGTGTTCTGACTTAATTTTTAAAATACAACCATTTTAAGTATGCATTTGAAACTTTGCCAGAAATGTGACTATCAATTTACATCTTCTTTTTTTTGGCAGGCTTCACTACTAAAATATAATCTCAGTGAGGGTAGGGACATCTTTCTTGTAGATCATCTATGACAAGTCTAGAATTGAGAGAGTCACTCAGTTAATATGTGATGAATGAAGGAATGAAGGAATGAATGAACACATATTCAAAACTATCCCTTCAGATGTCTTTAATAATGATAATAAAAGTGGTATAGGAAAACTGTGACAGATTGTGAATAAATGACTGACTGACTTCTAAAGAGTTAAATAGCACAGATAGTATTGAACATATCTAACTATTCCTATGATCTTCTTATAATTGAGAATTGTGCTAACTCATCACAAAGAACCAGACAAATACCACAGTTCTGTTTTGAGTATATTTGCATCTTCTGAAGTTTCAAGGTATACACAGATACCTTTAGCAAGGCTCAGTGTCCACCCATTGCTATCCTTATTAAGGGTCTTCTGTTCTTTCTGAGAATTCATTTTTAGTCACTTTTTTTGGTGGTTCCTGCTATACCCTATGCTTCATTTATTATGTGGTTTTGTTCTGTGACTCTCCAAATGTGTCTTCTGTGGACAACATGACATGCTTGTTCAACTACTGTTTAAAGCTGAGATTTTCTAAACTCTCTCTATAGGCTCACTTTTGCATTCCTGGATTCAGAATTTGGTGGTAATGCTGTTAACACTTTTTTTTTTTAATGTGGAATTTCTTATTGGCAGGTAGCTTTGGTGTTTTTTGTTTTGTTTTGTTTTGTTTTGTTTTGTTCCCACAAAACTCTGGTTATACCAAAGAAGGGATTTACTTGTCTTTGGTTTATTTACCTATTGACATACACTGTCTGTTTTTCTGTTTTTATTTTTCCCCATGAACATGAAATTTCATGAAGTCAGAGACTTTTCTTTTTTTAATTTTTCATCAGTATGTCCTCAAACCCTTGAATAGTGTCTGACACACGGCAGATGTTCAATAAATAATCATTGGCTTGAGTAGCTAGATGAATAGGAAGAGAGAAGCTTCCTGGAAGTTCTACTGTGACTGGCAGAGAAATTTTAGGCCTTCTAATGACACCTATGTTTGAATGTATCTGTTAATAACAGCTTTCAGAATTGAAAGAAAAATCCAGTGGATTGGATTGAGCAAATAATATGAAATTTAGTGGTATATACAATTAAAATTGCATGAGTAGAATACAGCTGGATACAGGGGTTCTAATAATATCCTAGTGTGTCCACTGTCCATGTCCTGCCTCTGTTCTCCTCTGCATCAACTCTACCTGAGAGGCAGGAAGTAGACATCTCAGCAGACATTTTCTCATATGTCTACAGCACCTTGTGACTTTGTTTTTCCTAATTTCCTGTCCGATGGAAAGGTAGCTTCTCTTTCACATAAATTCCAATGAGAATGTCATAGTTGACAGCGTTGGGTTATATATTATCCCTGATTCTTTGCCTACCACCTCGTTCCCTATGCCAGGCATGCTTCAAACATTAAAGATGGAATTACTCCATCCAAAAGGTTGTAGAAGGGAGGAAGAGTATCTTCCTAAAAGAAAACTGTAGTGTAAGTGGCTGAAGAAAAGGGACAGAGATTGAGCAGTGATGGACACCTCAATCAAGGAGATAAGCAGGTGGCAAACAGTGTAAGAAAAGATGCTAGGGCGCCTGTGTGGCTCAGTGGGTTAAGCCTCTGCCTTCAGCTCAGGTTATGATCTCAGGGTGCTGGAATCAAGCCCCGCATCAGTCTCTCTGCTCAGCGGGGAGCCCACTTCCCCCCCTTCTCTGCCTTCCTCTCTGCTTACTTTTGATCTCTCTCTCTGTGTCAAATAAATAAAATCTTTAAAAAAAAAAGATGCTAAACATCATTTTTCATTTGGAAATTGCAAATATATATAACAAGTAGATACTAATACATGCCTATTTGAATGGCTAAAATAAATCAACAAATACACCCTCAAACTGACAAAATAACAATGGTGATTTGTTTCTAAAGGACTTGACATAAATTTGAATTCAACATAAAATAGAACCCTTTCAATTTGTTGCCACATAGTGACTTTTGTATTCTGTTAAAAAAATAATAAGAATTACACTTTACACTTGAGATCTTGTAGTAATTAAAATCTCAAGACTGAATTACACTTTCTTGCAATCTGAATATAAGAAGATTGAATTACTTTCTGTATCTGTGCAGGTAAGCGTAGACCTGATTTATTGCTGGTAATCGTATTCAATTGTAGATTCGCACTCTGAATATTCAAAATTTAAACACATCTTAATAATTGTTGAAAGTCTCCTGAGAACTATTATCTGATCTAAAAAAATAAGAAAGCATACTTTGGGTTGATAGATGTAGGTTTTAAAAACATAAATATGTAGACCAGCCAGAAATGTACCCTACTGTTACAATATCCAGTGCTTCAACATTTCAAACTCTCTGACCACAAATAGTTGACAGTTTGGCAGTTTCTTACAAAACTAAACATGCTCTTACCATATGACCTAGGTATTTGTCCACTTGAGTTGAAAACTTAAGTCCACAAAAACAACAAACGTTGCACACAAATATTTATAGGAGTTTTATTCACGGTTGCCTCAAACTGGAAGTAATCAAGATATCTTTTAATGGGCAAATGGATAGAGTACCATATCTTAATGATAAATGCATATATGCATATATAATATAAATATAAGATATGGATCAAAATTTTAATATATAATACTTATATTTGTTTCATATATTTTAATTATACAAATGATATATCTATACTATATAAAATGTTTATATGTTATATATACTTTTAACATGAATACCATAATATCAATAAAATACAATGAATATATATGATATATGCATATAAATAATGTATATTTATATATACACATAAATAAATTAAAAAAGCCACAAAAGGCTTGATGGAACCTTAAATGCATATTGTTAAGTTAAAAAGCTACACACTGTGTGATTCCAACCATATGACATTCTGAAAAAGGCAAAACTATTGAGACACTAAAAAGATTAATGTTTGTCAAGTACATAGAGATGAAAGGAGGAATAAATGGGGGAAACCAAGGGGATTTTTAGAGATTACATTATGCATTTACCAAAACCCGTAGAGCTGTACAACACAAATAGTGAACCTTAGTGTAAATTATAGACTTTGGTTAACAATAAAGTGTCGTTATCAGTTCATTAATTGTAACAGATACACTAAAATAAGGCCAGATGTTAATAATAGAAAAAATATAGGAGCTGTTGAGTAAAAGGATCTCTTTGCACTATGAAATTTCTCTGTAGACATCAACTTTTCTAAATATTTAGCCTATTAATTAAAACAACAATAACAACAGCTTTTCACTATAAGTTATAGGAATCTTACCACAAAGAACTTAGGAACCTTAGTTACACAGTGAATATAAACCAAAAAAATGAATGACTTACTTTTAAAAATATATATGCCATTTGAATATATATTACTTAGTAGTCCCCCAGTTACCTATTACAAATAAATTGAATGAAATATATAACTTATTCCTCCAATAATATGATTTCACAAAGAGTATAACCTAGTTGAATCCTAATGTTTGATGTTTTCCTTTTTTTAAAGATATTTAATTTTAACATATATTTACGACTTGGAAAAGTTTATTTTATATATATATATGTAAAAAGTATATATATATAAATAAAAAATTATTTTTCCTTAGGTGTTAGGATTCCATTGGCATGTGGAATCTTTTATCTATATATCTATATATCTATATTAATATATATATAAAAGATTCCACATGCCAATGGAATCCTTAACACCTAAGGAAAAAAAAAATATATATATATTATATATAAAAGATTCCACATGCCAATGGAATCCTTAACACCTAAGGAAAAATAATTAATATATTTCAGGGTGTAAAATTGATTGATGTTTTCACACTGGAATTAAACATGTAGAATATAAATATAGCACAATAAAATCTCTATCATCCAAAAAGTCTTAAGGGAATTAAAAAAAATACGGAATTATGTAGATGCCCGATTATCTAATTAAAGATTTTATTTATTTATTTGACAGACAGAAATTACAAATAGACAGAGAGGCAGAGAGAAAGAGGAGGAAGCAGGCTCCCCACGGAACAGAAAACCCGATGTGGGGCCCGATCCCAGGATCCTGGGATCATAACCTGAACCGAAGGCAGAGGCTTTAAACCACTGAGCCACCCAGGCACTCCCGCCCCTGATTATCTAATTAGAAAAGAATTGGTATTTTTTCAGGTTTAAGATTTTGAAATTCTCATGTTTTATCACCTTTTATGTAGCTGCAGCATTATTAGATGAAAACTCCATTATATATAATTATTAATATTTATTGTGAAAAGAAAACCAATTCTTAATATGATATAAAACAAAACAAAGATTTTACTTTTATCAGTTGCATTAAACTGCTTTAATACTAATTTGGGTATGTGGGCAGTGGGGTGGGAAACACCTCTCCAGCATTTAAATTAAAACTTTCATAAAACATTAATATATTAGTGAAGGTCAATTAGGAAAGTACTACCTGATAATCAAGGTTAACATGAACACTTTAGGAAATAATATTATCAGTTCTAAGCCTAAGAAATTGCTTATAGTTACCGTTTTCACCTACAAAACAATTTTGTTTGTTTCAGTTTAACTTGTAACATATCATTTTATCATTAAAGAATGAAATAGTTCAAGTAGCAAAACAATGAAGATGTCAAAAGATGTCTAAATTATTATTAGCAGTATCTTTGAGAGTTTAGCATTATTATTGAATTCAGAGGTCATTACAATATATCAAAAATATTGTCTAAACTGATATTTAATGATTATCTAGACACATACTGATACTATGTATCAACTGTATATTTCCATGACCATATAGATGGAGGGGGAAAATGCTTTTGTGATTACTCTTTTGTGATTCAGGTGGCTGTTCTGTGTCAGTGAGAAAGTACAATATTATTATATATCTAAGGGAAAATAATATAGGAAGAAAAGCAGTAGATGTGTTCCTCTGTATTTCTGTTTGTTGCTCACCAGAAAATGCAAGCTCTGGATTCCAGCATACTCCTTCTGAGACCCACCACTGCCACTTAGAAGCCAGTGGTCCTCTGGTCAATGATTAAGACAAGCAAAAAACATTGTGCCATGTAAAAATAATTCTAATAGTCTGTAGTGAGGACTAAATGACATAACGTGTAAACACCTTTATTATGGTGGCTGGCATAAAGTTAAGCACACCCTAAAATAAATTAAAATAATTAATGTCATTATTTTCTTTTTTGCTCTTTGCTGTATTTCTGCTCTGCTATATCATAGATCGCATCACAGGTATACCTGCTTTGGATGGAGTCTCAGGCCACTCCAAAAACTGTATAAATTTAACTTCACATTTCTCTATTTAAGATAGCTCTGGACTTAAACTCAGAAGATTGGGTTCAGTTTCTGTCCTTGCTACTTATTAACAGTGTGGAAAGTCTTGCAACTTAATTGAGCTCCTCAATTAAATGGGAATCATAAATCTCACTTTAAACCTGTTCCAAATAAAAGAACATGACACATAATAGTTTTTTTTTTAATTAATGCTTCTTTGAGAGGTAGAAAGAACTGTAGCAATAGATTTTTTTTTCTAATTTATGCAGAAAAAAAGGACTTTTTTGGATTTTAAGAGTTTATTTATTTGACAGACAGATCACAACTAGGCAGAGAGGCAGGCAGAGAGAGAGGGAAGTAGGCTCCCTGCTGAACAGAGCGCCAGATGCAAGGCTCAATCCCAGGACCCTGGGATCATGACTTGAGCTGAAGGCAGAGGCTTAACCCACTGAGCCACCCAGGTGCTCCTGTGTTTATTTGTTTGTTTTTCAGATTTCTTTTTAGAGAGAGAGCACAGGAGGAGAGGCAGAGAGAGGGAGAAAGAGAATCTCAAGCAGACTCCATGCTGAGCACAGAGCCCCAAGGGGAGCTCAATCTCACTACCATGAGATCATGACCTGAGCCCCCAAAAAAGTCGGATGCTCACCAGACTGCACCACCTAAACACTGGAGAAAGGACTTTTCTAATATACAATATTGAAATTTTTAAATGGAATTCAGAGGAGCTAAGTGGATAGAAGAAAGGACGCTGGAGTCTGATCACACCTGGTTGTTGTGCTCCTGTTCCTTCTTAGCTGTGAGATCTTGGGCAAGTTTGCCCACATTCAACTCAGACTTTTCTTATCTGGAAAATGGAGATAACAATACTTATCCCACACAGTTGTTGTGTTGGCTGAACACTCTCTAAGAGTGGAGCTCACAAATCACAGCCCTTGTCACATAGTAAGTACCCTGTACATGCAAGCTATCATTATGATTGATTTCTCTAAGCATTGATTTATTTGTGGCAAGTACTGATATAGCCAAGAGAGCTTTACTAAATAATGTGCATGTTCTTGAAGAAAATAATTTCCTGTCTTAGAGAAGCCTCCTATACAACATGGGATATAGTATAAATATGCATTACATAAATTAATGTGTGTGCATGCATGTCTCATAAGTATATTGTGAAAAAGCATATGCATCTTTGTCCACAGGCAGACACACAGAAATGACCAAGAAATGTTGTGTGTGTGTGTGTGTGTGTGTGTGTGAGTTGCCCAAATACTACACTAAAATGGATACTGATAGAGGTCCAGTAATAAGGAGAACATGAACTAAGAAGAATTCTGACTTTTCTAAAGTCAGAGCTAATATTTGATAATGTAATGGAGAGGAACTGGAACTCTGGAGTCAGGGAGGCCTGACATTAATCCATGCTCTACCTCCTACTGTGTAATTTTATCCGAACGCTCATCTCAGACTTAAATTTCCACATTTGTGGACATAACTTTGGGTCAGATTATTAATATCCTCTTCGTGTAAAATTCTATAACTGAGAACATATACTAGCCTCTGACTTCATTAAGGTTATAGTGCAGCCTACATAGAAAAACATACCTGTTTTTCTACAATGGATAGAATTTAAGCTCTGCAGGCATTCCCTGGGAAATTCTGACTAACAAGCTTGTGGGAGTAAAAAGTTGGTTTTACCCTCCAGTCTGGAACATCATTAAAATATTTAGGCACTTGTATTATTGAATCTTAAGAGAAAGAAAAACTACCAATTAATAAAAATTGCTGATGTCAATTTAGAGCACCGGAAACTCTTAAATGTGATTTCTAAGGGATTACTGTTCGTATTGTAAATCAGTCAGCAGTATGTTGTGCTCATTTGTTCTGTTTTAATGGACCTTATATAGCTTCTCAGGAATTATCCTGTTAACAGAGAACACAGTAAATATTCAGTGTTCAGAAACAGCTTTGAATTACCTGATAAGAAAACAAAAGTGTATATCTGCTTATTTTTTTACTAGGCAAAGACATTTGGGGTTTTCTTTCTCTATTGTATTATTTAATTGGAAATATTATGAAAACATTCTGATAATTTCAGTGGTTTGGCAGTTAAGGATTATGTGATAGCTTTAGCTTACATTGACAACATTAGAAAAATGAAGCAAAACCATAATTAAAGAATTATGGTAAGATGACAAGTTTAAAATATCAGAATGGAATATAGAACTTGAAAACAATCTTTCCAATGTTAAAAGCTAATTATGACTTGGAAGTTCCATTATCTATCTTAAATTTAAAACAACTGCTAAGTGGATCATTTCTTTGTTATTTAGCCATTCGAGTTCTCTTTGATAAAGGTCCTTGCCATCCAAACGGAACATAAAGATTTTATTGGTCTCTAACGATGCCAACTACAGCTGTACAATCATCATTTTAGAGTCCAAGCTCTGTCTGCTCTTAGATCTGCTATCACTTGATCACAATTGCAGAAGTATCTTTAAGTGTATTTGTTTAACCAGATGGTAAATGACTGTACTGGGATTACATCAATCTTTTTTACTGTATGACTAAGTGTTAAAACAGAAATTTGAGCTATGGTGGCAAAACACAGACTTATGTCATACAAAAAATAGTTTTTCTTCATTTACTGCAAGAAGATATGAATATTTACAGCACAAGAGTACAATATTGTGGAAAATATTTTTATAATATGTACTTAAATATATGAATAATACTTTTAGTAAATATTTAAGTAAAGCATAAAATATTGCTATGAAATATTATGCAATGCCTGGCATATTTTTTCAAAAGGAAACCTAAAGAATTTTTACTTACTATAGTCTTCTTTTATTGTTAATTTATTGGAATGATAGACTGAGAAATCATGATACTCAAAGCATTTTAATTTTCTATATATAAATAATGACATCTCACTTTGTAAAAGTTAGCAAATAAACTTATAGTGTGATATGCAAATTATTAAGAGTTTATAGTAAGTACTTGCAGGTGATTCAGAGTTAAGTCCTCAAATTTGAAAAGCTGTGGAAATATGTGCATAGATATATTCAATATATATTTAAGCCTATAGAATTCTACATGGTTTATATATTTTGAGACAGGTAGGACTAAAATCTCTGTGGCAAAGATGAAACTTTGGTGGTGTTCTTTTTTATCATTTTTTTAATTTAAATTCAATTAATTAACATATAATGTATTATTGGTTTCAGAGGTAGAGGTCAGTGATTCATCAATCTTACATAACACCCAATGCTTATTACATCATGTGCCCTCCTTAATATCCAAAACCCAGTTACCCCATCTTCTTACTCCCCTCCAACGACCTTCAGTTTTTTTCCTATGATTAAGAGTCTCTGGGGCACCTGGGTGGCTCAGTCGTTAAACGTCTGCCTTCGGCTCAGGTCATGATCCCAGGGTCCTGGGATCGAGGCCCACATCGGGCTCTCTGCTTGGTGGAGAGCCTGTTTCTCCCTCTCCCACTGCCTGCCTCTCTGCCTACTTGTGCTCTCTCTCTCTCTCTCTCTGTGTCAAATAAATAAATAAAATCTAAAAAAAAAAAAAAAGAGAGTCTCTTACAGTTTGTCTCCCTCTCTGATTTCATCTTGTATTGTTTTTTTCCTGTCTTCCCTTATTATCTTCTGTTTTGTTTCTTAATTCCACATGAGTGAAATCACATAATTGTTTTTCTCTGATTGACATTTCACTTAGCATAATACTCTATAGTTCCATCCACATTGTTACAAATGGCAATATTTCATTTTTGATGGCTGAGTAGTATTCCATTGTGTGTGTGACACACACACATCTTCTTTATCCATTCATCTGTCGATGGACACCTGGGCTCTTTCAATAGTTTGGAGATTGTGGACATTGCTGCTATAAACATTGGGGTGCAGGTACTCCTTTGGATCAATACATTTGTATCTTTGGGGTATATACCCAGTAGTGCCATTGCTAGGTTATAGGGTAACTCTATTTTCAACTTTTTAAGTCACCACCATACTGTTTTCCAGAGTGGCTATACCAGTTTGCATTCCCACCAACAGTGTAATGGAGTTCCCTTTCTCTACATCCTTTCCCATATCTGTCATTTCCTGACTTGTTAATTTTAATTATGACTGTTGTGAGGTAGTATTTCATTGTGGTTTTGAGTTGTATTATTTCCCTGATGCTGAGTGATGTTGAGCATTTTTTTTCATGTTTGTTGGCCATTTGTATGTCGTCTTTGGAGAAGTGTCTATTTATGTCTTCTGCCCATTTCTTGATTAGATTATTAGTTCTTTGGGTATTGAATTTGTTAAGTTCTTTATAGATTTTGGAGACTAGCCCTTTATCTGATAAGATGTTTGCAAATATCTTCTTACATTCTGCCCTTTGTCTTTCGGTTTTGTTAACTGTTTTCTTTGTTGTGCAAAAGCTTTTTATCTCGATTAAGTCCTAATAGTTGATTCTTGCCTTTGTTTCTCTTGCCCTTAGAAGCATATCTAGCAAGCAGTTGCTGTGGCCAAAGTCACAGAGGTTGCTGACTGTGTTCTCTAGGATATTGATGGGGTGCTGTTCTATAGCAAGAAGTATGAAATGAAACATTTACAAAATGTTAAATAAACTTAAAAACTTTTGTCCCTTTTTTTTAAAACTGGGCTAAGAGAAGAATAATGTAATGGCAAATGAATGTATCTTGAATTATGTTAATAACTAAAGTAATATGACCAGTAATTTTTATTCCCACATAACTAAATGAACATCCAGCTTCAATAGAGCTGTCATTGCAAATGAAAGCAGATTTAAGGTGAAAAGTTAGTAGAAAATGAGAAGGTCATTGGTGGTCAAATTAAAGTCTAAGCTGGTAGTTGTTCAAATAATAAAGTGATTGAAATAAAAGCACAGCAATTTATAATCATAGGATACTGGAGTGTGAGATATTGGAGAACAAGCATATATCAGAAAAACAAAATCCAATATGCATCCATGAACATGGATAGCTAATGTGGACTGGAAATAGAACTTCTCAAGTATGAGGGAGTCAAGGAAAATTGAAGTTACACTGCCAATTAAAGTTGGTCATTCAAACGGGCTTCTCTGATAGCAGAAACTCATGTTGAAGGGAAAGATTAATATTGTTTAAACCTTGACTTATGAAAGAAAGTAGCAGGCATCTATGAGGTAAATAAGAGAAACACTACACACCTTTTTTCTTCTTGCTGGGCATTAAAAGGTCTTTAATTATCAGGACACACTCAGATTTTTGCAACATTGCTTAAAGTCATACTTTAAAAGTTGGATATAATGGAATCCCTCCCTGACTGGATGAGTTGTGCAACATTAGTATTTCGCCAATTCAATCAGAATATGAGTAGCCCAAATATGGAATAATTTATTTTTTCAAAGTTTTCCCAAAGTAACTGATAATACATCTATAATTTATTGATTTCTAATTATATGGCTATAAGTGTGATTTTGCCTAAAACTCAAGACATCATCATAAATTGAGGGTATTATCCACATTTACTTATGAGAGATTATTCCATTTATGAGGGATCAAGTACTTACTACAAGATCAAGAGCTAGTAATTTGAGTAAGTAGAGAAATAGAGATTTGAAATCAGATATGTGAACCATCTTTTTGCATTACTAATATTATTATACCAGACTACTTCTCTAGCAAGCAAAGTGTCTTTTCCCCACTTTGCCCTGATATTTCTGCAAATAGAAAAAGGTTTTGTCTCTAAAGAAAAGAACTTTCTGAATTCTCTTAATCCAATTCTGGGTCTGTAAAAGAACAATTATAAAACTAAGGAAATAAAATTCTAAAATAAGGAGTAAATTCCTCAAGAATGGCATAAAAATAATGAATGAATTAAACAGGGAAATTTTTGATCAAATAAAACAAATAAGATCAAAACAGAATAAATAAAGAGTAAATAAATACAAGCTGCAGGGAAGTATTGAGAACTAAAAATACAAATATGGAAAGAATCATAATTAATGACGATAAAAATATCAAACTGATTAAAGTGATTAGGAAACCGCAGTATTTTAAACTGATAAGTATGTCAGATTTTTTTTTTCCTGCTCTTGTCCCTAAATTCTATCTTCCAAGTTTTTATTTAAATTCTAGTTAGTTAACACACAGTTTAATATTAGTTTCATGTGTAGGATCCAGTGATTCTTCAGTTATATACAATACCCAGTGCTTATCACAACAAATGCTCTCCTTAATACCCATTACCCAAGAATGTCAGATTGTAATGGAGGAAGCTCAGGCAACTCTAGTTACTTTATCTATGGACTCAACATTATCAGCAGCCCTACTTGTCAATAGTTGCTTTGCACTTAAGGACACAGCGTATAATTTTATTGTTCAACTGAAGGAAAGTGACAGAAAAAAAATGAGGGACACAGATGGATATTATTTATTCTAATATAAGTCTTTCTATGATTTTGAATAACTGATTTTTATAAATCAATTTACTGGTTCCAAAGTATTTCCATACATCTTTTTCTTAATTTATGCCAAATGATCCTAGAAATAAAAGAATAGATACATTTTTCTTAAGAAGATTTGTTTCATATTGTTAGTTAATAGGGAAATAAGATTTATTCTAAGGCTCATTCAAACTGAATTTGTGATGTTTGACCTCATCTTACATCTGAACTTTAATATGCCATCAACCCATAGCTTAATAAAGTGCATCTATTAAGTGCCAATCAGGCAAATAGTGGCATGTGAGCCTCCTTGGTTTGTTTGTTTATTTATTTATTTATTTATTTATTTATTAGAGAGAGAGAGCAAGAGAATGTGTGTGCAGAGGGGAGGGGCAGAGGGAAAGGGAAAGAGAAAATCCTAGGCATGCTCCATGCTCAGTGCAGAGCCCAGTGATCTCAGGACCCTTGATCTCAGGACCCTGAGATCATGACCTGAGCCAAAATCAAGTGTCACACACCTAATCAACCGGGCCACCCAGGTGCCCCTGAACTTCTGTTGTTTTATACCTTAACAGAGATCATTGGAACTGATTATAAATATGTTATATAGATGGATTCATTTCCATTTGCTGACACAGCAAAGAGGGACAAAACTGGAAATGTATTACTTTGTAAATTTTTATATTATTCAGAACCATATCAACTAGAATCTCCCCTTCATTGTGTGTGTTACTGACACTAACTCTCTTACCTGCTGATATACTTTAAAAAATTATGAGATCAGGGGGTGCCTGGGTGGCTCAGTGAGTTAAGCCTCTGCCTTCAGCTCAGGTCATGATCTCAGGGTCCTGGGATCAAGCCCCGCATCTGGATCTCTGCTCAGCGGGGAGCCTGCTTCCCCTCTCTCTCTGCCTGCCTCTCTGCCTACTTGTGATCTCTCTCTCTCAAATAAGTAAATAAAATCTTAAAAAAAATTATGAGATCAGGTTATAAACCATAGATTTTGTTATAACAGAAATAAACAACTAAAGTTTTTTTTTATTTCCTTTTATTAAAAAAAACATCTTATGGTTGTAGGAAAGAGGCAATATTTTTCATGGAAAGTATAGTAGAAAAAACCTCTGTTTGAAGGTAGGCAAAGATGGCAGGTATTCTTTTTCTTATTAGAGAAATAAGAAATGAAAATATTTCTTCTTCTTTTTCAAACTTTTCTTTAAGTTCCAGTCAGTTTACATAGAGTATAATATTAGTTTCAGGTATAGAATTTAGTGATTCAAGATGGCAAGACTTCTTAGGCCATTTAAGTCCCAAGTCTATCATATTTTTCAGCTTGCTGGACTACAACCATGTACATCAGAAACAGGAGCAGAAACAACTTACTTACATATAAGTGAATTCACCAATAAGGTTATCATCCTCTTAAAACATACTTATTTTTTGCTTACCCAGAATGTTCAAGGACAAACATGAATTGCCTTCGCCCTGGATATCTTCAGCCAAATGATATACAAATGATTTCATTATATTTCTATAAGATAGAACCTTTTGTCTTTCAACAGACCAAATATTTTTTAAAGAGGCTTCAGACCTTCTCCATGTGATGTGATCATAACTTGCCTTTCAAAGTTTTGCTAAATCTAGGATAGTTTGACAGCTATCTAATTCTGAATGAAAAACAAATTAAATATTTTTCATTCTTCTTAGTTACAAACAAAAAAGGCCACATGTATTTTGTAATCACATCCATAAGAAATTACTTTTTACATCTATAAATAAATTCTTAATTGTCACTACAACCAATATCAGAAATTCAAATAATATCTGTTGTAACACAGGAACAGTTCTCTTCATGAAATATTTTATGAAAAGATTAAAAAAAGAATATCCTGTATTCATAGATGACTCATAAGGAAATCCTGAGTTAATTATTTCATAAAGGAAATTTGAATCATCAATGAATTAATTTAAAGTTATAAAATTAATAATCATTTCCCAGTATTTATCTTATAAGATTCTTTCTTTCTATTGTGTTTTTTTTTCCTGATAAAGGATACAATAGTTGAAATGTATAGAAAACTAAACATAAGATCTATAGAAAAATACATATATATTTAGTACTTTTTTAATCATTCTTATTGTATATACAAAACAAAAAGATAACAAAGCTACCAAACATGTCAAGCTAATGGCATTAACTAAATATTTTGTGTTATTTTGTGTTATATTTGTGTTATTGCTTGAGTATAGTCATACAACAAAGCAGTGACAAAATTTGTCGCTAATTTGTCTGCCCAAAGCATAAAAATTAATTATGAAAATTTGAGTATATATTACATACAATTTCACATTTATGTTACCCATTTTGTATTAGGATATTCACTATTTTTGAATAAAGATAGCATATTCATTAATGTATACTTCAGTGAAAGTTTTGACAAAACCCTCTCCTAAAAATCACCCAGGGCAAAAATCCAAACTAATGTGTATTATCAATACAGATTTATTACTCAAATATGCTACTTTTTATAAAAAAAAAAAAAAAAAAATCCCAAATCAGTTGTGATGTAACACAATAATATCACCCAGGGCAAAAATCCAAACTAATGTGTATTATCAATACAGATTTATTACTCAAGCATGCTACTTTCTATAACAAAAAAAAAAAAAAATCCCAAATCAGTTGTGATGTAACACAATAATATGTTATTTCTTGTACCTATTATAGTCCGGTATGCATTCTAGGTTTAGATGGACTCTGCTTCATGTTGTAATTCAGAGACCCAGGTTTCTTCCATCCTAGACCCTTGATCTATATTAGATGCTCTAAGTTCTCTCCATTCAGTCAGTGAATGGACAAAGAATGAAGATCACTGCTGGGAGATTCTAATGAGCCAAACTGAAAGTGGCACAGCACATCACATTGACCAGTCTTGGTCATTTGGCTGTAGCTCACTTAAAGGGAGGCTGGGAAATGAAGCTTGGTATATACACAGAAGGAAGAGAAACAGGTTTGAGAAACATCAGTTAATGTCTAACAACCACGTGACCTTATCTATTTTACAAGAGTAGAAGTGGGACAACCTCCAGTTGGACTTTCGTGAAATCAATGTGTTAATGGGGGGGGGGAAGACAAATTAAAAATAAACTTGAACAGATATTATACTCAGGGACTGAGTGAGTATTGATACATTAACAAGGCCATTAACCTTTCTCGACTTAGATGTCCGCACCTGTGAAATGAATGAACTATACTGTGCCTGTTCCCTACTGAACATTTTTCTGTGGAAGATTAACTGTAGTTAATCAGTCTTATGAAAACTAGTCTAGAGGTGTCTGGATGGCTCAGTCGGTTAAGTGGCTGCCTTTGGCTCAGGTCATGATCCCTACGTGCTGGGATCCAGCCCCACATCAGGGTCCCTGCTGAGCAGAGAACCTACTCTTCCCTCTTCCTCTGCCCTTCCCCCTCCTCATGCTTGATTCTCTCTCTCTTTCTCTCTGCCAAATAAATTAATAAATAAATCTTAAAAAAAAAAAAAACTAGTCATAAGGAGAAAGTGAATTAAATTGGAAGATTAACAGTTAAATATGAATGCATAATGCATATTTGGTCAGCTAGTGAGATTGCTGATCAATTTTGCTCATGTATATATTAAAGTAAAAAAATAGCAGAGTAAACTCTAGAAAATATTAAGTGAGATGAATCTATTTAAAAAAAAAACTGTTAAAAGATGCTATAGGTACTATTAAAAATATTATGGCAAAAAATGAAAAAGGCTGAGAAACATTTAAAATTGGAAAAGTAAGGAGACCTAATAGTATAAACAGGATGGATGGATAGATAGATGATGTTAGATAGATAGATATAACAGGTTCGGAAATAGAACACTCATTCATGGAAGAAATTGTAATTGACCAAAAAGTGTTCCTACATTTTGGTAAGGGAAGGTTGGCAATAATGGGTAAAGTAGCATTGGTTTTTTTGTTGTTTTTCTTTCTGCTGGGTCTTTCTTTCTTTCTTGGTCAGAGGTCTAAATGTTTACTATAATTTGACTGCACTTAAATAACTGTCAGTTACCCTTGAAAACAAGCAATATTAATTTGGGTTAAATGACTCACAGCCTTACCTGCTAATGCTGTTATGGGATTGGGATTTGCAAATTTGCTGCAGACTTCCTTCAGAACCATTAAATATTGCATTGCTTGTAAATTACCAACAAAATGTTAGTAGTCATGAATTTACCTATTTTAGAGGTTAACTTGACCGTGCTTGAAAAATGTTTAAACACTGAAGTTCCAGTCAGTGCTACAATCATTTTGTAGAGAATAGTTTACATTAGGATTGCTTTATTGACAACCCAGGATTCTTGAACTGCTATACAAATGTTCATGATGTGCGTTTGTTCATATGAGGGTTAGTATGTGTATATCCTAAAACAGCATGTTCTTTTTCTTCAGTATGAAGCATGTAACACTAGAATATACCACAAAGGTGGTGGGCCTTTCACAATATACTGAACTTTATGATAAATTAATTATTATTAGTGATGACCTTCAGATTCAGATTAAAGTAAATGTGTATGGAGATGTAGTCATTTCTTGTTGTCTACCTCACAATCTATTTATATCTTTTAAAGTACTGGCCCTATTTTATCTAAATATGATTAAAGAATGTGGAAGAAGTTTATCTTGAGGACCTCTTGTTTATTAAAATAAAAATTGCTTCTAATGTAAATTTGGATTGATCAGGTATTCATCAATATGAATTATAAAACTTTATTTAATTGTTTCTTTCCCAAAACTAGACAGTCATTTCCTCAAAGCGGGATTTTTATAGTATCCTCAGTTACTTAAACAGTGCCCAGTCCAAGATCTGGTATGTAAAATGTGTTTTAGATAGAACTATTTATTAAAGGAATTAAACAAGAACTGGTTAGGTCTTCTGGCTAATCAGTTACGTTATTCTATAGTCCTTCAATAACTCTCGGTATTGTTCCTCTGATAGCTTTCATGTTGTTATAACAGTAGAATCCTGTGACAGTAGTTGTGGTTAACTAAACTAAATTCTTGCCCAAAGTAAAACACATACACACGCACACACACACACGTAGAGCAAAACTAGGAAAGAAACAAAAAGATTAGAAATGCAGTGATTTTTTTTATTTGTTGTGTTATTTTCTTGTTTTGTCATTGTATATACACTTCTTCAAGGCTTAATTTGTCTGTGGAATACAAAATGGAGTTAGATTCCCAAAACTCAGTTATACCAGAAAAACTGTACTGAGGAAAAAAAAAAGCTCAAGTGTCTTCCCTTGTTTACTTTTACTCATCATCCAAATTATATAAATACAAATCAAATATGATTTTAGCTCTGTTTATTTTTTTTATTTCCAGCACATGACAATTTAAATGGCAAGTTTTATAAAAATCATTCTTGAGCATGTTGAAATGCATTGATTTAGACTATACTGCACCCTTCAAGTTATTATACTCAATAATTTTGTTGATAATAACTGCCTTTTACTTTGAACATTTTGGGGAATAGCTGTCAATCAAATATGTTCCCCTAATGGTTATTTATATCGTTTGCACTGATCGCTCTTCTTCAGTCATAGAAATTATTCAAATATTTAAAATTGAGATGAGCTGCAAAGGCAATCACAGAATAATTCACCTAAAACTTTCTCCTGAATTTTCTTAGTTTTCAATTGCAGAAATTGAATTCAAACTATATTGTTAACATCTCAAAATATGACAAGGATCAGTTAAAGATTTTAAAAAATGGGTGGTAGACTGACATAAAGACATTCCTGTCTTACTACTGTGTCTGAAAACTATTGACTACCCACAATCTTAAATTCAACTATTATTTGTAAATTAAAATTCTATAGTTTCCATTTATCATAGCATCTTTTAAGGATAAAGTTAATTTAAAATCAAAAGGGACTATAATTCAAGTTTCAGTTTCAATTTCTACCTGCAACTTTATAACTGACTAGATACAGAAAGAGTGTGGGAGTACTTGGGTGGTTCAGATGGTTAAGCTTCTGCCTTTGGCCCAGGTCATGATCCCAGGGTCCTGGGATTGAGCCCCACATTGAGCCTTGCACTAGGCTTCTTGCTCAGCATGGAGCCTGCTTCTCCCTCTCCCTCTGCCTACCTCCCTGCCTACTTGTTCTCTCTCTCTCTTTCTCTGTCACATTAAATAAATGAAGTCTTAAAAAAGAAAGAAAGAGAGAAAGAAAGAAAGAAAGAAAGAAAGAAAGAAAGAGTATGTAAATTCTCACTATTGTTTTGCAGAGTGGTTATTTGCTATATAATTTTCATAATATACTGATTTCTCTTTTAATTAAAAAAGTGCTTAGTAAGCTGACAAGAGATAGGAAGACTTCTGTTAACATTTTAATACTTTCGGAAAATTCTCGTCATAGATACCACACAAACACACATACAAGTATACGACATAGATATAAACAATTTCTTCCATTTGTTCAGTGCAGAAGATTAAGTTGATAAGGACCTATGGCAGTGGTGGCGTAATGACCTCTCTAGAGATTTTTAATTTAAGTGGAAAAAATAGGTTTGGGAAATGTGGTGTTATCTAAATATCTTAAAAATGATACATTTACTTAAAATGCATTTTGTTTATAGATATATCTCATTCCTGGAACATTAGATTTTATATAAAAGATGCTTTCTATTAATGAATGCCCAATTAAAATGGTATTTTATATGTTTAAGTAAAACAAGTACATAAATTCTATTGTTTAAACTTATGTCTATGCTCTTTTACTTTTGCTAGAAGGTGAACTCCCTTTTATATTGCATTTTACTCCATCGTGCATAGACATTTCCTAGGAAACAGAATGGAGGAAAAGAAGAAGGAAAGGAGACTTGCTTCTGAAACAGATAGTGGACACATTGTATAGATCTCTTGTCTCAGTCTTTCACATCTGCTACCTCATAAGATCCCCAAAATATTTCTATCAGTGTGGATGGGATAGATGCAGACTGAGAATCATGGCGATCAAATCTTATCCTAAGTTCCTCATCTAATAAGAATCAAGTTTAACTATAATTCTTGCCTTTAAGCCTCAAATTCAGCATTCTCTCCTTCCATCTTTTCATTTTAGTTTCTAATGGAGACAGAATGATGCCTGACAGAAACTACTTAAATATATTAAAACAATCAGAAATTCAAAGGAATTTCAAAAATTCTGAGCTCTAAGTATAATTTCACAGAAAAAAAATATTGAGTACATTCTGAAATATGTAAAATTTTCTCTTATAAATACCAGAGAAATCTCAGAGAAATAGTCAAAGAAGTGAGGAAAAAAATTATGATACAGAACAAAGAATGATGCATCCTCCACTGTGAGCAAGCTCTTGCCATGCTTTGGAAATCTCTCGCTTTACTGGCATCATCAATCATTAATGTCAGGGATAGTCTTGGACATACCAACCTCTCATCTCTGGCCTTAGGGAGCTTAATATATCCCTTGGTTTACCAGCACCTGTTTTTGACCCATAAATGAATTTTTATCTCAGTTTAATTCATTTTTTTTAGTAATAAGTTCTTAATAAAATTTGATTTCAATTAAATGCTAACACAGTCCATGATTATTAAATTTGATATTAGTCATACTGAAACATTTCATTATCCCAGAGGGTTATTTTTGTTTCCTCTTCTCATTATAGCACGTATCAAGGGAAATTTTTATTTTTATTTAGATTTTAAATTACTTAAACAGCTTCATGAGACCAATATAGGACTAGTAATGATGACAGAGTTAATGTGACATTAAGAAATGAAATGGATAAAAGACATCATTTATATATACTTAATACAACAAAATAAATTGCTGCTATATTAGGAACTTAAAGAATATTTTGTTACTGATTCTTAAGTTATTGTGTCTTGTTCAACCTAGTTTCCTTATTCTATTCAGTTCAAAATAAATCCTTACTGACATTATCAATGGAGAGTTGAAGAATTTATGCTGTTATTTCCTTAAGAGTATTTTTAGAGCAGTTTTAAGTTTGCAGCAAAATTGAGCTGATAGTACAGAGAGTGCCCATGTTCCTCCTGGCACCATGGCCCGGCAGCCTCCCCCACTAGCAATACCCTATACCAGAGTAGTACATTTGTTACAATCCAGGGACCTGCACTCACCTATCATTATCATTATCATCCAGAATCCATGATTTACCTTAGAATTCACCCTTGCTGTTTTACACTTCATAGATTTTGACAAATGTATAATAACCTGTATCCACCACTGTAGTGTCACCTATAGTAGTTACATTGTTGTCTGGGCTCTGCCTATTCTCCCCCCCACGCCGCCCCCGCCCCCGCCAATCCCTGGCAATCACTAATCTTTTTTTCTGTTTCCATAGTTTTTCCAGAATGTCAGTTAGGTGGATTCATATTGTATGCAACCTTTTCAAATTTGCTTCTTTTAGTTGATACTATGCATTTAAGATTTCTTCTTGTCTTGTTATGGCTTGAGAGCTCATTTCTTTAAAGCACCAGGTAATGTTCTGTTGTCTGGGATGTATCCATTTACCCATAGAAGGTTATTTGCTGCTTTCAAGTTTTGGAAATTATAAATAAAGCTGCTATAAACATTTGTGTACAGGATTTTTGTGGACATAAGTTTTCAGCTCATTTTGATAGATGCCAATGAGCACAATTGCTGGATGATAGGCTAGGAGTATTTTTTTTTAATTTAATTTATTTTATTTCTTTTCAATGTTCCAAAATTCATTGTTTATGCACCACACCACACCCAGTGCTCCATGCAATGGGTAT
This sequence comes from Enhydra lutris kenyoni, assembly GCF_002288905.1. Classification (NCBI taxonomy): domain Eukaryota; kingdom Metazoa; phylum Chordata; class Mammalia; order Carnivora; family Mustelidae; genus Enhydra; species Enhydra lutris. The sequence continues at coordinate 53,313,403 of NW_019154087.1, read as the reverse complement.
TATGGAGTATGTTTAAATCTGTAAGAAAATGCCAAACTGACTTCGAAAGGGGCTGCACCAGTTAGCGTTCCTTCCAATAGTGAATGAGTTCCTGTTGCTCCACATCCTTACACACATTTGTTGTTGTCAAAGTTCTGGATTTTGGCCTTTCAAAATAGGAGTGTAGTGGTACCTGTTCTTGTTTATTTTGCATTTCTCTGATGACATATGATATTTATCATTTTTTCATATGCTTATTTGCCATATGTGTATCTTCTTTTGTGAGGTGGCTGTTACTAGTACTTGGCCCATTTTTTAGTCAGTTTGTTTATTCTCTTACTGTTAAAATTTAAGAGTTCCTTATAGATTTTAGATAACAGTTCTTTTTGAGATGTGTTTCTTGTAAATCTTTTCTCCTATAGCTCTATAGCTTGTCTTCTCATTCCCTTGATACTGTCTTTTTGCAGAACTAAAGTTTCTAATTTGAGTGAAATTCACCTTCTTTATTTCTTTCATGGATCATGGCTTTGGGGGTTGTAACAAAAGGCCATTGCCATACCCAAGGTTATCTTGATTTACTCCTATGTCATATTTAAGAGTTTCATTGTTTTACATCTTACATTTACATTCATAATCCATAGTTCATTTTTTAGTTATTTTTTAGTTAATTCTAGTGAAGCTTGGAAGGTCTGTGTCCAGATTTTTTTTTTTTTTTTTTGCATGTGGGTGTTCAGTGTTTCCAGGACTGTTTGTTGAAAAGACATCTTTTTTTCCATTGTATTGTCTTTGTTCCTTTATAAAGATCATCTGTGGGGGCTCCTAGGTGGCTCAGTGGGTTGGGGCCTCTGCCTTCAGCTCAGGTCATGGTCCCAGAGTGCTGGAGTTGAGCCGTGCATTGGGCTTTCTACTCAGTGGGGGCTTTCTGCTCAGAGGGGAGTCTGCCTCTCCCTCTCTCTCTGCCTGCCTCTCTGCCTACTTGTGATTTCTGTCTGTCAAATAAGTAAATAGAATCTTTAAAAAAAAAAAAAAGATCATCTGTGTATAGTTAGATGGGTCTCTTCCTGAGCATTCTAGTCTCTTGCATTGATCTACTTGTCTTTTCTTTACCATTACCACACTCTCTTAATTACTGAAGCTTTACAATAGGTCTAGGCATCAGGTTATCAGGCCTCTTCTTCTTCAATATTGTGTTGTCTACTCTGGGTCTTTTACCTCTTCATATAAACTTTGAGCCATTTTGTCAATATTTACGAAATAACTTGCTGGAATTTTAATTGGTATTACATTGAACCTATGAATCACATTGGGAAGAATGGACACATTGATAATATTGAAGGTTCCTATCCATGAATATATCTTCATTTTTTTAGTTATTCTTTGATAAATTTATTGTAGTTTTGTAGCTTTCCTAAGTATTTCATTTTTGAGGTGTTAATGTAAATTATATTGTGGTTTAATTTCAAACTTGTTCATTGCTATTAAGAAAGTGATTGGCTTTTATAATCCACATTTCCTGCAACTTTGCTAAAATGGCTTATTTGTTCCACATTTTTTGTAGATTCTTTCAGATTTTCTATACAGATGATCATGTCATCTTTGAACAAAGACAGTTTATGTTTTTCTACCCAATCTTATTTCTTTTCCTATATTATTGCATTGTTAGGAATTCTACTATGACATTTAGGAGTAGTGGTAATAGGAGTCATCTTGCCTTGTTCTTGATTTTAGTGGGAAAGTTTCTCACCATTAAGTATGATGTTAGTGATAGATTTTTGGTAGATAATTTTAAGTTGAAGAAGTTCTTCTCTTACTAGTTTCCTGAGAGGTGTGTGGGTTTTTTTTTTTTTAATTTTAATCATGAATAGGTGTTGCATTTTGTCAAGAACTTTTTCTGCATTTATTGATATGATCATTTTCTTCTTTAGCTCATTTATTCATGAGAGATACTGGTTTGTTGCTTTCTCTTCTTGTAATATCTTTGTCTGGTTTTGGTTTTAGGGTAATGCTGGCCTCACAGAATGAGTTAGGAGTCCTGCTTATATAAGCTCTGAAAGACTGTATAAAATTAATATAGTTTCTTCCTTGAAAGTTTTCAGCAATGAACATATATGGGCCTTGTCCTTTCTGTTTTGAAACATTTAAAATTATTGATTAAATTTTTTAGCTCTATAACTACTCACATTGCTTATTTGTTCTTGTGTGAATCTTGGCAGATTATAACTTTCAATTTGGTGGGCCAATTGTTGCTCATAGTATTATTTTATTACCATTTTAATATCCATGGGATTTGTAGAAGTATCTTTCATTTCTGATGGTATTAATTTGTGTCCTTTCTTCTCTCCCTCTTTCTTGCTCTCATTTTTCTATTTCTCTCTTTCTCTTTTCCCTAAGCCTGGATGGGAACTTACTGATTTTATTCATTTTTTCAAAGAACTAGCTTTGGTTTCTTTGATTTTCTCTATTTATTTTCTGTTTTAATTTTTTTTAAAGATTTATTTACTTAGTTGAGAGAAGGAAAAGAGGGAGAAGGAGAGAGAGAATCTTAAGTAGATTCCATACAGTGCTCAGCACAGAGCCAACCTGGGGCTCCAGCCCAGGACCCTGAAATCATGACCTGAGCCTAAATCAGAAATAGGATTCTTAAACAACTGAGCCACCCAGATGCCCCCCATGTTTTCAATTTCTTTGATGGCTGAATTATTTTTATTATTATTTCTTTTCTTCTGATTAATTTAGATTTAATTTGCTCTTTTTGTCAAATAGTTCAAATTTCTAGTTATAAGATGAATAAGTTCTGAAGACCTAGTTTCCTGAAGTAGAAACTTAGGTTATTGATTTTAGATATTTCTTCTTCACTATTATATGCATCCAATGGTATGACTATCCCCCTAGAATACTCTCCATCTCCTTTTATGAGGAAATATTATCCAGAAACCAAAGACAAATAATGCACAATAAGAGAACTATAGGTTATATCTCTAATGGACACACACACACACACACACACACACACAAATATTCCAAATGAAATACTAGCCAACCAAAATCAACAGCACATTAAAAGATCATACAACATGATCAAGTAGGGTTTATCCCTGAGATCCAAGGATGGGTCAACGTATGTACATTGATAAACTTGTTATATCACATTCATAGAATGGAGAATAAACATCAGAAATAAAGGACCCCCCAAAACACCTATGTATATATAGTCAAATGATATTTGATTAGAGAGCCAGGAATACTCAATGGAAAAAGGATAGTCTCTTCAAGAAATAGTGTTAGGAAAACAGGATATTCACATGCAAAGGAATGAAATTGAACCCCTAGCTTATATCACTCACAAAAATTAACTCAAAATTGATTTAAAAAAAAAAAGCCTACCTTAAATAAGCCATGAAACCATGAAACTACTAAAAGAAAATAGAGGAAAAGCTCCTTGACATTATCTTAGCAATGATTTGCTTGGATATGATAGCAAAAACAGAATAAAAAGACATTAAAGGGAACTATATCAAATTGTAAAGCTCTGCACAGTAAAAAAACAAAAGAAAAAAAAAAAACAAAGACAAAACGCACACACACACACACACACACACGCACAATATGAAGAGACAACCTAAACAATGGGAGAATATATTTGCAAATCATATATAAGTGGTTAATATTCAAAATATATAAGGAATGCCTACAACTCAATAACAAAAATACTAATAATCTGATTTTTTAGATGGGCAGAGAATTTATTTATTTATTTATTTATTTATTTATTTTTAAGATTTTATTTATTTGACAGAGAGAAAGAGAGCACAAGTAGAAAGAGGGGGAAGCAGGCTCCCCGCTGAGCAGAGAGACCGATGGGGGGCTCAATCCCAGGACCCTGAGACCATGACCTGAGCAGAAGGCAGAGGTCCAACCCACTGAACCACCCAGGCTCCCCTGGGCAGGGAATTTAAATAGACATTATTCTAAAGAAGACATAAAAAGGCCAATGAGTACATAAAAAGGTGCTGAACACTGCTAAGCATGATGGAATGCATTATCAAAACCACAATGAGAGATCACCTCACACCTGTTTAGAATGACTGTTATCAAAAAGAAATGAGATAACAAGTGTTGGCAAGGCTGTGAAGGAAAGAGAATGCTTGTGCACTACTGATGGAATTATAAATCAATACAGTCACTAAGGAAAAGAGGATAGTGGGTCCTCAAATAACAAATATAAATCAATCAAGCAATCTACCATATGATCCAGTAATCCCACTTCTGGGTACGTAACCAAAGGAAATGAAGTCACTATCTTGAAGAGATGTCTGCATTTTAATGTTTATTGCAGTAGTATTCACAAAACAAAACATGGAAACAACCACAATATGTCTCAGTGGATGATTGAATAAGGGGAATGTGATATTTTCTGTCATTTGTGGCAACATGAATGGAGCTTGAGGGCATTGTGCTCAATGAAATAAATCAGAGAAAGAAAAATTCTGTATGATATCTCTTATACGTATGTGGAATCTAACAAAAGCCAAACTTCTAGAAACAAAGTAGAACATTTCTGTATTATATATTTGGAAGTTGCCGAAAAAGTTAATCTTAAATATCTTCACTATAGTGAGAGGATGGAAATGTTAACTAACCTTATTTTGGTAATCATTTTACAATTTATGCATGTATCAAATCATTACATTGTATACCTTAGACTTACACAATGTTATGTATCTATTATATCTCAGTAAATCTGGAGTAAAAATCCTCTAAGCACTGCTTTAAGAGCATTGCACACATTCTGATAAGCTGTATTTTCATTTTCATTTAGTTCAAAATAATTTTTTAAATTTTGTCTTGAAATTTATTATTTGATCGAAGTGTTCTTTAGAATTATGTTGTTAATCTCCAAGTTATCTTTTATTTATTGGTTTGTGGTTTAATCCTGCTATGGTCTGAGAGCAGACATTGTATGACTTCTGTATTTTTAAATTCGTTAAGGTGTGTTTTATGGATTAGAATGTGATCTATCGTGTTGAATGTTCCCCAAGAGCTTAAGAAGTTTGTTTATTCTGCTGCTTTGGATGAAGTAGTCTGTAGATATCAATTATATCCAGTTGATTGATGTTGTTCTTTAGGTCAACTATGTCCTTACTGAATATTTGCCTGTTGGATTTATTTCTTACAGTGGGGTGTTGAGGTCTCCAGCTTTGAGAGTGGATTCATATTTTTCCTTGTATCCTATCAGTTTTTGCCTCACAGAATGTGATGCTCTGTTGTTAGGTGCATTCACATTAAGGATTATTATGTCTTGGAGAATTGACCCCTTCAGCATGACATGGCCTTCTTTATTCCTGACAACTTTCCTTAATTTAAATTTTCTCCTGTCTGAGGTTAATATAGGTATCCCTGCCTTCTTTTGGTTAGTGTTAACATGGTATATTTTTCTCCATCCATTTAGTTTTTTTAATCATATTTGTCTGAATTTAATAAATTGAAGAAGAGGAATAAGCTTATTACTTAGTATCATTGATATTACCTCAGATAGCTGAGAGGATGGATTAGACACAAAATTGCTATTTTTCATGAGAAGCTATTCAGTAATATTTAAAGATTACATTGATAATTTTTTTTTCTGGTGTTGATTTTATTTTTAATTTTAATTCCATTATAATTAACATATAGCATTGTACTAATTTCAGGTATGAAATATAGTGATTCAACAATTGTATACATTATTCAGTGCTCATCACAATAAAGGTACTTTTAACCCCCTTCACTGATTTTACTCATCTCCCTACTCACCTCCCCTCAGGTAACTGCCAGTTTGTTCTCTATAGTTAAGACACTGAGTTTTTGTTTGTTTGGCTGGTTGGTTTTTGTTTTGTTTTGTTTTATTTTTCGGTTTATTTCTTCATTTATTTGTTTTGTTTCTTAAAATCACATATAAGTGAAATCATATAGTATTTGTCTTTCTCTTAATGACTTATATCACTTAACAGTTTACACTCTAGATTCCTCCATATTATTGCAAATGACAAGATTTCGTTCTTTTTAAGGCGACTAATATTCCATCATGTATGTGTGTGTGTGTGTGTGTGTATATATATACATATATATATGTGTGTGTATATATATATATATATGTGTGTGTGTGTGTGTGTGTGTGTGTGTGTATATATATATATATACTGCATCTTCTTTACCCATTCATCTATTGATGGACACTTAGGTTGCTTTCATAATTTGGCTATTACAAATAATGCCATAGTAAACATAGGGGTGCATATATCTTTTCTTTGTAGTTTCAAGGTCTTGTTTAATTTCCAGTTAGTTAACATACAGTGTAATGTTAGTTTCATTGTAGAATTTAGTGATTCATCACTTACATACAATAACAAGTGCTCATCACAACAAGTGTCTTCTTTAACACCCATGACACATTTAACTCATCACCCTGCCCACCTCCCAGCAACTCTCAGTTTGTTCTCTATAGATAAAGTCCATTTTATGGTTTGTCTTTCTCTTTCTCCCCCACCATGTCATCTGTATTGTTTCTTAAACACCACATATGAGTGAAATCATATGCTATTTCTCTTTCTCTGACTGACTTATTTAATTTAGCATAATACTCTCTAGCTCCATCCACATTGTTGCAAATGACAATATTTCATCTTTTTTATGGCTAAGTAATATTTCATTCATATGTACATATGTGTGTGTGTGTGTGTGTGTGTGTGTGTGGTATTATTTCAGACAAGTTATTATCTGTTGGATAACTTAAGAATAAGAAAAACAAAAGTTTTTATTTTATTTTATTTTTTATTTAGTCCTTTTTGATACCTTGCTTTTATCATGTAGATCCAAGATGCTGATCTTTATAATTTTCCTTCTCTCTAAAGAACTATTTTTTTTATTTTTATTTTTTAATTTATTTGACAAAGATCACAAGTAGGCAGAGAGGCAGGCAGAGAGAGAGGAAGGAAAGCAGGCTCCCTGCTGAGCAGAGAGCCAGATGCGGGGCTCGATCCCAGGACCCTGGGATCATGACCTGAGCCGAAAGCAGAGGCTTTAACCCACTGAGCCACCCAGGTGCCCCTAAAGAACTATTTTTAATATGTCTTGCAAAGTGCATCTGTTGACAAGAGATTTCTTCAATTTTTGTTTGTCTGAGAGTCTTTATTTCTCCTTCAGTTTTGAAAGATAATTTTGCAAGATACAGAATTCTAGGTTGGTGGATTGTTTTTCTCTCAACTCTAAATAAATCACTTCACACCCCTTGCTGTATGGTTTCTGAGAAGTTATCAAATATAATTTCTATCTTTGTTCCTCTGTAGGAAAGGTGTCCCTATACATACACCTTATTTCAGGCTTTTTTTTTTTCTTTTTCTTTGATTTTTTGTAGTTTTAAAATGATATGCCTAGGTCTAGGGATTCCATTACTTCCTCCCCTCCTCCTTCTCCCACCTCTTCTCCTTCTTTCTTCTTCTTCTTCTCCTTATTTATTTTGCTTAGTATTCCCTGAGCATCCTGGATCTATAATTTGGTATCTGTCATTAATTTGGGGAAATTCTCAGTCATTCATTGTTTCAAATATTCTGTTCTTTTTTCTAGTTCTTCTCCATCTGGTATTCCCATTATGTATACATTACACATTTTTGTATTTGTCCCACAGTCCTTGGATATTGGACAGTCTGTTCCTTTTTTTTTTTTTTAATTCTTTGTTTACTTTCCTTTTTAGTTTTTGAGGATTCTAGTGACATAACCCCCAGCTCAGAGAATTTTTTATTCTTCAGCCATGTCCAGGATATTAATAAACCCATCACAGGCATTCTTCATTCCTGTCACAGTGTTTCTTAAACTCTAGAAATTCATTTTGTTTCTTAGGATTTCTATTTCTCTGCTTAAACTGCCCATCTGTTCTTGCATTCTGTCTACTTTATCCATTAGAGCCCTTAACATATTAATCATAGTTGCTTTAAATTTCTGGTCTGATAATCACATTTCTCCCATGTGTGATTATGCTATTTCTTCTATGTCTTCCACTTCTGTTTTTTGTTTGTAAGTATGCCATGTAAATTTTGTAAAATATTTTTTGTAAAATTTTGTAAAAATTTTGTAAAAAAATTTATAAAACAGACATGATGTACAATGCACTGGGTAAAGAGAAGTGCTGTAATTAAGCCCTTAATAATGTGGAAGAATAATCTAGAAGGAAGAAAATCTTCTATACTCCTCTGATAAGGTCTCAGGCTTCTAGAGAATCTTTGCCTCTGGATTATCAACCTCACATATGCCTCTCAGTTTTTCCCCTTTTCTTAGGTTGGAGAGGATGGTTAGAGTAGGCTAAAGTTGGGTATTTCTTTTTGGCAGGTTATTTAGGATCTGATAAAACCCCAGCAGATTGGGCTACCCTTAAACAGTTGATGGTGAGGGCAAACGTCATTAAGAAGAACAGAATAATTTCTCATTCTTTCAAAGTGTTAGTTCCCCGCCACCCCCTCCCCCCAATACTGGAAGCATGGGGGAGTTTTTCGCCAATATTTACGGTGAAAATCTGGTGAAGCTCCTACAGATAAAACTCACAAAAAAGCCCCCCTATTTGTGGGTATTCTGGAAGTTTTTAACTCTCAAACTTGTCTACAGTCAGCCTCAGCAACTTACCATTACAGCTTCAATTTTGGTTTTTGGTTTTTTCTGGCACTCCCTAGGTAGCTTCTGCCAGTGAGTCTCTGCTCTGGAAAACTGTGACTCCCTACACTTGCCTGTCTGTCTTCCCAATCTGGAGGTAGCAATTTCATCGGTATCCTACCTTCTCTAACAGATCCAGAAAGAGTTGTGGATTTTTCAATCTGTTCAACTTTTGACTGTTTTTAGGACAGAGTGGTGACTTCCAAGCTCCTTAAAAGAGGGACTAGAAACCAGAAGTCTATATATCCTCGTTTAAAATTGATCTTTCACCCCTTGATTTCAATTTCAATATTGTATTCTAAGCAGGAAGGAAATAATCACACTCCCCTGAATATTATGTGCTTTCCAAACATCCAAAACACATTTTTAATGGCCTTTAACCACAAATAGATCATTCAGTAGTGTTCTCACTGAAAATCCATAATTCAGTATTGACCCAAACAGGATAATACATGGGGCATGTTGGAGTGGTATTTTTTGGAGTCAAAATGAAACCAAACTATTTATACATTTCAGTGAACCATTTAGCAATGAGCCTCATACATGGTTAATCAGAGAATTCTACTGATAATGCTGTCTACTCCATTATGTAGAGTCTGTGGCTCTTTCCTCAACTGGAAAGATAAGTTGAGTTCTGTAAAATGATGATTCCACTATAAATGGAAATAGAAATGTGTAGAAGAAATAAAGATTAAACATGCTTAAAATCATTTTTATTTTTAATTAGTTTTTTTGATCTATCTAAATCAGAAGTATCCTAGATATGGTATTCTTGTTCATCATTATTTGAAGTTTTTATGTTTTCTTAATAAAGAACTTGCCATGATTACTTCAGATTTATGGATAATAGCTTTAGGTTGAAACATTTAGTCTGGATTTTTAACATAATACTATTGGGATAAACAACTATAAAATAGCAAACAGACAAGAAAATTCTTAGTTAAAAGAGATGCCAAAAGCTGTATGAATGTTTTCAATTTTCCAAATATTACAATTTTGTTTTGGTACAGCAGATGAAGTTTCCAAATAATCTCATGTCAGGAATTAGTTGAGGATTTATGGTTTTCAAGTAGCAGGTCACTAGTGATTTGAGAAAATCCTGAATTAGAAAGGAACAATTTAAGATAAGAAAAGTGATCAGCTTAAAGTCCATTACTGTTGGCTTAGGTCTTACAAGATGAAAATAAATGCCTGTATTTCTGATTGCTGTCTTCAGAATCAAGGAATCTTGCAGGAGAAACCAAATAGAGAAAAAAGTATTTTCTGACCCTGACTATAACACAGGATACATGTTGCATGTGTAACACCTATTGTGACTGTAATCAAACCAGATGACCCAAGATAAGCCAATGAAAGAGAAAGGAGTTTTCTTTCACAAAAGTAAACAAACCGTTTCAAACAAAACAAAAAAAGGGCAGTGACCTGAGTCCTTTGCCACTATTAGCAGAATGTCTGGACTTGTGCACTTCTTCGCCAGGAGTATTTTGAACAACACATGGGGTTCAAATGTCAGGATCAGAAAAATCAGCATTTATTTAAACAATGATTTCTAAAACTTTAAAGTGAATGAGAAAGATAGTTGTATACATTTTGTTTTTGTGTTACTGTCTTATATGGTGTTCCAGGTAATTAGTATAATGTGCTCTTAAAAATATAAAAAGTACTTGCCAAATACTTTTGAATCCCCAAGTCTTGAAGTTTACTGATGCCACTTCCGTACATAATTACTCTTACCCTAAGAAAAAAACTGTGTATGCATGTGCGGTGCCTGTGCATGGTGAGTAAACAACAGAATGCTGAGTTGAAACAGTTAACATACTATTGGCTGGATATACTAAAGAGCTAAATTATTTGCTCTTACCAATCAGAGTTGTTAAAATTAAGTTCCATTCCCTAGCAATATTGCAGATTACTATATCATAGAACATTATAAAGATAATATTTTTAAATTTTACAGAGTCAAATTTACTTTTAAATTTTTTGGTGCACAGTCCTATGAGTTGTAATGCATTTATAGATTTGTGTAACCACCTTCATTATCAGGATCCAGAGGAGTTCCCTTATGCACCCCAAATTCCCTTGCTCACTCTGTTGTCACACCTTCTTCCTACCCCAACCTGAGGACAACCACTCATCACTTTCCCTACAGTTTCCCTATAGTTTTGCCTTTCTCTGAATGTCATATAAATGGAATTATAAGGTATGGGACCATTGAAACTGGCATCTCTCACCAGCATAATGCCTTCAAGATTCATTTATGCTGCTTTGTATTGCAATGGTTTGTTTCTTTTTACTGTTGAATAGTATTCCATCATATGGCTATTGCAATCTGTTTATCCATTTACCCACCAAAGGACAGTTAGGCTGTTCAAAAGGTGAATAAGAATAAAGCACTTATAAACATTTGTGTACAGGCTTTTGCATGGACATCAGTGCTTATTTCTCCAAACTAAATACCTAGTAAGGATTTGCTAGGTCCTATGGTAAGTGTATGTTTAACTTACTAAGAAACTGTCTGTTTGTCCGTGTTTATACTATTTTACAGTTTAGCAATATATGAGTGTTTGCCTAATATATTTTTTAAAAAGATAAATATTAGATAGGTGAGTCAAGTTTCTATTATATTTAATAGTTCTGTTTTGTGTTTAATCAAAGTGGTAGACAGAATAATGGGCTCCAAAAGATATTTAGGACCTAATCTATAAAAACAAGAAATATTACCACATACAGAAAAAGGTCTTTGCCAATGGGATTAAGGAATTTGAGGATCTATTGATTTGGTTAACAAATAATCATTAATAATTAATGAAAATTAACATTTAGGCAGTTCAGAATCAGGCAGAAGAAACATTCTATTCTTTCTGTAGAACTAATATTCTACTGAGAGAGAATGGTCTAGAAGGAAATAATTAAATATTAAATATAATAGTGGTAAGTATAAGAAAAAGACTTATTTTTAGGATAGGAAAGTGTCCTAGGGTTGCAAGTTTTTGGATGGTCCATCACATAAGATGACATTTGAGCAGAGAACTGAATGAAGTGAGCTATGCTAGTCATGTGACAATACAAGAAAAGTAAGTTCACTACAAAATGTAAAGCTACTGAAAAAGTTCTGAGGTAAAAAACATATGGCATATGTCAGGAAATTACTCCAAGGTCTGTATGACTTGGAGAAGAGTGAAGAGGAGGCTGAACAGAGATGATGTTGGAGGTCTGCCTGAGATGAGCTCTTGCAGAGACCTTGACACTTTCCTGAACAGTCTGTATTTATCCCTTTATATGAGAGAAAGTCCCTGAAATGTTTTGCCTAGGGAAGTACAGTGAATAGATTCAGACAGCTGACTCTTGAACAACCCAAAAGTTAGGGTCGCCAACCACAGCAAAATTGAAAACCCCTGTGTAACTTTTGACTTTCCCCAAACTTTACTGAATAGCCTACTATTGACCCAGAAACCGTACCAATAAATAAAGTAAATTAACACTTATTTATTGTTATATGTATTATATCTTTTATATTCTTTAAAATCTTTTTTATTTTTTATTTTTTTTAAAGATTTTATTTATTTATTTGACAGACAGAGATCACAAGTAGGCAGAGAGGCAGGCAGAGAGAAGGGGAAACAGGCTCCCCGCTGAGCAGAGAGCCCAATGTGGGGCTCGATCCCAGGACCCTGGGATCATGACCTGAGCCGAAGGCAGAGGCTTTAATGCACTGAGCCACCCAGGTACCCCATATCTTATATTCTTACAATAAAGTAAGCTGGAGAAAAGAAAATGTTTAAGAAAATCATGAGGAAGAGAAAATACATTTACAGTCCTATACATAAAAAATCCACACTGTGCGGATCCTGATCCGCACAGTACTAACCTATGTTATTATGATAACTAATTTGCAGCTTGAGGAGAGTGAAAGGAAGGGGCCCAAGTAAGAGGCTATTAAAAGTCTATTCACTAGGTGAGAAATGAGGCTGGCTTGAAGCACTGTGATAGCAGTGGGGTGAGAAGAATTTCTTGGGTTCTGAATATAATTTGCAAGTAAATCCAATGAGATTTGCTGCTGCTCATCTAATATGGGGTGAACGTGGAGTGAGACAAAGATAAAATCAAAGTTTCAGACCTCAAAAATCAGCAAGCTATTTCTCAACCAAGGAAAGAATGTAAAAGAACAAATTCAGGAAAGGGAGAAAGCCACAGTTTGCATTTTATAATGAATATTATATATTCAAATGAAAGTTTTGAATGGGCAATTCAAAATATAAATCTAATATTTAGGGAAGAGATTATCATTGCAGAAAAAATTGAGAATCACCACAAAATATAAATTTCTGGGCCCAGTGACATCATCTGTAAGTTTAGGGTGTTAATATCCATGTTAAAAAATCAATGGCAGGGACGCCTGGGTGGCTCAGTTGGTTGGACGACTGCCTTCAGCTCAGGTCATGATCCTGGAGTCCCGGGATCGAGTCCCGCATCGGGCTCCCAGATCCACAGGGAGTCTGCTTCTCTCTCTGACCTTCTCCTCGCTCATGCTCTCTCTCACTGTCTCTCTCTCAAATAAATAAATAAAATCTTAAAAAAAAAAATCAATGGCAAAATTATTTGAGATTTTATAGAGAGAAGAAGTTTCTAGAATTTGCTATCATTCTTATTAATTTCATTTAAATTTATATCCATAGGAATGGACATTAAAATTGAAGAAAACATAGGGACACCTGGGTGGCTCAGTCTGTTAAGTGTCTGACTTCAGTTCAGGTCATGATCTCAGGTTCCTGAGATTGAGACCCATGTGGGGCTCCCTGATTAGCAGGGACTCTGCTTTCCCCTCTCCCTCTGCTCCCCACACTGAGCTCTCTCTCTCAAATAAATAAATAAATAAAATCTTTTAAATATAGAAAGGTGTTTAAGTACAAATAGAAATATACTTAACAAAACTGAGCATTGGATTAAATTGTTAGCAAATTACTCAAGACAAGAATATTATTAAATAATTTTTTTAAGTAGTGAAGTATGGAAAATTTAAATGTTTATTTAAGGTAGAATTATTTTCCCACTTACTGGATAAAAATATATTTCTCCACTATATTAATAATGTAATTATATGTAAGCAGAAATATAGACACACTACTACATGCGTTTCTTATTTATAATAGTGTCATCCATTTTGTGCAGTAACATATAGGAAAAAGTGATGATGGTTTTATATAAGAAATTTAAATAACCTAACTACTGTAATTTTCAAAAAATATTAAAATTATTATAAAATGAATGTTTTGATTAGTAGCCACTTTATTTATTTATTTTTAAGGTTTTATTTTTATTAATTTGACAGAGATCACAAGTAGGCAGAGAGGCAGGCAAAGAGAGAGAAAGGGAAGCAGGCTCCCTGAGGAGCAGAGAGCCAGATGCAAGACTCAATCCCAGGGTCCTGGGATCATGACCTGAGCTGAAGGCAGAGGTTTTAACCCACTGAGCCACCCAGGCGCCCCTAGTAGTCACTTTAAACAACAATGCATTTAAACATTGCACTGGAGCGTAGACATTTTTGTTGTTGTTTTTAGTTAAGATTTATTTTATGATATGAATATTTTAGCAGTCCTAGAGTGCTATTCAAATAGAGATAATTATTGGTGCAACTAACATAAAAGTTATACAAAGGCATACCATAGTACCCCAATCATCTCTTGAAACTTTTTTTCTTTATTTAATGTTTTTTCATTGATCAAATGTACTTTAATATTTCCTCCTGGTGATAATTTTAAAAATGGATTCAAAAATTATTTGAATGCCATATACACATCCTGTAAAATATTCAAAACAGAACCATAAGTTTGCCTACTGAAACATCTTTAAGAATATTTTTGATGATTTACTTAATAATTCAAAGACTGCTTTTATATAGAATGATAGTTATTTTGCTTGGATTTATGTCTAAAATTCTGTGGTTTTAATTAAAATATTTAATTTGTAACAAATTCATAACAAATTTCAAGTTTTCATATCTTTACAGTTTTATGAATAGCGTTATACCAGAAATGAGAAGATACTAATGAATTGAACATTTCTAAAATAGAAAAGGAATGACTTCCAGTTGTGGCTATGTGATGCAATAAATAACATGAACAACCATCCAAATCAAACATAATGTCACAAATGTCACATAAAAACCCAAAACACATTTGTAAATCAATTAGTTATGTGACAAAAAAAAAAAAAAAAAAAAGGCAATCGCTGTCTTTCAAAATCCATAACAAAATGAAATAAAAATATATCTGCTTTTCAGAGGAAGCCATAAATAACTGTCTGTCTTAATCTTGGCAATAGGTAAGAAAGAAGAAAATACTCTTAAAAATAATCATTACAAACTATCTCTCCACTGAGATTCTGGTTTCAATTCACATAATAGCCACAGCTATGAAAAATATCAGTGACTCCATTTTAAATGGGATTTGGGATGGTAGTGCCAGGAAATGCAAACAAGACAAAGACTTTCTTTACAAACATTTACCTTAGGCCTCTACGCAGTTCCACAGAGGGAAAAAATATATACATATAACTCCTATTTCAAAAATTATTGTTCACATAATGTCATAAGAGAACTTGAGTGAGAACCAAGAGAGTAAGATATGGTGTAATCATCTCTGCAGATATACAAAATCAAATAAGTATTTTTAATACATATATAAAGAAAAAAGTTATGAAGCATAATAAAAGAAGAACAGAAGCCAATAAAATGAACAAGGAGTTTTTAAAATTAGGTAGAAATTATAGAATCTATACAGTATATATATATATGTGTGTGTGTGTGTGTACATATATATGTGTATGTATATACACATTACATATACATATACATATAAATACATATATATTCTGGTTGAATGGTATATATGCTATCCAACCAGGAAGCTGAATAGTATAAATTCTTGAACAGTACTTTCTCAATCAAATCCTTTCAGAAAAGTGAGCAGGAACATGAAATTTTATAAAGGTCTTGAGTGGATTCTCAAGCATTCTTAAAGCCACCACATTAGACTTATGAAAGGTCTTTTTGGAATAAATAAATTTTGTTTTTCTACAAAGCAATATATTTTGGTGTGAATAAAATGTGCAGTTGTTAAGGGGAGCCTGGGTGGCTCAGCTGGTTAAGCATCTGACCCTTGGTTTCCGCTCAAGTCATGATCTCAGGGTCATGAGACCCAAGCCCTGTGTTGGGCTCTGTACTCAGTGTGGAATCTGCTTGTCTTTCTCCCTCTGATCCTCTCCCCTCTTGCACTTTCTCTCCACTACCTCTATTTTTTTTTTAAGTGTTGCTTTTTTTTTTTAAATTATGTTGTCACTCTAAAAGAAATGAATAAAATCTTTTAAAAATGTGTAGTTGCCAAATGGACAATCAGTAATAGTTTTGTGGTTAAAAAGTTAATCGTATTACATTCTTGAAATAATAATAATAATGATTGTAATACTAGCCTTCAGACTGTGCATTTATGATTGCCAGACACTTTTCTGTGTGCTCTTCAAGAATGAAATGACTAGCTTCATGCAAACACTTTATAAGACAGACACAATATTTATCTCTGTCTTACAAATCAGAGAAGTAAGGTATATTTTAACCTGCCCAAAGTCACACAGATAACAGAAGCAAGAATCATGATTTAAACCTGTTGCTTAGTCACAAATGCAACTTACATATTCATTATATTAAAAAACAAATCAGTATGGAAAGTGGATAATCTGCTTGCAGGTGGTCAAATAAACCTTTAACAAGTATTTGTTAAACTTTCCATAGCTAAGGTTTTCCCTGAAAATGGAGATTATTAATCCCTGGGTAGTACATAGTATATTGGGAAATGTTATGATGATCATATGTAGAAATATATGAAGGATTATATTATACATAATATATTTGGTAACTGTCCATTATCATTACTGCACTGCCTTTTGAAATGTTTAGGCAAATTTGCAATTGATGACAGTTCTAATAATTTTTTTTTAAATCACAGATAAAAATTTTCAATACTATATTTCCCACAAATTAAGAATTCATTTACCTATAAAATAGACTCAGAAATTATTATTGATTTTGAAAGTTGAAAGTAGTTAAATAAATCTATGGAAAATTTTCATTACTGAGAATGCAAAGATGTATAGACTTCAGCTAACATCTGTTACGTTCTACATTCATTACTTGGGGTAAAACTATATTAACGGTATACAGCATGTGCTAATAAATCTCATTATAGAAATTCTTTATAATACCAAACAACTATAATTCATTCATAAAGCCATCTGCTTTTATGAATTGGATAGTTGTACATCACTTGTTTGAAAGATTAATTAGAGATTTCTATAATAGTTGATTGTTCTTGACTTAGAAAAAGTAATGTGGATATAGTGTTTTTCTTCTAAGTCCATGATTTTCAAAGATGTGGCTACACATATGTTTTTAAATAAAAATTAAATTATAATTTATTTTAAGTAAGATTACTGCTTTAAAACATATTTATGAAAAAAATACATATTTATGCATCAACAAGTTTTACTATCTCGTGTCTATCATTCCTTTTGGGCTTGTTTTCATTATGTGAAAAATTTGACCCATTTAGTACACTTGATTAGCATCCAGCTGTCTGAAATGTTTCTCAAGCAGAAAATTGTTTGCAAAAATAAAGACAGAAAAGGAATTAATATGTATTGAGCACTTATAATGTGTCTAATGCTTAGCTTACTTTAATTAATTGAACAAATCCTAATAAAACCTGTAAGTATTGTTAGCCTTATATTACAGAAACAATCATGGCTCAGAAAGGTTAAGTGATTTTTATTAATCCATTAAGAATTTACTGAGGGCCAAGTATATGACAGACATTTCTTCTCCCAGACATTTGGAATACATTGCTTAACGGAAAAAGAAGAAAAATGTCCTGCATGCATGAACACACTTGATGTGATAGGAAATAGGCAAGGCCAAGATCAGAAAGCAGTTTTTTTCTGTTTTGTTTTGTTTTTTAAGATTTTATGTATTTACTTGAGAGAGAGAGACAGCATTAGCAAGGGGAGGGAGAGAAACAAGCAGACTCCTTGCTGAGCAGGGAGCCTGGTGTGGAACTCAATCCCAAGAATCTAAGTTAGACTTAGTCTCAGATCCCTGAGTCTAAGTCAGACGCTTAATGGACTGAGCCACACAGGCTCCCCTAGAATACTTAGGTTGAAAGTAGTTCAACCTAAAAGTGGTGAACAAATACATGACCTCTCTTACAACGTTTAGTCTAGGAAGGGCGGTAGCTCATGAAGTCAGTGAGGTCATCAGAAACCCCACACTCTCCCGATCTCTTTTCTCTGTTGTTTCTGCTATAAGAGATTCCCCTTGCAGCCTTAAAGTGAGCGTTGGTATTTATCAGAGCTACAAGACTTCTCGTTCACCTTCAGTGAGAGGATAAAAAATGGGGAAAGGGAGATGGAAGGAGGAGCGAGGGAGAAAGAGATTGAGGAGAAGGGAGGGGGTAGAGAGGATAAGGCAGAGACTTTACTCTGAAATATAATTTTGCATGTAAGTCCAATTATATCAACTTAAGCTACATACAATCTGGACAAATACCTATCTAGGAGAATGCCATGTGCTGATATCTTAAAACTGGCACAGTTCCTAGGATATTCATGATTGATTATTAGGTCATGGTTTCCCAAGCTTTGTAGTATTGATATTTGGAGTTAAAACATTCTTTGTTATGGGAGGCTCTCCTCCCATAACAAGGCGTTGTAGGAGATTGTCGGCATCCCTGATCTCCACTTATTAGATGCCAGTAACACTTCCAAGTTTGTGACTACCAAGAAGGTCTTCAGACATTGTTAAAAATTCTCTGGAGAGCAAACTCGCAATTGGTTGTGAATCACTGCTGTTAGAATAATCAGAACTTAGACCTGGACATGTGGGATGGGTGGTGGAAGTCAGCATGTCAACAATAGCAGCATTATTTCTCTTTCGCTAATAAAGAAACTGAGACTTAGATAAGAAGCTTGTTGTGATTGCATGACTAGCAATCTGAGATCTGCCTAAAAATGAAGCCAATATTCTAATAACTTTAATATATTTTCCCTCCTTAATAGTTACCGCTTTCTAAGTATATTTTATGTTCTAAAACATTTTCATGTAATTACTACATTCTTCCTCACAGCTGCCCAGTGAAATAAGCATCATTCATTATCTTTTCAGAGTCAGATCATTACTGCATGAGATGATTGAGAATACAAGAGTAACACTGTCAAAATCTCCCCAGGAGATGAAAGAAGGTTGCTAAGGGGGGTGATAATTTGTGAGACTAGAGACTAAGTATGGCCTGGCACATATCAAAAAAGACCATACCAAGAAGAAGGTCTAGGTCTAACATTTGCAAATAGACACAATTGTGAGAGGGTGTTGCATTAAGGAATTACCAGAATTTATTGCAGATAGATTGTACATAAGAGAAGGTGCTTGGAAGAGGCAGAATGTACAATTACCTACATCATGCTAATGGATTTGGATACTATCCACTTGGTGAAAAGGAGTCACTGAAAGAATATGACCAAAAAATTAATAATAGTACCAAGTTGTTAGAAAATAATTTTGACAATATTGTGGAAATTAGATTTCTGAAGGAGATGGGGATAATTTGACGGAGAGAATAAGAAGCTTCAGACAGGAAAAGGTAAAGGGCGATAAGCACCTAAACTAAAATGACATCAGTGGAATTGAAGAAAAAACCAAGTTCTAGGCAGACTGAGAAAAGATCTATAATAGATATTAAATAATTTGAAATAGTAAAAGAGAGACAAAGTAACACCCAGATTTTTGGCTTGGCCATCTAATTGGTACAATACAATGATAATGAGATATTGAAAAAAAAAAAGATGGTTGTGGGGAAGGCGAGGGCTGTTAAGAAGGCACATGGTCATAGACAATGAATAGAAGGAGGAATGGAGAACTTTCTCACGAGGTACTCTTGTCTCATTTGAAACACTATGTTCATTTATCACCCTAATTTAAAAAAAAGTATTACAGTTAAAATTATGCAATTTCTGCATATATATGTAGAAATGTAAATATACATAATATACAGATAATCACATATATATATTTGATTAGAGTTTGGGTTGGTTACCTTCATCATTTTTTGATGCAGCTTTTGTTTATGTGATGTAGTTGACAGGGTACTACAGGGAGAAATTTGTAGTGTGCTTCTTTCACTTTGCATTATATTATATGTAAATCCCTATAGCCAATATTTCATCTTCTCTAAGCTTTGCACTATAAAATCCTGAAGTAAATATCTTAGAGTATAATTTTTCTTTTTTTCTGTATGTAGAACTCTTTCCTAAGGATAAGGTCTCGGTTAGTTTATAGAACCAAAGTTTATGGATACCTATTGTTCCTACTCTATATCAATTCCTTTCTTTTATAAAGGACTTTATTAAATTATTTTCACACAAATAATATTTAATTATCCCATATACTTTTCTCCATGTCAAATATTAACACAATTATTTTTCATTGTTTAAATGATAGCCAAATACTTACATGCAAAAAATGTATATATGAATTTATGTATATATGAATATATATATTTGATTAGTTCTGAAGTAAAACACAATTTCCGCATATATTTAAAATATCTATATTTCTTTATGTCTAAGTTACCTGCTCATGTTTTTGCTCAAATGTCCATGTGTCTTTCACATAGAAAGTGCTCATCAAGTTAATTAGTAATTAATGATTTGAGACAATGTTAAATTAAATATATTAATACTGTGTATTACTTAGATCATTAATTTTAAAAGGGTATATTATGTATTTAGAGAAATAGATTATAAATAAAAGATAATTTCAAGATGACAATTAAGCAGGAAAATAGAATAATATTGTAAAATTCACAATGATTATGTATATAAATTAAAAGTCATATGGATGAAACTGAGACCACTTAATAAGTGCCCTCAAATAATAAAGCAAAGGGCTGGGATTTTAACTAAAGCCTAGAATACCTCATACTATTTCTGTCTCTCTCTCCTCCTGAATTAACAATAAACTTCAGTATTTCCAGAGGCAAATAAGAAAAGGCGAAAAGACATTTTATTAGCTAAGTATAAATCACACTTGATGCTTGCCTTCATGGTCTTCTCCTTTCTTCTTAGAGCTTAATACAGGGTGAGAAAAATTGCCATTTAGTTGCATAACACAAATTAACAAATGTGAAAATCATCATTTTTCTAGACTTTTTATCTTCCTTTATTTGTCCAGCTTCAATATACTGCAAAATGGGTTATTTTGGTATTAGTCTTGTACAGTGGGAAGTAACAATTTGATATTAGAAAATTATTGAAAGAACTTTAATATATAGGAAGGAAAATGTGTATGTAACTAAATACGTTTTATGTTTTGATTTAATCACTACATTTTGTCAGCATAAAATATAATTTCATTACATTGCAACCTATGTTAAGGCTACATTGAAAAATGCATCCATTGTTTAGGTACTACATGCTAAGTGTCAAAATATTGTAGAGGCCCATTTTTTTCGGTTTCTCTTTCTCACTTTCCAGTCTTTTCTAGGGTAATAGTTGATTCTCATCTAATGTTATGCTAATTTATTTGGTCCTCTTACATAAATCCATAGGTTTTACCCTTATTATTATGCATCTATATGTGTCTATGGTTCCTGTAACATTCTACAACCCTTTATCTTATGTTTTATTGCCAGAGCTCTATTCTGAGATATTTCACCAATATTATAAATATAGTACAACCAAAATCGAACTCATTATTCACCCTTGTTAATATTTTTAAAACAATTTCACTCTGATTTATTGTATTAGCTTCCCACCTTTCCTCCTATATTCAGCTTGGCTTATTCCATTCATTATTAATAACTGTCTCTACTTTAATCTATATACCTAGCTCTGGACTAATTGTTACATGTATGTCATCTAATCCTCACAACTTGTGAGATGTCCTGATACCCCCATTATATTGATGGATAAACTGAGTGTCACGTGTCTTAGATGGCTTATCTATAGTCACCTAGGCAGTCAGAGTCAGGGATGGGATTTGAGGTTTGGTCCACCTGACTCCAAATCCTGAACCTTGGCTGCCAACTACATATTACTGCCAGAATAAAGCTGAAATAAATGTTATTCCTCTTCATAACAGCCTTCCGTGACTCCCATAGTGTCCTCAGAATTCCATAGTGCCCTCATTCATTGGATTAAAAGGCATTTCAGGATCTACCTCGAAGGAATTTGTTCCTAAAAGAGGAGTACAAAATACTTTGCTCCACAGCAAACTAACCCACAAGAAAATAAAGGTTGAGACAGTTCCTGGACTCTTCAGGGGGCAGAGGAGGTCCATCTAAATAGAATTCGTATTCTCCACTGGAGTTATAACAAATTTTAATTCAAAACAAAACAAAACAAAACAAAAACCAAAAAAAAAAACACCCCCCCCCAAAAAAAAAAACAAAAAAAAAAAACGGAGGCTTTTCTTTCTTCCACTGACAAAATTATGGTTGAAAGACACGGCTTGCAATGTGGAGCCTAATGGTCCTGAAAATCCTGACCACAGAATTCACCAGCCCTATCCTGGCGGTGCTGACATCCTTCTCCTGCAGAATGCAAGCTCCTGCCTAAGGAGCTGAGTAGGCTCGCTGTTGGCAGATGTACAGATCCCAGGGGAAAAGTGAGTGGCGCTGTGACAAGTTTGCCAAATTATACTTTGTAAATTTACAAACAAGATAAAGAACTCTACTTCCCAAGAGTGGACCAGGTAGGAATGAGAGGGTGAGGTAAATCGCTTCTCATGGAAATCAAGAACTAGAAAAAGCAAACACTCTTATCCCTCTTACCCGGGCTGAATTTCTCCGACACCTTTCTTTTTGTTTGCTCACATCATATCCAATCTGTCAATTCTGCTGCCGGCATGCCTAGCACATCTCATTCGGCCTCTCAGTGTACTCTATTTCTGTTGCTGTAACTACTGCAACAACCTCTAACTGATTCTTTTGCTTTTCCCTTTCTTATTCTGTGCCGGCTTTCTCCCTGAGCTGAATACAAACATTCATCCACTTACAAGCGTTGATGCTGAAACCCCTTGATCAAACAAACCAACCAACCAACCAACCTGATCTGTCATCACCTGTAACAAAAATCCGTCTGCAATCCAAGGTTTCTATCCTCTGACATCAACCGACCTGTTCTATTATCATTATTCACTGTTTACCTCAAACAAGATCATTTATTTACCCCTAAACACAGCCATTCATTTCCTGAGACGATGCCCCTTGTGTTCTTCCTAGATACCTGTAATAATGCAACAACATAGAGAATTTGTATTTATATTGAAATATGAATACTTAAATGTCATAACCGACAGAAAAATGGCAGGCTGCTTTGTTGCATATAGATGAAGAGTAGGGATTTCTGTAAAATGAGCTTGATGTGTGTTTAGGGATTATTACATATGAGAGCCAATTTAATCAAGTCAAATTGTGGCATTATCACAACATTTGGTACAGAGAGTATTTTGTAGTGAATGGAGAATTTATGACACACACTGTCTTAAGTCATTCATAGCTTTATCACTTTTATTTTTCAGAGTTTAAATTACAATAAAAATGCATTTGTAAATTCTCTATTTACTTTCCGAAAAGGGAGAAAGGACAGCAACTTAGATTTTCCAAGTTCTTTGCAATTTCCAATCCTCTTATACTGGCTTCTTGTAGATCATTCCTGCACACATTGAGTATGTATCTACACACATTAAATATTGATATTACATGCTTGATTTTGGCTGTGATGTTATTACTTCTTTAAAATTGACATTCTAGCAAAGTGTTGAACTCCTTTTACTGTACCCAAGCTATTAATTGCCTAATAATTATAGATTCAAGTCTTTCATATTCACTCATAAGCGTAATGATTATTTTTTCTCTTTGTTGTATTCTATTTTACTTTTGAAAACAAAAATGAAATACCACTACTTTTAAAAAAGGAATGCATTTCATAAGGTTTTCAAAAGTATATTTTATCTATACATAATTAAATGAATTATTTAAAATGTTTTTTTCTATAGTATTTATCAAATGGGAATTATTTGCATAAAGAATTCATTCCCATTGACAGTTGATTTGATCTCTGTATTACAGTTCCTTCTAAAGTAGGAAATTGAATTCTCCTGCATATGTTATGTCAGTTTTACCAGGTAAAGAAAGACTAATGATGTCAGATTACTTTTCAGTGGGATAGAATGAACTAAATTTGCATCAAGGGAGAAATGATTTCTTAGCCACAGACTCATGCATTGATCAGATTGGATGAGTAATTTATTCTATGTATTTATATATTTTCTTTCCATCTTGCTGTCAACTATTATTATGCCACATTCATCATCAGAAAATTAAGGGAGAAAGCCACTTACAAGTACTGCTTGAAATGAGTTGAAGTTTGCCCACTAAATCCTCCAGCTGCTTCTCTAACAAGAATCCAGAAGGAAGAGTCAAACTCTATGCATGAAAAATATGATACTATCTGAATTTTTTTCTCCAAAACTTGGCCTGCTGAAGTTCTGGTATCATATTTGAATGGGGATTAATATAAGAATGATTCTTTTTTTTTCTTTAATTTGAATGGTGTCATCAAACTATCATTTGGAATTTCTGACAAGAAAAGAAAATTACCTTCTAGCGGAACTAGTAAATAGGCGGTACCAACACAAATATTTACAAATATAACACATAAATCACTGAACAAAGAAATGGTATTTAAGAATACTCGTTTGTAATATTGTCTTCAATGTTGTATTTTTGAGAACTATAATATGTTGTGTTGGTGGAGGGGAGGATAGTAATCAATGCATTAATATCCATCCAAGATCTCCTAGGCTATAAAGCAAATAACTTGCACTGTTGTAGGTATATACCTGAGTATTTATCCATTGCTAAACAATACTCTGTCAGCATTTCTTGCAGTGCGGGCCTTGTAAATATAGTAGTATTATGAGATGCTCTGTGGAAAACAAGGAAGGCAAACATATTAGAAATGTTATATAATGTATACCCTTCTTAGAGATTCACCAGACAGAATATAAGTGCACAAAACAAGAGGAATTGTTAAATTAAGTTTTATCTATTCCCAGAGTATTTTAGAGCCCCATTATTACTACCTTGATTTATAATACTATTACCTTTA
The DNA here is from genome assembly GCF_002288905.1 of Enhydra lutris kenyoni. Lineage (NCBI taxonomy): Eukaryota > Metazoa > Chordata > Mammalia > Carnivora > Mustelidae > Enhydra > Enhydra lutris. The sequence goes on along the minus strand of NW_019154087.1, from coordinate 53,288,530 downwards.
ATATGAATTCTTCTTAATTCAGCTTCTATTTTTTTTAATTTTTTTTTTAATTTTTTTTAATTAATTAATTTATTTATTTGACAAATAGAGATCACAAGTAGGCAGAGAGGCAGGCAGAGAGAGAGGAGGAAGCAGGCTCCCTGCCAGGCAGAGAGCCCGATGCGGGGCTCGATCCCAGAACCCCGAGATCATGACCTGAGCTCAAGGCAGAGGCCCAACCCACTGAGCCACCCAGGCGCCCCTTGATTTTTTTTTTTTAATTTAATTTTATTTATTTATTTTTTTAAACATATAATATATTTTTATCCCCAGGGGTACAGGTCTGTGAATTGCCAGGTTTACACACTTCACAGCACTCACCATAGCACATACCCTCCCTGATGTCCATAACCCCACCCCCCCTCTCCCAACCCCCCTCCCCGCATCAAACCTCAGTTTGTTTTGTGAGATTAAGAGTCACTTATGGTTTGTCTCCCTCCCAATCCCATCTTGTTTCATTTACTCTTCTCCTACCTCCTTAACCCCCCATGTTGCATCTTCTCTCCCTCATATCAGGGAGATCATATGATAGTTGTCTTTCTCCGATTGACTTATTTCGCTAAGCATGATACCCTCTAGTTCCATCCACGTCGTCGCAAATGGCAAGATTTCATTTCTTTTGATGGCTACATAGTATTCCATTGTGTATATATACCATATCTTCTATATCCATTCATCTGTTGATGGACATCTAGGTTCTTTCCATAGTTTGGCTATTGTAGACATTGCTGCTATAAACATTCGGGTGCACGTACCCCTTCAAATCACTACGTTTGTCTCTTTAGGATAAATACCCAGTAGTGCAATTGCTGGGTCATAGGGTAGCTCTATTTTCAACATTTTGAGGAACCTGCATGCTGTTTTCCAGAGTGGTTGCACCAGCTTGCATTCCCACCAACAGTGTAGGAGGGTTCCCCTTTCTCCGCATCCTCGCCAGCATCTGTCATTTCCTGACTTGTTAATTTTAGCCATTCTGACTGGTGTGAGGTGATATCTCATTGTGGTTTTGATTTGTATTTCCCTGATGCCTAGTGATGTGGAGCACTTTTTCAT
>NW_019154087.1:53244373-53282438 GCF_002288905.1 Enhydra lutris kenyoni | reverse complement strand
GTATTGAAACTGCACTCCTTGGTAGGTGAACTTGGTCCTGGCTGGCTTTCTTGTTGCTCTTCTGGGGGAGGGGCCTGTTGTAGTGATTCTCAAGTGTCTTTGCCCCAGGTGGAGTTGCACCACCCTTACCAGGTGCCGGGCTGAGTAATCCGCTAGGGTTTGCTTTCGGGAGCTTTTGTTCCCTGAGCGCTTTCCATAGAGTTCCGGGGACAGGAAGATGGCGGCCTCCCATTCTCCGGCCGGCCCGGAGGAGCCGAGAGCCCCGGGCCCCACTCCTCAGTGCGCCCTCAGAGAACAGTGCCCAATTACTCCTTTCACCTTGCCTCCGGCCGCGCTCCGAGCTGACCGAGCCTGTGACCGGTTCAAGGTAACCCCGAGTTTAGAGCTCACTCCTTGGCTCTTCTCTGTAGCCGGCTTCCCCATTCTAATACTGTAAGCTCTGCGACACTCAGACACCCCCGATCCTTCTGTGACCCTGTGGGACCTGAGGCCACGCTGACCCCGTGCGGGCTTTACCCTGGTTAAGACTCTGGAGCAATGTTCCTCAGCAGAACAGACTTTTAAAAGTCCTGATTTTGTGCTCCGTTGCTCTGCCGCTTGCCGGGAGCCTGCCCCTCCCCCGCGGTCTATCTTCCCGTCGCTTTGAATTCACTTCTCCGCCAGTCCTACCTTTCAGAAAGTGGTTGATTTTCTGTTTCTAGAATTGCAGTTCTTCTCTTCGATCTCCCGTTGGATTTGTAGGTGTTTGCAATCTTTAGATAAGCTATCTAGCTGATCTCCCACTACCTGAAGTAGTCTCAGCCTGCTACTTCTCTGCCATCTTGACTCTTAATTCAGCTTCTTGTCCCCCTTTCTAAGCCCCTGGAAACTTTCTCTACCATAAAACAAAATTGACTAATATAAAAATTTGACCCTAGTATTTCTTAATTCCTCAAAGCCTCGCTGTGCTTTGTTTTAACATCCAAACTCCTTACCTTGACATGCAATAACATTATTCTTTATTCAACTTCATCTCTCACCTTTAGCTCTGCATTTCAGCCAAACTTGGTTTTCGATCCCATATTCCCTTAAACACCCTGGAAAGCACTGCTGTTTCCTCACTGCCATCTCTCTTTCATTTAACACATTCTTCTCATACTATAGCCCTTAATTTAATTGGCATTTAGTCTTCAAAGCCTTCATTGACATCCCACCTTAACCTCTCATTCTGGTTTCCTTTTCCCTCCAACATGTCCCATAACCCTCTGCACCTGCATATTATAGTTTTAATTGTTGGAATATGACTGTCTGCTTCTGTAAGCCTAGCAATGGTAGGAAACAGGCCTGTCTCATTCATTATTTATCCTCAACAGTTAGTGTTATGCCTTTTACATAGCTGACTTCCCCCCTCCCAAGTTTTTATTTAAATTCCAGTTAGTTAACATACATTGTAATATCAGTTTCAGGTATAGAATTCTGTGATTCATCATTTACATACAATACCCTGTGCTCATCACAAGTGCCCTCCTTAACATCCATGACTTATTTCACCCACCTTTCCTCTGGTAGCTAACAGATTGTTCCCCATAGTTAAGAGTCTGTTTCTTGGTTTTCCTCCTTATGTTCATTTGTTTTGTTTCCTAAATTTCACATATGAGTGAAATCATACAGTATTTGTCATTCCCTGACTTATTTCACTTAGGATAATACACTCTAGCTCTATCCATGTTGTTGTATTTGCCAAGATTTCATTCTTTTTGATGGCTGAGTAATATTCCAGTTGTGTTGGATGTGTGTGTGTGTGCGTGTGTGTATCTTTATCCATCCGCCAGTTGATGAACATTTGGGCTCTTTCCATTTGGACATCTTAATTTGAATTCATTTCCTAAAGTTTTGAAATTGAACAAGTGTAGCTATTAAAGTAACAAAAATAATTTTTAAATGTTAAGGAAAAAAAACAAAAGATTTATGAATTGGGAGTTCATATTTTAGAGTAAGATTGTAGAAAACAACTTTAGATAGTTATCATTAAATAAGCTTACAAGGAGATTTAGGTACCCAGATGAGGAATTTGGTAAATGTACTAAAGGTTTAAATAAAATGTTGGAAGTTTTTGAACATGTATGTAACCCAGTGAAATACATTTTACCAAGGTTAGTCTGGTGGTGAGAGGTATGGTTAATGAAAAAGATAAATTCAAGAGCTGAGAGAGCACGTATGAGGTTTGCAAATTAACATTTGTGTAAACCTTAAGAATGGTAATGCAATGTGAAAGAGGGGAGAAGTACCCATCTACTCCTCTAGGATAGAAATGAAGGCAATGGGGAACATTGTGACTATAAGATTGTAAGCAGGTACCAGAGTAAGAAGTTAAGCGTTTTGCTTTGATAGGCCAAATGTTCCAAGTAGTGGAGGTAATATCATCTTCAAAGGACTAGGACACAGTATTATGAAAGCTTCCTGGAGGGACTAGAAATTAGAGGGAGACCTGACAAGGAATACCTAAAAAGTCTACTGAACAACATTTGTCTGAATGGAGATGAGAAACCATAAATTTGCAAACCCACTGATTAAAATTTTTATAAAATATTATCCCTCAGTGTTCAACTGCTCCCATAGACATGGAGAATGAAAGATACATAAGTGTTTTATAGATTGGGGTTTGCTAAGAATTTGCGGCTCAAAGCAGAATCAAAGGAAATAAAACTCTAAGCAAGAGAGAAGCTCCACGGGATATCAAGGAAAGAGACAACAGAGAGAAAAGCCAGGAGCAATACACTCCTTTAAGAGTGGAAGACATGACCATGAACTAGACATCTCAGTGTATTCACGGAGCAGAACCAGTAGAATGAAAATGGTGGAGGGGGTCAATTTCATGGTCTGAGAATGAGAATTAGAATTGCAGTTAGAGAGGTGAATCAGTTCAAGGCAGTATCTATGGAAAAAGGTAACCAAAGTAGACCAGAGGTCAAAGTATTTTATGGGATTTTTTGCTAGTATCTGTTTACTACAATGGAAGCTGATTTGCATAATGACAAAGATTATGTCTGCTTGTGCTACTATGCTATCCTTGGTGCCTATCAGAGTACCTTGAAATAGAAAATACTCCCTAAATAAGCCTTTTGTGAAAGTGAATGATGCAAATAAATCAAGGACTTTTAGTTTAAGGTATGAATAGCTGCCCAGAAGACTTTAAATTTTGTAGTTGCTTAAAAGTTAGACTAGCAGCCCCTTTGTCACCAACATTGATTGGTAGTTGACAAAAATAGGAAGAGGTAATAGAATAGATGACAGAAACAGATAGCAGGAGCTCCCATATAAATGAGTGGGGAAAAATAGGAGAAGATACAAGAAGGAGAGGCTTACTTACTCACTCAATAAATATTTATTGGCTTTCCACTGTCTGCAAGGTCCTGGTATTAAAAATAATTTGTAAATATAACAGACACAGTTCCTGCCCTTCTCTCGCAATCATAGAGGGGATGCAAACCTTACATTATTACATTAAATTATTAAATTAAAACTCAAGTAATTAAGACAGAGACAGATGCGTTAAAAGATACTTACGTAGGCTTGCAAAGAAATAACCAGTACGAAGATATATTTACACTGAGTAATGAAGATCAAGTAGCAGTTAGATTTATGAGAGGGGTGGAGGTGGCCTGGGAGGAGGTACCATTCCAGGCAGATAAGTATAATGCAGCAGTTAAGAATGTTACAAATAATCACCCCCCCACCCAAATTGTCTTTTGGAGATGTTAAGGGAAAAAAATTCTTAATGGATTGAAATATATTTTCACTAAGGTGCTTAGACCAAAATACAGAAACTATTGTTACTCCGTTCTTCCCTTTTTATCTCACATTCGATCCATCATCGGCTCTTAATAGAAACATCTTCCAAATACATATCCAATTTGAGAATCTGATCAATTCTTATCATGTCTTCCGTTGCAAGTCACTTTCATCTCTCTCCTGTATTGTAATAGTAGGTTTTAAAATACTGCTCCTCTTCTTCCAGCTTTTACATCAGGTGATCTTGTACAAAGGCAAGTCAGACCGTACCACTGCCACTTGTGATCATCCCAACCAATAACTTCCCAACTACTCTGAGAGTAAATTCTAGATTCTAGGCAATGATCTCAAAGATAAGATATCTGGCTTCTATCTTAGTCGCAGAATTTTTTTTTTTTTTTTGCTCTGAATGTATTATCTTTATTTTTTTATTATTATTAACACTCAATGTATTATTTGTTTATTCTATTCTTTAACATGCAAAACTGATTCTGGCCTCAGGACCTTGAGGACTCTTCCTCCACCCTCTTTACTCAGGTCTTTGCCAGTTGCCTTCCTCCTGTCAGTCAGGTTTCTGGACTCATTTATGCCTTCTGTCTTTACTGCCCAACAAAACTTTCAATCCTCCTTCTGAGTTTTATTCTCTATGATACTTACTAATATTTGAATTTACATTACTTATTTACCTGAGGATACACATATATACTCATTCATAAATACACAAGCATGCAAATAAATAATAGACGCACAGACAGAAAGAGAAACAGTCTTTCTTCCACATTAGAATATACACTAGACTAAGAGACACAAGTCTTTGGCTGCTTTATTCATTCTTGTATCTCAAGTACAAGAACTGTATCTAGTCCAGTGTATGCTTAATAACTGGTTGATGAATGCACTTGATTAAACCAAAGGGTATTTCAAAATGGCTTTTTAAAAATGACTACTTTAGGGGAGCCTGGGTGGTTCAACAGGTTAAAGCCTCTGCCTTCGGCTCAGGTCATAATCCCAGGGTCCTGGGATCGAGCCCCGCATCGGGCTCTCTGCTCAGCGGGGAGCCTGCTTCCCCCTCTCTCTCTGCCTGCCTCTCTGCCTACTTGTGTTCTCTGTCTGTCAAATAAATAAATAAATTTAAAAAAATAATAATAAAATAAAAATGAATACTTTAATGTAGACCTTCCTAAAATCATTATTTTCTTAATTTTATAATTAAATATTTATTAGTATTTCCAAATATCAGTATATTTAAAATATACCTTTGAAAACTATGCATTTTTTTGGTTGTGATAGTCTCCATTCCCTTAATCACACACATTTGCCCACCACCATACCTTTCTCTATGCTGTTCCTCCTCCTTTCCTACCAAGACATTAGGCCTGAATTATCTCTTAAGGAAAATTCATCCTCCTCGTGATCCATGAGAATTTTCCCATCCTCCAAATGAAAGTAATTCGCTCTTCCTTCAGCATTAAAATATTTTGCCTAAGTTTTCACTAGTTATTAGTTCTTTACTATAGATAGATTAGTTACTGTGGCTTATATGGTGTTCCTATAAGACTGTAAGCTTCTTGTAGGCATGATGCAGAAAAACATTTAAAAACAAAACAAGCAAACAAACAGCAAGATTTTAAATATCTTACTCTTTATCTTCCTGTTAAAACTTAATTCCTTGTTTGAACCTTAGGATTCGGCCTTTAGCGCCTTTGCCTGCCCTCTGTTGAATCAACCCTTCCTGAGACAGCCAAATTAATACATGGTTTTATACGTACAAATATCTACCAAAAAAAAAATCCATTGACCTGACATTTCATTCAGTTTTGAAATGTCTATTTACCAATCTAAGTGAAACAAATTAAATATGTTATTAAATTAATTTCAGTGTAATATGAATAGCACAATGATCCAATTGCTGCTGTATGACCAGTAAACAAAGTACAGAACAATATTTGAAGTAGATGTTCTACTTTTTCCATAAATTTCAAATATAGTCCTGAAACCAAGTACTGTGCCTCTTTATCTTTTCCTGCACTTCCTATATTTTTTTGGTATTGATGTGATGAATAATTAGGAGCAGATTTCTATGCATTTCTGTGAATTTCCAAACTATAAATTCTGAAACAAATGTGATTCAGTTCTCTGATTGCAAACAAGTGCACATTATATTGAAATAAATGAGTCTTTTTATGCTCAAAGGAGAGGTTTGTTTTGTTTCCATGTATTCCTTATGGACCAGAATATATAATTTTCTTCTATTGTGAAATTTCAAGGGAATACAGAATAACTCTGAATAAACCCATTAGAAAGCTCTCCAAAGATACCTTATGGCAATGTTATCCTATGTTTACATAGCCCAGGGCATAAAACTTCGCTAATCTTAATCTTTGTATTTATTGCAATATAATTAATTTACCCCAAATAGCACAATTAGGGCTTAATCAGACTGTCTTCTCTTTAGTATTACCGCCTTGAGTCAAATTTCTGAGAACATTCTCAATCTTTTCTTCCAAACTGTAGAATTTAACGGTAACAAAAGACTAGAAAGAAAAAGACAAAACAAAATCCACAACTATATTTCTCAGGAGGGGAAAAAAAAGGATTGATTTTAGCTACAGTGTTATTTCCATGTTAATTATTAATTATTATCAGGTTTAGATTTAGAAAAATGATTTGGCTTTTCTGTTAGTTTGGTTTGAATATTTTCAAAATCACCTTCTGAGTTTTAGTAATATGTTTGAGGTTACATCTATAAGGTAACTATATGCCTATTTCTTTAAATAGACGTATATAAAACATATTGCATTTTATTTCTTTTTTAATTTATTTTTTAAAGATTTTATTTATTTATTTGACAGACAGAGATCACAAGTAGGCAGAGAGGCAGGCAGAGAGAGAGAGGGGAAGCAAGCTCCTTGCTGAGCGGAGAGTCTGATGCGGGGCTCGATCCCAGGACCCTGAGACCATGACTTGAGCCGAAGGCAGAAGCTTAACCCACTGAGCCACCCAGGTGCCCCCATATTGCATTTTATATATTATAGTTTATATGGTTCATTATGTCTTACAATTTTTTTAAATATTTCTCATGACCCCTAGATTTTCATTAAAGCCAGTTACTATTTTACACAGTAGCTTTTCCTCACCCATTCATTTGTAATATTTCTCATTTGAGTCACATTCTCTGACTCAAGAAGTCCATGCTTGTCTATAAAATTGGAGTTTTTGTTAGAGTAACATTTGTAATCCCCATGGAGAGTTAAAACCTCCCATCACCCCTATTTGATTTGATATTAAATCAAACATCTTTTGTTCTCTTAGGCCACTGAAGAGGCATGTAATCATTCTCAGTGAATGTGAATGCTTATAATCAAAACCCCTGTCAAGAAGAATTATTATGTAGGGACTCCCCAGCAGTCCATGGCACTCATCCAGAAAACTAATACTGCCCTTTCCTCTATGCTAAGTGCTGAGACTGTCTACTGGAAAACTCATTCAACACCACAAGTTCCTTCCTAGGACTGAATGTACTCATTTGGGCGATGGCGCTTCTCAATTCAGAAGTGAATGTTAGTCATCTTTTTCCTTTCCTTAATGAAAATAGAACTGTCCAAATCATGCTGAGCTACTCCCAACAACAGCCTCCTTCCTAGGGTTCCAGTAAGTCTTTCTTCTCACATCCCAGACAGCCTATCCTCACCCAACTCTGAGTGCCAGAATAAGTTTGTGTTTAACTCTAAACTCATCACTACAAAGAAATGTATACAGGTTCTGATCTACATTTATAAATATGTCTTCTGATGGTAGTTTTCTTACTTTCTGTCTTGTAATGTGGATTTTTTTTTTTAAATTTTATTTATTTGAGAGAGAGCATGAGAGAGCATGAGAGAGAGCACAGGAGGGCAGGTAAGAAGATGCCTGCTGAGTGGGGAGCCCCACACTGGCTTGATCTCAGGAACCTGGGATCATGACCTGAGATGAAGGCAGACATTTAACTGATTGAGCCATGCAGGTGTCCCTAATATGGATTGTTTTATTCAAACCTCATTCTAAGCATATAAAATAAAGATTATCATTTTCATTGAATTAGTGAGGAGAGTCTCAACAATATAAGTTAATGTTACAGAGACAGTGAGTTGTAGAACCTAGTCTCTCTTTTTTTTTTTAATTAACATATATTGTATTATTTGCCCCAGGGTACAGGTCTGTGAATCATTAGTCTTAACACATTTCACAGCATTCACCATAGTACATACCCTCCCCAATGTCCATAGCCCGGCCACCCTACCCCTACTCCCCTCAACCCCTAGTAAACCCTCAGTTTGTTTCATGAGATTAAGAGTCTTTTATAGTTTGTCTCTCTCCTGATCCCATCTTGTTTCATTTTTTTTCCCTCCCTACTCCCCAAGAACCCCTGCCCTGCCTCTCAAATGCATCATATCATATAATCTCTCTGATATGAGGAATTTGAACCTAGATAGTCTTATCTAATCCCAGAATGCTAATGTTCCCTTGTTTTCTGTCAGAATCTTAGTCAATTATATTCAAATGAGTAAGAACATTTGAAATTGGTACTGTATTTTTTTCTGACCAGGATGAAGAGGAGTAAATACTTACCCAAGAATTAGTTTTGCACCCTTTATCATGTCAATAATATCAAACTTTTCAAAGTGCAAAAAAGCTAACAAGTGTTGGCATATACCCAAGAAAAAGCAAAAGATAAGTAATTAACTTTAAAAAAAAATATTCATTTATTTGAGATAGTGAGAGAGAGCACGAGGTGGGACAGGGCTAGAGCAAAAGGAAGAAGCAGACTCTCCAACTGGGCAGGGAGTCTGATGAATGGCTCGATCCCAGAATCCTAGGATCATGACCTAAGCTGAAGACAGATGCCTAACCAACTGAGCCACCCAGAAGTGCTGATATGTGATTAATTTTAAGAAAGACTTTTTAAAGTGAAATGTGAATTTTTTTAAAAAACAGTAAGTCACTTAACATTCATCTATGTGGTTAAGTTGTATGTTTTTTCTTAAAACTTCCCTTAAAGTGAATTATATTATATTAATATTATTATAGTTAGAAAATTGATGGGCTAGACAAAATGAGAAGCAAATAATTTGATGGACTTTTTCAGAAGAATTGTTAGGAAACCAATTTTTTTCTCATTTCAGTAATATAAATAATACATAAATGATGTAAAATATGAGAAAAGAACAAGATTAGATATTCTTTTTTTAAGATTAAATATTATTAATTTCACCTTTGTTTATTCTGAAGGATAGGATGCCTGCTGGTGTATTTTGTTGTTGTTGTTCTTTCTCTTTGTTTGTTTGGCTTGGTTTTTAAGTAATTCCATCATTTTCAAATAAGTTATTTTAGGTCCTCTAGTATTTGGCAGGCTTTTCCCTTAGAACTTATCTGTATAATCTCTAATACATGTATATATTTTACATCTGCTTAAGTTCAAAGAGTGCACTTAATGAGCACTTTAAAAGGTTGAGAGGTCACTTACTAACTTCAATTAACAAAATAAGAAACTATGGTCATTCTTAAAGAAATATATTTCTTAGATAAGTTTCAAAGATGGCATAAATTAAATAATGAATAGTGCATTTTCTAATGTTGTAGCATAACAAAGTGACCAAACTGTCATGAAGAGAAAATACTCATGAGAATGAAACAACATTATTATAAGTTAAATGCTTTGAAAATTGTGTGTGGTCCATATTATAAGCTGGACTTTCCTTTATACTATTTTTCTTTAGCACTTAAGATGGTTGTAGAAGAAAGTAAAAGTATCTTTAACTTAGGTAACTTTGAAAGAAACTAAAATTATAAATAATATAACATTCAAAGCAAAATATACTCAAATAATACGGGGAATATCTATAACTCTAACATTTGTTTTCTGGGTTACTCTACTATTTCACTAGCATTTAAATATTCTAATAGTGCCTACACTAACATCCAGAATTGTTATTTCAGATATAAGAATAATCACTGAAAATATATATAATAGTGCTATACATTATATATACACATATTATATGCATATATATAAAATATATGTGTGTATATATGTGTGTACCTTTTGTTTTGCTTTGGAAGTTTGTCATTAGGAAATATATATTGAAATAGTATTTCAATATGCTTGTGATCATGTGCACCCATGTTTGTGTGCTCAGGTAACCTTCAATCTTCATTCAGTGGTGCTAGTTCAAAAACACATTTTTATTAACTGGATACTATTGAAGATACTCTAGACAGATAGGCTTAATGGTGACACTCCAATGACAACACAGACTATATGACAAACTCACATCTGGATTTATGTCAGAAACATTTCGTAAGAAAGTAGTTTCTACATTTCTATATGTTCTGTATGACAGAGAACTAGGGAGTCAATATGATCAACTTCCAAATCTTAGTTCTCTCAGTTTTTAGCTAAATTATTGTGAAAAAGGTATTTACATTTTCTAAGTTTCAACTTTGTCAAGTGCGGTAAATGGGAATAATAATTTCTATCGTAAACAAGATTTTTACTTGAATCATTCTTGCCCTTAAATATATGGGGAGACTTAAAACTTCCAAAATCATATCCTTGCTCCTCTTCAAATTTATAGATTTCTGACTTTATTTGTTTACAGTCATTTTGTCTCCTTTCATACTAATATATGGTTCGTAGATTTCCTTTTCTGGTTAACGCTTGAAGATCTTGGGTTATTGGAAGAAGTCACTTTATTTGATGCATAATCAGCACTCTCTCAGGCTTGGAGAGAAGGGGCTGATTATTGTCATCTGGTGGTCTTTGCCACATTCTCCACAACCCCCCAAATGTCTTCGGGCGAGACCCATGATTCTCCTCTACTAAGAAGAGTAGCAGAGTGCCATGCCGGCCTCACTCAGCATGCAAGCCCATGTATGTGCACACATAAACATCTCTACTTTGTATGAAACCATTCAATTGTGTTAAAAAACAGTCCCCTCCATCTTGTTTTATTACACTGAATGGGCACTTGGATAATTAAATGGGCTAATGTTTTAAAGCTTCATAGCAGTATACAGCAACACAATCAATGCATTTTAGTTTCCTTTCCCTTCAGACACTGCAGTCTTCATTCAGTGGTGCCTATTCTAAAACACATTATTAATCTTTGTAATTAACAGCTTCTCCCATTTTCTGGCTAAAATCCCCTGAAATCATATCATCCCTTTCTCTAAATAAAAGAATATGTTTTAACTCTGTACTTGAAATGGGTGATGAAATAAATATAAACTGTTAGAACTGAAAGTTTGCATACTGAAAGATACTCATAATTACAGCCTTAGTTTTCTATAATACATATTTTTACCAGCCATTATAGGGTATAAGTATTGTACCACATTTACATAAAATTAACCTTTCCTTTTTTGATCTTGGTGATATCAAACAGTTCAATTTTAGTGGAACAAAATGTATATATTGACACAGAAAATTATTTTCTTAACTTTGTCATATTAAGACCTAGAAGAACTGCTTTTGCCTAGGGATAATTTATGACAGCAGTAATGATATTAAAGAAAACAAAGATAACAGTTTCATGACTATAAAAGATCCTAGACATTTACAGATTATATAGGTTAAATAGGCTGGCAGTATGTTAAAGACATCAATTATTAATACTTTATATTGTTAGAAGCTTTTTTTTTTTCTCTTATTCAATTAGCTAATTATAACATCTTTATTTCTATAACATATAGAGAGCTTACCTAATTTTTATTTATAATTATTATCATTAAATAATGCTATTCTTGTTTAGTGAAGAAAGAAACAAAGAGAGAAGATAAATATACAGTAAATATATACAGTAAAATATCAGGATCCTGTGCATGTGTGTGAGTCATATACAGTAAAATTTCAGTATCCTGTGCATGTGTATATGTCAAAGAGATAAGATCATGTGAAAGCTCATACCCTATCACTGCTAGATGTTCTAGGGGGCAGAGATCCAAGAAACACTGTCATGCTAGTAGGCGTCATTGTGGCTTCCTTTCTGAGGACACCTCTAGTTTTTCTAGTTTCCTCAGATTTAAAGGTCAGTGGACACTTTTTCTAAAGAAAATCTCTTTAATATAGAAACAATTTTACCTTAGTATTGACTCACAAATATTTATTTAGCAACTACTGTGTTGAGTTAGGTACAAATTTGTCACTAACCCCTTTATAAAGGCAGTGGTAGATTGTAATACATTTAATATATTTCTTATCCCTTAACCAGTGATGGCAGTTCTCATCACATGACTTGCAACATCTCTCAAGCGTCAATGATTATACTTCCACACCCTAATGAACTCAGAAAGTCTATTACTTGCCTTCATAATTTTAAGGGAAGCAAAAGTGACATATGTGTCACATTGTTAGTAGATTAAAAACTGGTTCATGGTTTGCCAACACTCTCTTTACCTAACTCTGTCATGAGAACCAGAAAATTTCTAGGTAGAGGCAGTATCACAAGTTTGGGCCCCAAATGATGATGATATGTAGCACAGCCTTATCTAACTCACTGTGAGCATGTAGCAAGGGCTTTTCTGAATTTTTTTGCACTGCAGGAAAATGTATCCTTTCCCGACTATTTAACAAGGAAATGAAGTTATATATAATATGCAAATTATGTAAATATACATATGATATTAATTTCTTGAAATCTCATAGCACATGCTAGTATATTAAACACTAATAATTCATTAAGGATTGTTTATCTAGTATATTTAAAAAATAATGATGGGACTCATTTTTTTGAAGTTCCTATTACAGAAAAATAGTTTGGGATAATATTAGCTTAGAAGAATGAAGAAAGATTTAAATAATGAAAATATCATTTCAAAAATGGTAATCCTCTACCTTCTAAATCAAAGCTAAAATAACCAAGAAATCATGATTCTGAAAATTATAAGGCAGATGAACATTTCATGGTAGCTATTATATTTATGAAAAACCTAATTATATCTGAGATCATTTTTATGGATTATTCTTGGAAAAAAATTACATTCCTGATACATACTGAGTCATTTTAGTGTCTTCACATTACTGTAATTTTACAATGCTACAAACTTTCCCTTTCCTTAAAATATTAAGGAAAAATAAAATTGTATGTATTTTTAGATATTTCTTGAAATTTTTTAGGCAGAAATGATTTTAATATTATGCTGAAATGAAAATGTTAAGGTTATTGCTATAAATACTGAGGTAAACCTGGAAGTCATTTTGGTCTTTACTGCGATTCCACTTAAATAGAGAAAGAGAGAAAACAAAATTAAAAAAACAAAACAAAAAACCCTACTTTTTGGAAAAGCCAATGGCAGTGAATCTAGAGGTATCTTGATTCTAGAGTCCATAAACTCTGGTGCTTGAGAGAGCAAGCTCTAGAGCCAGGTTGACTGGCATTAAATTTCAGCTCTGCCACTTTAGTATCTATGAGACCTTGAGGGAATTGCTTAACCATCCTGGGTGTGAGCTTCCTTGTTAATAAAATGAGGATGGTAATAATAGCTCCCTTGTGAAAGAGTTGTATTAACTGGGCTAATCCAATGCTTAGAGCAATAGCTTGTACATTGGATTTACTCAATAAAAGTTATTATAATCATGAGAAGAATTGCCAATTCGTCATTCTCTCTATAATGATTCTCTAATAAAACTTTGGATTAAACTTTGCACAGACATTTGTTTTGTTTTTTGCCCTCATAGTGATGTTTTCTAAATATTCCCTTCAATAGCTATAATTAGGTGTTCTGAACACAGATAAAAGTAATATAACTATCTTAACATTAAATGTTCTTTTCACTTTTAAAAAAAATTGTGTGATTTTAAAGCAATCATTCAATAATACTGTCAAATATCTCCTACCTGTTGTTTGAAGTAATAACAGAGTCTCATGTAGATTAGTAGAATACTCAAATATCACTTGAAATCTAGGGGTAATAGTTAAATGTAAGTTTCAAATGACTTTCAGATGACACATGCACGTATTAATTTATTTTTATCAACATTTCTTTAGTTTCTTAATTAGGTTAAAAAAACCAGTAGACTGCTAACTCAGTAATACTTGACTTCATGGTTATGCAGTGAAATGGTATTGGTAGCAGAGAAGAATATGCTTAGGTTCTAATCCCCCATTCAACTTTGACTAGCTTATTGACTTAGATAAATACTCGAACTGTCGGTACCTCTGTTTCATCATCTTACAATGTCAATAATATAAAAACTACTTGATTTAGTATTTAGTATTTTTTTAAGATTTTATTTATTTATTTTTCAGAGAGAGAGAGGGTACCGGTTGGGGAGCGGTAGGGAGAAGCAGGCTCCCTGCTGAGCAAGGAGCCTAATGGGAGCTCCATCCCAGGACCTGGGATGATGACCTGAGTGGAAAGCAGACGGTTTAACAACTGAGCCACCCCAGTGTCCCTTAGTATAGTACTTTTAAGAACAAAATGAAACAATGAAAATGAAAGTCTTTGCAGAATGAATCATGGTTGGTTAACAATTGTAAATCCTCTTCATGGATATCTATGGAGTAAAAGTTGGTATCTGTATAGCATTTGAAGTCATTATTATCAGTGTTTTAGGACTAATGAAAAATTACTAATGTCTTATACCTTAATTAGTAACCTAACTTTATATTCAAGAATTATGAATTTGTGTGTAGATTGTTTATCTGGTGATGGGCTTAATGAGATGCAATGACAAGAATTTGTGCCACAAACTTAAATACTAAATTGCTACTTATATGTTTATAGAGTTTAATAGTAAAATGCATAATTTGGAGGGTTTTTTTTTTAATATTTTATTTATTTATTTGACAGACAGAGATCACAAGTAGACAGACAGGCAGGCAGAGAGAGAGGGGGAAGCAGGCTCCCTGCTGAGCAGAAAGCCCGATGCGGGGCTCAATCTCAGGACCCAGGGATCATGACCTGAGCTGAAGGCAGAGGCTTTAACCCACTGAGCCACCCAGGTGCCCCTAATTTGGAGGTTTTTTAAATTGCATTTAATAAATTGTGTTAGTTAACCTACAGTGCAATATTGGTTTCTTGGGGGGTGCCTGGGTGGCTCAGTTGGTTAAGTGTCTGCCTTTGGCTCAGGTCATGATCCTGAGGTCCTGGGATTGAGCCCCACCTCAGGTTCCCTGCTCAGTGGGGAATCTGCTTCTCCCTTTCCCTCTGCCTCTACCCTTGCTTGTGCTCTCTCTTTTAAATAAATAAATAAATAAATAAATAAATAAATAAATAAATAAAAGCTTTAAAAAAAAATATTGGTTTCTGGAGTAGTGCTTCATCATTTACATAAAACACCCAGTGCTGATCACAACAAATACAGTTTTTAATACCCATCTAGCCCATCCCCCATCTCCCTCCCTCCATCAACCCTTAGTTTATTCTCTATCATTAAGAGTAACTTATGGCTTGTTTCCCTCTCCTTTTTTCCTTTTTCCCCTTTCCATATGTTCATCTGTTTTCTTTTTAAATTCCACATATGAGTAAGATCATATGGTATTTGTCTTTCTTTGACTGACTTATTTCACTTAGCATAATATAGTTTAGCTCTTGCAAATGGCAAAATTTCATTCTTTTTGATGGCTGACTAATATTCTAGTGTGTGTGTGTGTGTATGTGTGTGTGTGTGAGTGTGTGTGTGTGTGTGTGTGTGTGTGTGTGTATCCATCAATGGAAATTTGGGTTCTCTCCATAGTTTGTCCATTCTACTGGTTCTGTTTGTTCGTTTGTTTCTATATTGTTTATTCCTGCTCTAATCTTTATTATTTCCTTTCTTTTGCTGGTTTAGGCTTTATTTGCTATTTTCTAGCTCCTTTAGGTTCAAGGTTAGATCATGTATTTGAGACTTTTCTTGCTTCTTCAGGTAGTCCTGTATTGCTGTATACTTTCCTCTTTCAACCACTTTTGCTACATCCCAAAGGTTATGGACTGTTGTGCTTTCATTTCCATTTGCCTCCATGTATTTTCTTACTTCTTCTTTAATTTCCTGGTTAACCCATTCATTCTTTAGTAGGATGTTTTTTAAACTCCATGTATTTTGGATCCTTCTAATTTTTTTCTTGTGGTTGACTTCAAGTTTCATAGCGTTGTGGTCTGACACCTCAATCTTTTTGTACTTATTAAGGGTTGATTTGTGACCCAGTATGTGATCTATTCTGAAGAATGTTCCATGTGCACTCAAAAAGAATGTAAAATGACACAATTTTGAACAAAAGAAGCATTTGAAATACAGACTGATTTAAATGCATTTATTTTTGTTTTTTATTTAATTACAGAAAATAATTTAAAGATTGCTCCAATAATCATAAAACTGTAAACTAGAAATTACATGTCCTTTGCCTCAGTACACATACACACACACACCCACACACACACACACACACACACACACTCATTCACTGTACTTAACATCAGATAAAACACTCAAAGATTCTTGTAAAGAATAACATTACAAATCTGTGAAGTAATTACACAGTGGACCATATAATACACTAATATACATCACCTATCAAATGAAAATCTATACATGTTGACATTTCTGAAAACATGTCTGAATTTGTCTTTTGCAATTATATTTGAATCCTAAAGTAAAAGTGTACAATATATTCACTGGTGACAAATATGTTTTCTTTAAAGTAGAACTCTTTCATGCCTTATTTCATGTGAGTAAGATGAGTGGTCAACCTTGATAATATCACTTTCAGTCACAAATGCAATAGTTTATTAAAGAATGAGATTGATTTTCCAGTGTGACTTGTAAGTTGGTCCTGAAGACAGCTTCTAAGTACTCTGAAGCCTGAAAAGACATACAATATTCATGTGTTTTTTTTTTTAAGATTTTTTATTTATTTACTTGACAGAGAGGCAGGCAGAGGGTGGGGGGCGAAGCTGGCTCCTTGCTGAGCAGAGAGCCTGATGTGGGGCTCAATCCCAGGACCCTAGGATCATGACCTGAGCTGAAGATAGAGGTTCTAACCCACTGAGCCACCCAGGCACCCCTCATGTTTGTTTTAAGAGCACATCACCTCCTCACAGCAGGAAAAGACAGCATGAATAAAAAGAAGCAACAGGTCTTAGTTAAAATAAAACTCAGAAGAAAAAAATGTTGCTTTCACTTGGATTTAAAGATATTTAAGAGTCAATTATTATAGTTTAAAAGATTACATTAATCTCATAGCTTGTGGTACTAAAGTACATTATTTTCTCAAGCATGCATTTGAAGATCTGGTCATTGAACTCAGGAAAGAAAAGCATGGTTAAATTCACCTGAACAGCATTTCTTATTGTTTTATGATCTGTTTCTTCTGTCAGTGTGTGTCTGTTTCATTATACTTTTAATGCAAAATCAAGGAACAGCTTTCTAGCTAAATTATTACTACCTAATTCTTAATATCCTAAGACAAGGAGGATAAGTAGTACAACAGAGTTACCTAAATTATAGGATAGTTATTCAACCCTTTAAGTGGATAACCACAAAGTGTGTAAAAGAGGCCTCTGGAAAAATTAAGTAATAAATAATAATAATAATAATAATAATAATAATAATAAAACTTATCAATCCTGAGAAAGAAGAATAAAGCAGAAGGCATCACACTTCTGGATTTCAAACTATTACAAAGCTATACTAATAAAAACTATATGGTACTATGGTAAAAATAGGCACATAGATCAATGAAACAGAATTGAGAGCCCAGAAATAAACCCAACCATACACAGTCCATTTGACAAGAAAGCCAAGAAAACTCATCAGTGAAAGGGCAGTCTCCTTAATAAATGGTGTTAGGAAAACTGGGTATACACATGCCAAAGAGTGGAACCTCTTTCTTATACCACACACAAAAATTAACTATTATTTATAGGGGCACCTGGGTGGTTTAGTCCATCAAGAGCATCTGCCGTTTGTTCAGATCATGATCCCAGGGTCCTGGGATCGAGCCCCACATGAGGCTCCCTGCTCAGCAGAGGGTCTGCTTTTCCTTTTCCCTTTGCCCCTCCCTACCCCTGCTTGTGCTCTCACTCTCTGTCTCCCTCTCAAATAAACAAATAAATAAAATCTTAAATATGGGATATTTATAAAGAATAACTTAGGAGATGGAGATACTGTTAAACAGAAGAGGTGAGACCACCATTCTCACAGAGCTTGTGATTGTATAGGCAATCAATGCCTATTGATTTGAGACAGTATAGGCAATCAATCATTCAATCATAGGTGATGTTACCTGCTGTTCCTAATTCTTTAAAAGAGTTATTTTAAGAATGGAAGAGTGACCAGTGCAGTAGGAGCATTGTGAATAAGAGCACATTTAATATTTTAATATTTCTTCTTCTACTGGGCTCTTCAATAACTGTTTTTGATGCTGAGAAGGCTTTGGCATCCATTCAATGGGCCTAAAGATCTGCTCCCGGCTGGGCAGCTCGTCTATTCATATTTGAAGGCACGTTGGCACTGAAGGAGGTGAGGCTGTCTTCACAGTGAGCTTCGGGGAAAACACAAAGGGGCTCTTGCGTGGTGTCAACTGTCGGACTCCAGCGGAATGAGCACACCTGGTGACATCAATCTAAATAGCTACAAATTGACAGCTGGTACCAAGTACTCAAAACCAGGTGGCTAAATGTGAACTGAAATGCGATGGCGATTATTGTATTTTGAAGGTACAGTCTGTGAATCGTCCTGTGTGTAATCAGGATGGCTATTTGCATTATACACACTAGCGGCTCATTCCAAACCATATCTGTGACTTCACCAAGTCAGCTTCCATACTTGCTTATGTAATATCAAACGTCTGTCCTTTTATACAGTCATTTAAATAGTCATGGAGAATGAACTGTGATTCCAAAAGTGGTCTTCTACAAATGAACACTAGTATAATTGTCCTTATAAAACAAAATTAAACACAAATATCCTCATCTAAAATAAAATATATATCTCTTTATACTTGATAAATGGGATACATAAAAACATGCTACTTAATAATTACTATCTATTTCAAATCTATCATCTTTTTTTTAATTTTATTTTTTATAAACATATAATATATTTTTATCCCCAGGGGTACAGGTCTGTGAATCTCCAGGTTTACACACTTCACAGCACTCACCATAGCACATACCCTCCCCAATGTCCATAACCCCACCCCCCTAACCCCCCTCCCCCCATCAACCCTCAGTTTGTTTTGTGAGATTAAGAGTCACTTATGGTTTGTCTCCCTCCCAATCCCATCTTGTTTCATTTACTCTTCTCCTACCTCCTTAACCCCCCATGTTGCATCTTCTCTCCCTCATATCAGGGAGATCATATGATAGTTGTCTTTCTCTGATTGACTTATTTCGCTAAGCATGATGCCCTCTAGTTCCATCCACGTCGTCGCAAATGGCAAGATTTCATTTCTTTTGATGGCTGCATAGTATTCCATTGTGTATATATACCACATCTTCTTTACCCGAATGTTTATAGCAGCAATGTCTACAATAGCCAAACTATGGAAAGAACCTAGATGTCCATCAACAGATGAATGGATAAAGAAGATGTGGTCTATCATCTTTTTTAAGTCTAACTTCAACCTTACACCAAATTAATGTCACTAAATAGTTATATATTCCCTTAACAATGCACTATGTCCAAAACAATCTATTAACAAAGTGTTTGAGAAGACTAACTGAGACTTACTCTTGAGAATGGAGATCTTAATATTTTTGGTGTTCTATTTTTTATCCAAATATGAGAAAACTTTATTACACATTGAGCAATTGACACACAAATTCTGTACAGACTATAGCAGTTACATTGGATATGTAGATATAGATCCAACACAATCCTTTCTGAATTTTTTTTAAAACCTGAGTTTCTTTTTTTCATTTTTTTCTCCTTTCCAAGTTAATCAAGCATATTGAAAATATGAATACTTGCTTATTATCCTAATTCTTAATTTCCCAGTCACATGTCAATGCTCTATTTTCCTTATGCTCCCAAGAATACATGGGATTCACTATCCCTTAGTTCAGCCAATACTGCTAAATACAACAGATGCTTTTAAGTCATTAACAAAAGAGAATTCTACCAATAACATGATTGAACAATAAAAATATCAACATCATCAGAAATACTAAAACTGTATTAAACTTTAGGTTTTATAATAACATAGTTTTGTTGGAATTATATTCCAAACTCAAAAGTTCCCAGTATTCTGTTATCCAAAATTCCAGCCTTTATTCAGTGCTTTCCTCTCTGTATGCTTTTCTGAAGCAAGTCCATATATCATCTGCCCTTATATTTTCTTTTCAAAATTGTATTATTGATGTAAAATTTAGATACAATGACACATACTAACCTAAGTGGTTAGTTCCTTGACAAATGTGTATACTATGTAATCAACAGTCCAATCAAGATAGAGAATATGTGCATTACTCCAAAATAATCTTTTATTCTTCTTTCTAGTTAAGCCTTCTTTCTTAGCCATTGGTCTTGTTCATTCTTAAATACTGATTATTAGTTCTCTCTCTCACACACACATACATACAACATTCTCTTTTTTTCTCCCTTCCTCTCTCAATCCCTCCCTCCCTCTTTTTCTCTATCTCTGGTCATTCTGTGAGAAATTTAATCATTCCATTAATATCCAAAAGAAATAACCTTTGGCTTTTAAATTCTATTATATGATTTCTATTTTTTGATGTTTAATTTTATTATTATTTATTTTTTCTACATACTTAGGTTACTTTTTTTTCTTTTTTCCAACTTCTTAAGATGAAATTATATCATTGAATTTAAACTTCTTCTTTTTCCTTCCATAAACATTTAAATATCTAGGTTTTTCCTATAACCAGAACACTAAGATTCCTAAGCAACAAAACTTATAATAGCTAAAACAATCTTTATAAAAGAAATAAATTGGGAAAATGATCTTAGCTTATATTAAGACTAGGTTCAATGGCAGAGCCACAGAAACATACACTAAGAGAACAGAGTAGAAAAACACCACTCCCCAAACACACATACACACCAACATAAACCTCACAACTAAATTTAAGATGTAAAACTATAAAACTGTTAGGAAAAATTAGGCAAAAATCTTCAGGACTTAGAATTTGATAAAAATTTCTTATACCAAACCAAAATCATGATTCATGAAAGAAAAAAGTGATAAATGTAACTTTATAAAAATTTTTTAAAATGTCTACTCTAAGGAAGTTCATGAGACCAGGATAAAAAGTACAAGTTACAGAGTGGTAGATTATATTTGCAAATTACATATCCAACAAAGGACTAGCACTTAGAAATACAAAGAATGCTCAAAATTCAACAATAAAAATAAACAATTCGATGAAATTTTAAGATAACAAAAGACATGAACAGACATTTCACAAAAAAATATGTTCAAATAAACACAAGAAAAGATGTTCAGCACCATCAGTCACCAGGGATATGCAAATTAAAACTGCAAGGAGCTGTCACTGCAGACATATCATAATGGCTAAAATAAAAAATAATGACAACACCAATTCTGGTGAGGATGCAAGAAACTTGGATCACTTACACATTGTTGGATGGAATGTAAAATGGAATAGCCACTCTAGAAAACAGTTTGACAGTGTCTTATAAAATAGAATGCCTAATAACTATATATTGTGGACATATATTGTGGTTTTATCCTTCCCAAATTCATATGTAGAAACCCTAACCTCCCGTATGATTACACTGGGAGATGAGTTCTCTAAAGACTTGAATAATCTTAAATGAGGTCATAAGAATGGAACCCTGAACCAACAAGATTAATGTTTTTATAAGAAGAGATATAAGAAGAGACATCAGAGAAATGTGCCATTTCTCTCCCTGTGCACGTAAACATATGAGCACACAGTGAGAAGATAGACATCTGCAACACAAGTGCAGAGCTTTCATCAGACAACAATCCTGCTGGCACCTTTATCATGGCCTTTCAGCCTCGAGAAATGTGAGAAAATAAATTTCTGTTGTTTAAGCCACCTGGTCTGTGGTATTTGTTCCCACAGCCTTAGCCAACCAATATACCGTATAACCCAGCAATTGCACTGTTGTTCATTTATTGTAGCTAAATGAAGCTTATGCTCGCACAAAGTCTGTAAACAAATATTTCAGCTTTATTTGTAAAAACAAACAACTGGCATCGACCCACATATCCTTCAACAAGTGAATGGTGGAACAAACTCTGGTCCATACATACCATGGAATACTATTCAGCAATAAAAATGAAGATAGAAACCAGGGTAAATCTCCAGGATAAAAAACAACAAAAACAACATAAATAACTTAAATCTTACATACTGCAATATATTTATTTACATAACAGTTTTAAATGATGAAATTTTAGAACTGGAAGACAGTTTTTGTTTGCCAGTAGGTAGGTTTGTAGTGAGATGGGGAGGACGTGAAGGGTGTTGGGTGTGGAGATAAAACTGCATCACATGGGATCCTTTTAGTATTGGATCTCTTCCTTGCCTATACTGTGGTAGTGCATCCAAACCTGCACAAGTGATAATATTGCATAGTACTTACACACACAGACACACAAAATTATATGTAAGTATAAGTAAAACTGGTAAAAACAAGTAAAATCTGAATAAGATAGGTGGACTGCAAAAATGTTAATATTCTAGTTGTGGTATTATACTATAAATTTGCAAGATGTTATCAGTAGGGGAAATAGAGCAAAGTATACCAGGGGATCTCTTTATCATTTATTACAAATGCATGTGAATTTCAATTATCTCCAAAATCAATTTCAATTAAAAAATAAAGATTGCATGGCTCTATGATCACTAATTGTGCATAAAGTTGCCTTTCACAAATAATTTATAAATGTAGAGAACTGGTTACACATCTATCATCAGTACAAGGATAGAGGAATGGAACATGTTGGATATGGAAAAATTTTCAAAGTAAGGAAGAGGGTTTTGAGAAATTTAATTTCTGAATGATTTGAGTTAGAAGATTTCTCTTTCCCTTTCTGTTATTCAGGGAAAATTTCATGTTGGTTGCTGGAATAAGACAGTGGTTGTACAAGCCATGGACTGCATGCTGGTCCAAGGTGGAATACAGTTTGGAAGGAGATTTACATTTCAGAGTGCTATGACTGGTAAAGTGCAAGTAATGCTGTGTGTGTAAATGCTGAATATCCTTTGCTTGACAGAGAGCAAAAGAGGAAAAAAAAAAAAAAGGTCCCCATGTGTAATCTTTGTTAAAAAAACAACAAAACAAAACAAAACAAAACCCTTGATTTGTAACCTTTGCTGATTTCAGTTGTGTAAATATCCCCACCATGGACAATTTTTAGCTACCAATGGGTTGTAGTTACTGAGCTTGTGCTAAGAACATGAACAGTTGACTCTTCTGATCTGGTAGGAGCTGGCTCAAGCAAGAAAGAATGAGTAGTAGAAGTAGAAACAAGGGGGCACCTGGGTGGCTCAGTTGGTTAAGCAACTGCTTTCTGCTTGGGTCATGATCCTGGAGTCCTGGAATCGAGCCCCACATCAGACTCTGCTTCTCCCTCTGACCTCTCCCCTCTCATTCTCTCTCTCTCAAATAATTAAATAAAATCTTGAAAAAAAAAATAGAAACAAGGTACTTTCAGCAGTATTATGAAGAGGTTGTACAAAACTGAGGACCTGGTTCACTGATGTCCCCATATGTTTGCAAAGGTAGAGATGATTCCATGCAAAGTAACCTGTGGTTACAGTTTCCTTTTTATTGAACTTGAGTCAGAAAGAAAATAAATCTTTCCCATATGACCTCTTTTTTACTATAGCTACATATTTTTAAATGGGTGTGGGAAGATGCTTTACTGTTACTCAGAAAAACTCCCAAGTTCACTTTGATAAAGGAATACTGCCTTCTATTAGAGCCAGTTGAGAATGACTGATTTTTCCCCATATCTATGGTTTTATATATAACTTGGTGTAAAAAACAAACAAAAGAAGTTATGGATCAAAAATAAGATTTTTGTGCAGTAGAAGCTGAAGAGCCAAGAAGCACCCTCCTTTTAAACGTAAGAATAGTACATATCTATATATTTTTTTGGAAATAACAAATTTATTTCTATTATATTTTTATTCTTCTAACTTCATTTTACTTTCTGAAAATGATGAAGTGTTAAAATTCATTTATATTTTCTCTTTCCTATTTTTTAATATTAACTTTCACTCCTATTCTTTAAAAGTTTTACTCCTTTGCTCAATTTTTCTCTCTTTTCTTCTCTCTTTATTTACTCAAGAACTCTTTTTATTTTCTTTACTTGCCTTCATTGTTACTGAAAAACAGTGTTTGTTGTAATGGTACGAGTGGGAAAAAAAAAAAAAAACTAAGTAAAAAAACAGTAGAATGCATTTGTCTTCTACATAAGCCTTATATCTTCCAACATAAATGCTAACATATTATTCTAAACATTTTAATATTTATTCAGCTCAAGTCCACTATAAGTATCAATGAAAATAAAGTTATTCAACACAGAGTAGAAAATCTGGGCTCCTTTTCTCCCATTAAAACACTGATTCAGAGGCACCTGGGTGGCTCAGTGGGTTAAACCTCTGCCTTGGGCCCAGGTCATGATCTCAGGGTCCTAGGATCAAGCCCCACATCAGACTCTCTGCTGAGCAAGGAATCTGCTTCCTCTCCCTCTCTGCCTGCCTCTCTGCCTGCTTGTGATCTCTCTCTCTATGTCAAATAAATAAAATCTTAAAAAACAAAAAAAAACAAAACAAAACAACAACAACAACAACAAAAACACTGATTCAATAACAATTCATAGATAAATTTCCTTTGTGAGAAAATCCGGAATTGAAATTGAATGGCTCCTGCATACGGGGTAAATGTGAAATTAGACTAACCAAAAAAGGTAGGGAGATTCAGGACATCCTCTTTCCAGAGGATATCCCTGTCCCTGTGCAACAACCTATAATCAGGAAGAGAAGCCCTAGCTCCCATATCCTCCCAGAGGAAGGAGATTGGTTCACGTGTTTGGTATCACAAACTTTCCTTATAGGCTCACAGGGCTGGCTTCTATCTTACCCTCTTGTGGTTCTGATGGAATCCATAGTCTAGTACCTTGTAGAGAATGAAAACCAGTGTCTTGGGGTAGTAGAAGCCATGCACACTCCCTTCTGTTCAGCACAGAGCAAGCAAATGAAAAATCCTAGCTCTCAGATTCTCCCTGAGGAGGGAAAGAGTTGACTGTTACTTGTCTTGCCAGTCTTGGAGCTCTGATAGCCCCAACATAATTTAGCCCTAAGAGTAGCTTGGGCTGGGAGAGACTATAGATTCATCCTCATCCCGCAACAAGATCCCAGCCACCCACCCCCATCCCTGCCCTGAACACAGAGCAAAAAGACCAAAATAAATAAATAAATAAAATCCCAGTTCTCATCTTCCTCCTGGGGAGGAAAGAGTTGATCAATGTGTCTAACATCCCGCTTTCTCTTGGACTCCCAAAAGAACTAGCACCAGTCTTACAATCTTTACTGTTTTTGTGTTAAGAGAAGAATGAAAATAACCACTTATAAATTTGTAACATAATTTTGTTAAGGCTTTTGAATATTTTAGTAGCACAAAAGTGCCAAACAACTTAATATATTGTGAGAAAGTGTTTTATTATAAGTTTTTCTCTAAAAATATGAGTAACCCAAAATTGAAACTCCAAGGTAGATAATTGCAATAGAAATAAAGTATATGTTAAATATAAGTAAATTGTAATTATAAAATAAAATATAAAAATAATATCAAGCATTAATATTCTAATAGTTAATAACATGTTTAGCATATTTGTAAACATTATCAATAATAATTTAATAATAAATATATAGGAAATAAAAATTGATAAAATATTTAATAAATATGTTTAATAAAATACTAACTAAATTACTATATAAATATATTTTAAGTTATAAACAAAGTAATAAAGTAAAATCATGAAATATGTGTGTTTTATTCATGTAATCAGTATAACATGACACTGTGCTTCAAGGTGCAATCTTTATGTAGAGTAGTACATTTCTTAAGATGAGCATTTATTTTATTTAAATTCCCTAATTTTTCTTTTGGAATTTGAAATGTGCACAATTGCAAAAAGAATGAGCAAAAAAAAACAGTTGAAGGCCACTGTGACTCTGTAATATATACTTATATAGAGAGGGAAAGAAAGGTGGAAACGCACATGTTTTCATCCACTTCTTCAAGTGTGCCAAGACCGCATCTCTTGGTATCTATGGTTCCCTCTGGACTGCTGACCACACAGGGTAGTCATTGGAAAAACATATGGATTACAATCACATGTAGCTCAGGACCACATGATGACATCCCCAAAGAAATAACATCATTTTCTGAGTGACCAGTAATGATTAGCTGTATTGTATTCTGAGACAATGCTGTCTTTATTACATTGTTCACATCCATTCCAATCCAGACCTAAATTACCACTCTCATTAAGGCCGTAATACTTCCCAGTTTTTATGGTAGCATTTACATGCCATCTCTGCATCACTCAAAATCTATTCTACTTCTCTGACATTTTAAATTTCTTATCTGTATTTCTAGATAAATTTTCATGGAGAGATGTTTCTAGGCACTTAATGATATTAATTTTTGATATAAGTAACCAGTTCTGAGGAAAGATGATAACATTCACCAATGTTTTATCTCTTAATAATCTTCTCTTAGATGGATAAAATATAGAAATAAAAAAATTCAATAAAAATTAAATTTTTTTCATACATGGAGTTATAGAGAGACAAACACATAAACATATGCAGTTTTCCATCTTTATCATTATTTGGTAATACCCAGAGGGTGGTATTATTTTAGCTTTTTGTTTGTTTACTTGTTTATTTTGCTTTACTTTTACTTTGAATTTTTTCCTGAATTACTGTTACGTGTGTGTGTGTGTGTGTGTGTGTGTGTGTGTGTGTGAGAATCCTGGATATATTTTCTTCAATCCACCCTTGCTTTCTAAAATAAAAAATAACACACAATATTAAAATCATGAAATAAAAGGAAGGAATTCTTTTAAGCAGATAGATATCAAGTATAAAATAGTTAACATTCTGTGACCTCCATAATGAGATACTAGTATTTATTTTATTGACCCTAAAGTCAATAATATATGCATTTTATAGAAGAAGAGGTATTCATAATTTCAGGTGGGTCAGCATTGCTTCTATGTGTAGATAAAAGGGCATTAAATGCATAATGGAGAAAATGCATACATTTCATTGACCATAGAATGTGGTTTTAACCATATTCATAGCTTGCAGTAAAAGTTAACCATTATAAAATATTTTTGTTTTTCTTTATAGTATTTCAAATATTAAGGTTTGTTGTGTAATTGGACTCTTTTCTTCATGAATCATAGATGTACAAAGATAGAACCTCATAGATTAAATATTGTGATCTTTTTAATTGACTAATGATATGAAAAGGCTTTGTCTAGTTTAAAATATCTTATCTAATTTCTTTATTTCAATTCCTGGCTGTCTCTTCACCTAAAACTAATGCAATGCCATCTACTCTGAAAATCCACTGAAACATCCTTCCCTAATATTAAAGGCATCATACTTAGTTATGCTATAAACCAGGAACTTTTCAGAAATGGATTAATACAACTTTTTATAGCATTTGAAATTCTTAGCACTCTATATATCTGGAAATTCTCAGTGGTATTATTTTCCCTATTTCCTTCAATGTTTCTTTCACTACATCTTATTCTCGTTCATGGGTTCCTATTTTTTTTTTTTTTACCTTTGGTCTTAAGAAAGGGTCTTTCTCAGATACCTTACTTAGTGATCTTCCTTTCCAAAATTTATTCTCTGTTTGGATGACCTCAACATCACTTTTGCTGAGATCCAAAGAATTTTCTATTCATTTTATCCCCTGTCTTCAAACAAATAATAATTTTCTCTGTGACTTCAGCTACATTTACATTTTACTTAACTCTTTTTGAAACTTCATCCTGAGTTTCCAGGTTCATAGGTCCAGCTACATATTTAGCACCTGCAGTTAGAGGCCAGACAGATGTGTCTCAAACTTAGTAAATCAATAACTGACTTAGTATCATTTCACAAAAAGTGTCCCTCTTTCTTTCTTTTTTTTTTTTTTGGTATCTCAAAAAATGGAATCAATATATCTACAGGAAATAAGAAAATATTCCAAATTCATTTAAAAAGTTCTTTCTGACCCTTAAACATACCATAATTATATCTTCTTTTTTACATGCCCAGTCTCACCCTTCATTTTAATACCTGAAAAATGTTTCTAAAGAAGACAAAATTTTACAATATCTCAAATATTCCTCCAGAACAACCTATTCTCAACACTGCTTCTGGAGTACTTTTTTAATGTCCAAATTTGCTTATATAATAGCCTTACAATGCCATCTGCAATCCAATGCCATTTTAAAATCGCCTCCAAACTTCTTAGAAGAGTATATTAAGACTCTCCATGAGCTCTCATTATCCACCAGACTCCATCAGCAGCTTCTACCTGAGGGATAATGCACTATATGCAGGTGTAGGAATACATCTTACTTATTATCAGTTTCATAAAATTCTACTTGTCTTCTGGCTCTCTGGTATGACTCACTCTCCTCATAAAATACACCAACACACTGTCCTATGTTACAGTTCATTTGTTTAGTTCAGTTCTCATATTGTCTGTAAATTCTTCCCTTGTCTTTATCCTGAGATGGTTAGTCATCCCCTCAGCTAAAGAGTCATCAA
Source organism: Enhydra lutris kenyoni (assembly GCF_002288905.1). Taxonomy (NCBI): domain Eukaryota; kingdom Metazoa; phylum Chordata; class Mammalia; order Carnivora; family Mustelidae; genus Enhydra; species Enhydra lutris. The sequence continues at coordinate 53,253,908 of NW_019154087.1, read as the reverse complement.
GACTTACAAATGTATACTATGCTTAAAATTGTCGTGATTCTATGTTGGTGTTTGTTTTGGTTTGTTTATATGTGGGAATTTCCACTAGCTTTACTAACATACATCTTTCCTCTCTATATTACCTGCTTTCGGCACATACTAAGGAGGAGGCATTAAGAATCTGTTGAATGTAATAGTCTTAATATAGCAATATGTCTTACTGTTATCCAGTCACCTAATAGGTCAGTAAAGTCACAAGTCATTACTATACTAGTTTTATAAAATATGTTTTTCATCAAATTGTCTCTAAAACTCTAATAATATTTATTTTTATTTTTAGAATAACATATCTATTAATATGCTATTCATATATATATTACACAACAGAAGTTAATGAATGACACTACTTAAAGAGATATTCATAAACAGCTCTTGTTTTCAAAATGAAAATCATGTGAAAATGCATATTAGAATAAAATACTAGGAGTGTCTGGGTTGTTCAGTCGTTAAGCATCTGCCTTCAGTTCAGGTCATGATCGCAGAGTCCTGAGACTGAGCCACACATCGGGCTCCCTCTTCAGGGGGGAGCTTGCCTCTCTCTCTCCCATTCCCCCTGCCTGTGTTCCCTCTCTCACTGTCTATTTTACTGTCAAATAAAGTCTTAAAAAAATGAATAATACTATATTGAATTTGAATATATAAGAAATTTAACTCTATCTTTTGATCTCAAATATAACTTTTTGGAATTATAGCATATTTTATTGTTTTTATATGAGTCATATGTACTTCCTGATAGTAGAGAGAGTAATCCTAGAAATTTAAAACTTTCCACTTTATTTCAAATTTTGTATTATTTCCTCCTGAAAATGACACAGAAGAACACACTCAGATGATGAAAATGTCAACTTAAAAACCAAGCAGATTGTGCTTGCTTGTCTTATCAGATGCATAGTATGAGGTATGTTTCAAAGGGGGGAAAATTGCATTTAAATGTCCAAATAAGAATTTACAGTATGTCCACTGATTAGATATTTGGGAATGAGTAAAAGAGCCAAATGTTTCTTAATGCTAAGTCATGCAAGTCACATTTCAACTTCTGGAGAACATGTAAAAATTGTTATTTTCAAATATGTTTAGCATCATAGCAATTTATTACCAAAAGGGACCCATAAGCTACCTGATACCACTTTTGCCCTCAGAATAACAATGCCGCATCATAGGGGTTGGAGATATTTTAATATGTTTTCTAACCTTATTACCCCCATTCCAGCTTCTGGACATGACTCTGATTAAATGATTTGAGGAAATTATTGTTGTATTTATTGATTCATTCATTCACTCATTCATTTATTCGTTTAGGTTTTTCTTCAAGATTTTTTGAAGACTTTAATATTCTGATGTCATGGGGTCCCCGTTGAGAGACTATACAATTACTGCTTCCCAAACATTGTCAAATAGACACTTTTCATTTAACTTTATGTTTTTGAAACATACAGGGACAGCTTGATTTTAACATTAATGATACTAATGCTTTCACTTTATAAACAAAGAATCTCAAGACCAGATTTTAAGACCTTCTCTCGACTACAAAACAAAGAAACAGAGAGTCTAGGATTCTCTTCACTCATAATCAAATGTTTTACCCACTGCAAAACTATGCCTGAAAAGACAATTTCATGTTTATTAAAATTTTTAGTTTAAGGAGGGTAAAGAAAGCATGGTCAAGTTGAATGTTTTCAACAAACACAACAGATATTTAATTTTTTTAAATTTAATTATAGATATCTTTACTTTTAATTCTTACTATCCTCTTAAGAACTAAGAAAGTATATCATAACAGAGAGCAAAGTATTTGGAAGTAATTGGCAACAAGTTCATTTATTTTCAAAGTGCACATCTTTGAGTTTGCTAGGTGTTTCAAAAGGGCAAAAAAAAAAAAGTGTCTGAAAATAATTGGCCAATTGTTCTCTATACTATAATTGAAGACCTTAAGTAACCATACAAAGAATCATGTTTGCACAGTATCAAATGTTTTTACTTATGTTTAATCTCAATGAATGCTATTACATCAGCCAAAAATTTCATAGATATTTGTTCTTTATTTAATCAGTTGTATTTATATCATATATATTTTTAAAACCCTTCAAAACAATAGGATAATTCTGGAATTCTACTGGATCTTTGCTTTCTAGTCTTTATTCATCTCAAAAAATGCTTCTGATTCTAGCCTTTCAGTGTTATAAACTTAATTATTGCTCTTTCCTTGTGAACAAAATTGCAAAATGTGTTGGTTCCTTATCATTGTTGCATATAATCATTTAAGGAAAATTGGCAGGATGTATCTGAGATTTTGGCTCTGTGGTTTGAAGACAATCTGCGTACGCTTGTGTAAAGGCAGGTGGCAAAATGTGAATCCAAAACTATATCCGTTATGTTCATTTACTTTACCATTTAGAAAGCACAGATGTTAACTATATAACAACAAGGTGGTTTTATTGTAATCACCTGCTGTTAGGGTCCCTCCTGGCACAGTAGCCAAATGGATTCTTGTTTCCTTCTCATTTACAAGGTGTTTGTTATTTGATGGCTCAAAACAAAACTGGAAATCATTTTTCATTCATAAGAAATGCTTAAAACAAGATAATTTTGAAGAAAAATTGGTGTAACTTTGAATTGCATACTATCATAGTTAATTGTATACATTCATCATAATGTGATTTGTGTTTTCAGCTTGAAAATCTTGTTTTATCTTGGTTTGTCTTTTGATTTGCTATTGTTTGGCAGAATTCTTTCTATTCACTGACAATCCTGAAAATGATTATTTGATTCTTTTTTCCTTCAGCTTTCACCTACCAAGTGGAAAATTTTAATATTTCTTGTGTTACTATCTAATTAAAATTAATATTTTAAGGAGCTTTTGCTCTTAAACATCAGAATACACATAAATATACACTCCTAAGCAAATATTTATGAATATATTAAAATATTGTATATATATATAATGTATACATATATTACAAGGATTTTTTTTCATTAATATACTACCCAGAAGTTTTATTCTCCAAGAAATAATTTATCTAAAATACAGAAAGACTTTGATCCTAAAGGTAGCATCCACTTGCCTTCCCTCTCATTGTGTCTAATGTAACTGAAGCTTTTTTAACTCTTTGTTCAATTTTCCCTCTTTGAAGCTAATTTATTTCTCAAGTATTCTAAATTCACCACCATTGAAACCTACAAAGTACATTGTTCTAAAAGTTCATTCCTCTCATTACTTCACTCTTCACCTGAGGCCTATTGAAGGACATGGCTTCATATTTTGCTTTTACTACCACAGTTTTTGACATATCTTTGTACTGGAATTGAGCCTGTCCATAGTCAGGACAAATCAAAATATTTGTCTCTACTCTCTACTGATTTCCCTTCCTGTTTGCATGTATATCACATTTATAAGAGGTTGTAAAAACAAACAAGCATGTATTATAATAATGATGAATGATAAATACAATGGGTAACATAAAATGAGATAAAAAATGGATAGATTTATTCAACCAGTCAATAAAAATATATTGAACATCTATCATTTGCTAAATATAAGTAAACTCTGGCCTACAAAAATTAATGATATATGACTCAGAGAATATTTAGTCTAATGGAAGAAATCACAGATTCTAAAATTGTGAGATAATTTTTCTAAATGCCTTTTTTGTAATTAAAAAAAAAAAACTCCTCCAAAATAAAACATTAAAAAAAATAAGAATCTTAATATGGCCCAGGAGAATCTACCAAATCTTCATTGTTCTTTAATTAAACCTGTTTTTAATCAAATGCCATAATCAAAAAAGTTTACAAATATACACATTTTCTATTTGTAAAGCTTTTGTTTTGTAAACCAACTTTTGAATTCTAATAATTAAGAATAACTGAAATATCATTGCAAAATAATTACTGAATGTTAGAGTGCTGTAACAAATGAAAATATTGTGATGGCTCAAATATGATATAGAAACCAAAACAGGACAAGCAGTTCTCCTTGTGGTAATTCAGGGACCAAAGATTCTTCCATTTTATGGCTTCATCTTCAACATATGTCTTCAAAGGAAATGAGCAACAGGGATCACTTACCGGTCCAGGGCTCTAGAATCATCACATATACTTCTGCTCATTTTCCTTTGTCTAAATCTCTGTCATTCAACCACAACATGCTACAGGAAACACTGAAAAATGCACACTGCCATGAATCTGGGAAGAAAAAGAAATCGGTTTGGCAATGAACACAGGCAGTAACCTCTTTGATATTGGCCTTAGCGTCTTCTTTCTAGATATGTTTACTGAGGCAAGGGAGACAAAAACAAGCACAAACCATTGGCACTTTATCAAAATAAAAAACTTCAATCAACAAAATTGCATCAACAGAATCAAAAGGCAACCTACAGACTGGGAGAAGTTATTTGCAAATGACATATCTAATAAAGAGTTAGTATCTAAAATATATAAAGAATTATAAAACTCAACACCCCCCCAAAAATAATCCAATTAAAAAATGGGCAGAAGACATGAACAGACATTTCTCCAAAGAAGACATCTTGATGACCAACAGACACATGAAAAGATGCTTACTATCACTGATCCTCAGGGAAATACAAATACATTGAAGCTACAATGAGATATCACCTTACACCTATCAAAATAGCTAAAATCAACAATACAAGAAACAACAGGAATTGGCAAGAATGTGGAAAAAGAAGAAATCTCTTGTATTATTGGAGGGAATGCAAACTGATACAGCCATTGTGGAAAATAGTATGGAGGTTTCTCAAGAAGTTAAAAATAGATCCACCAATTGCACTACTAGGTATTTACCCAACGAATACACAAATACTAATTCAAAGGGATACATGTACTGCAATGTTTATAGCAACATTACGTATAATACCCAAATTATGGGAACAGCCCAAGTGCCCATCCAGTGATGAATGGATAAAAAAGAAGTAACACCACACACACACACACACACACACACACACACACACACACACAGGAATATTACTCAGTCATAAAAAAGAATGAAGTCTTGCCATTTGCAACAACATGGATGGATCTAAAGAATATGATGCCAAGTGAAATAGATCAGTCAAAGAAGGACAAATGACATGATTTCACTCAGATGTGACATTTAAGAAACAAAACAAATGAGCAAAGGAACAAAAAAAGAGAGAGGCAAACCAAGAAACACACTCTTAACTACAGAGAACAAACTGATGGTTATCAGATGGGAGATGGGTGGGGGGATGGGGTAATAGGTGATGGGGATTAAGGAGGGCACCTGTGATGAATACTGGATGTTGCATGGAAGTGTTGAATCACTATATTGTACACTTGAAACTAATCCTACACTCACTGTATGTTAATTAACTTGAGTTTAAATAAAAACTCAAAAGATTTTAAACAAATTTTAAAAATAAAATAGCTATTTGTTATGTGTCTCAAAAACCTGTTTTTCAATTGAAATGTGTGCGTGTGTGTGTATGTGTGTAAATAGTATTAAACTGCATACATATTGAAATTAATCCTTAAAATATACCTATTTGAATACTGAGAATCACAAAAAGCTCTTGATGATGATTCTGAATTTCCTTTTTATTCTTCCTTTGATTGTTTTTATTATTGTTCTTCCTTAAATATGGGGGGGGAGGGATACAGAATAAATCACTTCCTGTAATCTTTAGCTTCCAATAATACTTTATAATCTTATTTCTAAGTTACAAAATATTTATATATCAGTTGATACTACTCAAAACAGTAGGCAATGTAAGAGGAAAATTATGGTAAATTTTTGTAAATAGTTTGTTCCTCTGTGTTATTGAGAACAACTTTTGGCAAACTTCAGGAGATAAATATTTTCCACTTTAAACACATCCCATAATAGAGCAAGAGATTAGAGACTCCAGCACTTTACGTCAGTGCCCTTTAGAGAAAAATGCTCTGTAAGTTTTAAAAAGTACCCAAAAGATTCTACTTTGCATTATGACCAACCCCCCAAATAGTATCAGTTTTTGATATAGACATAACATTTTGAAAAATAATTGACTCAGAAGATGTGAGCTAAATTTCTGCTGAGTTACTATTATTGAAAAGTATGATTAAATCATAGATTTCTCATGCTGACTTTATTAGAATATGGTATTTATACTTAAATTTGAAAGGAGATTGCTACAATTAAAATGTATTTTAAAATGATCAAAACTGATATTTTATTTCCTTTTCTCATTCAAAATTTCCTTCCATCTGATGCAATGACTTGAAAATAAATTACAGTGTATCTGATTGATGTACTTTTGCTAAAAAGGTCACACTCGTTTTGGAATGCTTGAAATTTACAGGGAGAGACAGATGATAAAAACTGGAAACTGAAGATTAATTTTGAGAAACTGTAAACTCTCTTTATGTTAGTTACACAAAATAAGATTTCAGGGAAGTATCTTAACTATCATTGTATAATATAAAAGGAATCAACTCAGAGAACAAATTACCTGCTGTTTGCTGGTAAGTTATTTGACAAAGAAAGCTATTACTTATTTCCAGAACACATTTTAACTCTCCATGAATACTAAAAAATTCTAGTCTTTCAGTTCTTATAATGAAACACAAAGAAATGTGTTTTTTTTTAAATTTTATTTTTTATAAACATATAATATATTTTTATCCCCAGGGGTACAGGTCTGTGAATCGCCAGGTTTACACACTTCACAGCACTCACCATAGCACTTACTCTCCCCGATGTCCATAATCCCACCCCCGCCTTCCAAACCCCCTCCCCCCATTAACCCTCAGTTTGTTTTGTGAGATTAAGAGTCACTTATGGTTTGTCTCCCTCCCAATCCCATCTTGTTTCATTTACTCTTTTCCTACCCCCTTAACCCCCCATGTTGCATCTCCTCTCCCTCATATCAGGGAGATCATATGATAGTTGTCTTTCTCCGATTGACTTATTTCGCTAAGCATGATACCCTCTAGTTCCATCCACGTCGTCGCAAATGGCAAGATTTCATTTCTTTTGATGGCTGCATAGTATTCCATTGTGTATATATACCACATCTTCTTTATCCATTCGTCTGTTGATGGACATGTAGGTTCTTTCCATAGTTTGGCTATTGGAGACATTGCTGCTATAAACATTCGGGTGCACGTGCCCCTTCGAATCACTACGTTTGTATCTTTAGGATAAATACCCAGTAGTGCAATTGCTGGGTCATAGGGTAGTTCTATTTTCAACATTTTGAGGAACCTCCATGCTGTTTTCCAGAGTGGTTGCACCAGCTTGCATTCCCACCAACAGTGTAGGAGGGTTCCCCTTTCTCTGCATCCTCGCCAGCATCTGTCATTTCCTGACTTGTTAATTTTAGCCATTCTGACTGGTGTGAGGTGGTATCTCATTGTGGTTTTGATTTGTATTTCCCTGATGCCGAGTGATGTGGAGCACTTTTTCATGTGTCTGTTGGCTATCTGGATGTCTTCTTTGCAGAAATGTCTGTTCAAGTCCTCTGCCCATTTCTTGATTGGATTATTTGTTCTTTGGGTGTTGAGTTTACTAAGTTCTTTATAGATTTTGGACACTAGCCCTTTATCTGATATGTCATTTGCAAATATCTTCTCCCATTCTGTCAGTTGTCTTTTGGTTTTGTTACCTGTTTCCTTTGCTGTGCAAAAGCTTTTGATCTTGATAAAATCCCAATAGTTCATTTTTGCCCTTGCTTCCCTTGCCTTTGGCGATGTTCCTAGGAAGATGTTGCTGCGGCTGAGGTCGAAGAGGTTGCTGCCTGTGTTCTCCTCAAGGATTTGGATGGATTCCTTTCTCACATTGAGGTCCTTCATCCATTTTGAGTCTATTTTCATGTGTGGTGTAAGGAAATGATCCAATTTCATTTTTCTGCATGTGGCTGTCCAATTTTCCCAACACCATTTGTTGAAGAGGCTGTCTTTTTTCCATTGGACATTCTCTCCTGCTTTGTCGAAGATTAGTTTACGATAAGTTGAGGGTCTATTTCTGGGCTCTCTATTCTGTTCCGTTGATCTATGTGTCTGTTTTTGTGCCAGTGCCATGCTGTCTTGATGATGACAGCTTTGTAATAGAGCTTGAAGTCCGGAATTGTGATGCCACCAACTTTGGCTTTCCTTTTCAATATTGCTTTGGCTATTCGAGGTCTTTTCTGGTTCCATATAAATTTTAGGATTATTTGTTCCATTTCTTTGAAAAAAAAGGATGGTACTTTGATAGGAATTGCATTAAATGTGTAGATTGCTTTAGGTAGCATAGACATTTTCACAATATTTATTCTTCCAATCCAGGAGCATGGAACATTTTTCCATTTCTTTGTGTCTTCCTCAATTTCTTTCATGAGTACTTTATAGTTTTCTGTGTATAGATTCTTAGTCTCTTTGGTTAGATTTATTCCTAGGTATCTTATAGTTTTGGGTGCAATTGTAAATGGGATTGACTCCTTCATTTCTCTTTCTTCTGTCTTGTTGTTGGTGAAGAGAAATGCAACTGATTTCTGGGCATTGATTTCATATCCTGACACTTTACTGAATTCCTGTACAAGTTCTAGCAGTTTTAGAGTGGAGTCTTTTGGGTTTTCCACATATAGTATCATATCATCTGTGAAGAGTGATAGTTTGACTTCTTCTTTGCCAATTTGGATGCCTTTAATTTCCTTTTGTTGTCTGATTGCTGAGGCTAGGACTTCTAGTACTATGTTGAATAGCAGTGGTGATAATGGACATCGCTGCCGTGTTCCTGACCTTACGAAAAAGCTTTCAGTTTTTCTCCATTGAGAATGATATTTGCGGTGGGTTTTTCATAGATGGCTTTGATAATATGGAGGTATGTGCCCTCTATCCCTACACTTTGAAGAGTTTTGAACAGGAAGGGATGCTGTACTTTGTCAAATGCTTTTTCAGCATCTATGGAGAGTATCATATGGTTCTTGTTCTTTCTTTTATTAATGTGTCGTATCACATTGATTGATTTGCGGATGTTGAACCAACCTTGCAGCCCTGGAATAAATCCCACTTGGTCATGGTGAATAATCCTTTTAATGTACCATTGAATCCTATTGGCTAGTATTTTGGCGAGAATTTTTGCATCTGTGTTCATCAAGGATATTGGTCAGTAGTTCTCTTTTTTGATGGGATCCTTGTCTGGTTTTGGGATCAAGGTGATGCTGGCCTCATACAATGAGTTTGGAAGTTTTCCTTCCATTTCTATTTTTTGGAACAGTTTCAGGAGAAGAGGAATTAGTTCTTCTTTAAATGTTTGGTAGAATTCCCCCGGGAAGCCATCTGGCCCTCGGCTTTTGTTTGTTTGGAGATTTTTGATGACTATTTCAATCTCCTTACTGGTTATGGGTCTGTTCAGGCTTTCTATTTCTCCCTGGTTCAGTTGTGGTAGTTTATATGTCTCTAGGAATGCATCCATTTCTTCCAGATTGTCAAATTTGTTGGCGTAGAGTTGCTCATAGTATGTTCTTATAATTGTCTGTATTTCTTTGGTGTT
>NW_019154087.1:53112037-53239373 GCF_002288905.1 Enhydra lutris kenyoni | reverse complement strand
ATATATATATATATTAGATAAACTAGTTAAAAAACGTTAAAAAAGAAAAGGGTAAAAGTTAAAAAAATTTAGCAGAAGAAGAAAAATAAATTGAAAAAGAAAAAAAAATTAAATTAACTATAAGGCTAAAGAATCATGGGGAGAAAGCCATGAGTTCCGTGCTTTGCTTTCTCCTCCTTTGGAATTCCACTGCTCTCCTTGGTATTGAAACTGCACTCCTTAGTAGGTTAACTTGGTCCTGGCTGGGCTTCTTGTTGATCTTCTGGGGGAGGGGCCTGTTGTAGTGATTCTCAAGTGTCTTTGCCCCAGGCAGAGTTGCACCACCCTTACCAAATACGCTCGGGTTTGCTTTCAGGAGCTTTTGTTCCCTGAGCGCTTTCCGTAGAGTCCTGGAGGGTGGGAATGAAGATGGCGGCCTCCCAGTCTCTGGCCCGGAGGAGCCGAGAGCCCGGGGCCCCACTGCTCAGTGCGCCCTCAGAGAATAGCGCCGATTTACTCCCATCACCCTGCCTCTGGCCGCGCTCCGAGCTGACCGAGCCTGCGACCTGTTCAAGGTAACCCCGAGCTTAGAGCTTACTCCTCGGCTCTGTCTCTGTAGCCGGCTTCCCTGTTCTAATACCTGTAAGCTCTGCGACACTCAGACACCCCCGATCCTTCTGTGACCCTGCAGGACCTGAGGCCACGCTGACCCTGCGTGGGCTTCACCCCAGTTAAGCCTCTGGAGCGATGTCCCTCAGCGGAACAGACTTTTAAAAGTCCCGATTTTGTGCTCCGTTGCTCCACCACTTGCCAGGAGCCGGCCCCTCCCCCCACGATCTATCTTCCCGTCGCTTTGGATCACTTCTCCGCCAGTCCTACCTTTCAGAAAGTGGTTGATTTTCTGTTTCTAGAGTTGCTGTTCTTCTTCTCTTCGATCTCCCATTGGATTTGTAGGTGTTTGCAATCTTTAGATAAGCTATCTAGCTGATCTCCCACTACCTGAAGTAGTCTCAGCCTGCTACTTCTCCGCCATCTTGACTCCTCCCCCAGAAATGTGTTTTTTAACCAAAAACATTATCAAGTTGGTAATTATTATTAGGTAAATACATTACTACTTCATATATTAAAATATAGAAAAGTAAGGTTAATAGTATATTTTATTGCAGTAAGCAAATGAATGCATATGTACCATAGCATAGCCATTTAGAATGTTTAAATTATAGTATATGCTTTTCTTTACTTCGGCATATGCATTTTTTTTTTGCCTTTAATCATTAAACAAGGGTTTTATGAAGCTTCAAGTGCATTTGGAAAACAAGAATTACTCAAGGTGTAAAAAAAATAAATCTAGCATACATGGAAGTAACAGTTTTCTTGGAAAACCAAATATATCCAGCAAAAATAACAGGTAGACAGATAGAAAGACACCTATCAGTAGATATAAAAATCATATAGCAGAGGTTGTTGTAATTACTGGACAGAGTTTCTTCAGTTTTGGAGTAGTTCTCATTAGCTCAAACTACACTGAAGTTTTAGAAGACCTTCAAAGAAAGAGAGATAATTCCTTAACTAATAATGCATTACTCTAAGATTCATAATGCAAATTTAGATCAGAATATTTGATAATTTAAAAATAATTTTGATCCAAGGCCCTTTCATCTGAAAGTAAACACACACACACACAGACACACACACACACACACACGAGTCCTTCACATTTAATTTTTAAGTATGTTCTGTGGTAGCACCATTTAAATTTCTATAAAAGTTGGAAGTAGGTGTTTTAAAAATACATTTAACAAAGCTATTATTCAATAAGTATGTGAAACAGTTGTAGCAAAATCAATAACATAATGAAAGTCAGCAATCTTTTAAAACTATATATAGAAAAAGATTACTAAGAAATATATTAAATTATGTGTTGTATATATTAATCTTTCAACAATGTTGAAACCATTCATATTTGAGGTATGAATGTAGCATAAAATGACTCCTATTTAGAAAAGCACTTTTAATAATCCTAATTGGATAATCAAATTGACTTAATTTATTTGGGCATCAGAATAAAAAGGCATTTGTATTAGGATATAAGTGATTAGGATATAAGTGACAAATCTTGTTTTAGGACAATTAAATTACTAGGGTAACAATAATAAATGGTAAACAACAATAATAAATGAGTAAACAACAATAAATGGTTGTTTGTATTCATGGAGTTAAAATTCTAGGCAAATATTTGCTATATATAGAATAATATATATTATTCTCTATATATAGAAATTCAATATATTCTATATATAGAGAATAATATATATTATAAGGAAAGGACTATTTTTATACCTAGGGTATAAATATTTACATAATTAAATATTATCTTTATCTCTAGGTAGATATGCCATCAATGAAAAGACACAACATACTATTTTCCAGGCATATGCAAATAAGTATCAGCTGAAATTATCCATATTTCTCACATGATATTGTCAACAGTCTGAACTAAGACACTATGATTCCTCAAAGTATCACATAGGAATGGCGTACCAAAGGGAAATTCTGTTGTATACGCTAATTTTCTCTCTAATTTCATGATTGTTATCCTTCTTTACCTTCTCTCTCTCTTTCCTTTCTTCCCTCTACTCATCTTTGTGCATATTTATGTATTCACTCATCTTTCATGTTCCCAAATTTTTGCCTTCTTTCCTTCTCTTACTTTTGCCTTTTACTGTCATTGCTTTCTTTTTTCCTCTTTCTTCTTCCTCAATCATTTGCTGATCTGCTTTTTTCTTTGCAAGCCTTCATTAATTCTTCATTACACAGAGAAATTTCTTTATTGTTTAGGTGCTTTAAATAAAATTTGTGTTTTCTATTTAGCTAACATATAAAAAGAGAGGAAGAACTAAAATAAGATATGCCTTGTACTTGAACTTCTTTCTTTTTTAGTTTTGTAAGGGTCAGAGATCTTGTTGAAAACTTTTTCTTTAATTCCCAATTCCTCATATAAAAGAATAAAATAATCATGATCTTATCATGTATAATTAGCATACATTATCTCCTTTATACTCTGCTAGCAGTGATTTTTAAGGAAGTCATATTTATGAAATACAAAAGCTAAAAATTTCAGTTTCTAGATGTGTTCTATTTTTGAAAAGTAAGATGGTGCTCTACAATATACCAGTATATACCTCACAAAATATTGAACGCCCACTGGAGATAAAAACCAACTAGCCATTCTCATAACAACCTCAAAATGAAAGTTAGGATTCAAAGAAATTGACCAGCTTTCTCATGATCAGTGCATAAGTGGCTGATCCTGAGGTCCATATTCTTTCTCCACTAGAACATGCCACCTCGAGTAACATTTTATTAGGTACAAATCTTTTAATTATTCACAGTTTAGCATATTTATTAAACATGGCCTTAGAGTAATCTTATGTGATTCTAAAGAATCTTCCATAATCCTATAACTCCATGCCCTTAATCCTGTCAAAAAACCTGATAGAGTCCATGACTCATCTAAACAGTATCACTGACTTGAGAAAAACTTTTCTACTGGTTCTTATTACTTCTAAAACAGAATCATTTTTGGTGAGATTTGGTATCTTGTTTGGATGAAATTATTCACTTACACCTAAACATTCACATCTATGCTTACTCAATAAAATACCTACTAGAGTATCCATCATAAGCAGCATGAAGAATAACAAAGGTTGGGCTCATCTTATTGAAAATGTAGAACAGGATAGTAGTGAAATATGATAAAATAGAATTTCCCTTTGGCACACTGCTCCTTAGTGATGTTCTGAGGAATCATAATATCTTAGTTTGGGCTGCTATAATAAAAATACCAAGACTGGAATTCTTAAATAAGACATATATTTCTCACAGTTTTGATGGTGGGAAGTTCAAGATCAAAATGCCAGCAGATTCAATATCTGGTCAGTGCTCCTCTTCCTTTACAGTCAGCCACTTTCTTGCTGTCACCATATATAAGAGAGCAGGGGAGGGAAGTGGGATCATTTTATAAGGGGACTAATCTCTTTCATGAGGGCTCCACACTCCACTCTCATGACCTAATTACCTCTCAAAGACCTCACCTCGTACACCAATGACATTGGATTAGGGTTTCTACAGATGAATTTAAGGGAGAGAGATTACAAACATTCAATTCATAACACATTGTAACAAAAGCAAACTGTTAATGAGAGAGAGCCTCCTGTGAGCCAAATAGTACTTAAAATCCTCAAAATATCAGTGTTTAGTCATTAGAACCACAGATCATTTTGTTTCTTTTTATGTATTTTTGTTTTCTTACTTTCAGATGGGAAAGTTGAGACACAAGAAGTTAAACGATTCACACAAAGTCACACACCTAAGAAATGGCGGAGCTGAGTTTTATCCCCAGTGTGGTCCCAGAGCTCAACTCTTGCTATCGCTTCACAATACTTGTATAAGTACTTGTACCTGGCTCTATGATCAGAGAAAGAAAATGGAGAAGGATATGTTTATGTGATCCTCTTTTGAAAACACATAGTGCCCTTTTAAAAGCCCCAAAAAGTCCCTTTACAGATAATTACTTCAGTATCTCCTTGATGTCTTTGTCCCACAAACTTTTCTTTAATGAAGCATATATTAATATTTTATAGAACTAATGTTTCCTAAAATATAATTTGGGAACAAATCTCTATAATATCTGTTGAATTTTTCAGCTACATTGTGATTTTATGTAGTTTAATATAAAAACAGTTTCTAGAATTCTGAAAGATAAATATTTCTTATTAATATTTATATTCTATCCAAACATTTCCCAGTGATCATTATCAATTGTTACTTCAACATTTAACCCACTGGTTAGAAATACCTATAGGGTAGTAATAGAACTGCTTTTAAGAATAGTGATCCTCAGGGCACCTGGGTGGCTCAGTGGGTTAAAGCCTCTGCCTTCGGCTCAGGTCATGATCCCAGGGTCCTGGGATCGAGCCCTGCATCGGGCTCTCTGCTCAGCAGGGAGCCTGCTTCCCCCTCTCTCTCTGCCTGCCTCTCTGCCTGTCAAATAAATAAACATCTTTAAAAAAAAAAAAAGAAGAAGAATAGTGATCCTCGGGGTGCCTTGGTGGCTCAGTGGGTTAAAGCCTCTGCTTTCAGCTCAGGTCATGATCCAGAGTCCTGGGGTCGAGCCTCGCATGGGGCTCTCTGCTCGGCAGGGAGCCTGTTTCCCTTCCTCTCTCTCTACCTGCCTCTCTGCCTACCTGTGATCTCTGTCTGTCAAATTTAAAAAAAAAAAAAAAAAGAATCGTGATCCTCAAAGCATTTAACTTATAATCAGTGAGGCAGACCCATGATCCAATTGGTGATATTGACTTATTTTAGATAAATTCTATGTTTATACTGAATTCTTAAATATTTGATTATGAAGCATATTGCATATAACATTAAATTTTAGGTGAATTGTGTATGAAATTTGCTGATTTACAACAGAATAATGGGATCACAGTACAGTATTATGTTTGTAGTGGTTTCATAGATTAACCATGATTAATGACATATTTTTATTTTTTAAGCCCTGTCTTGATTTTAACATCAAGTAGGATTTGGGTCAAAGTTTCATTTGTGATTTCATCTCCATGTTTTCAGACTTATTGTACACTATGCAAAATTCACTCTCTTCTCAGTAGAGTCATTTTAAGATTAACTCCGTAGCTTGTTTCAGCAAAAGCTGAGTGAAGGAAATTTAGATTCAATTGTAGTGTATGCAGAAAGTCCATTAAAATGCTGTCACAATGTACAAGTCACTCAATAATTCAAGTGCTTGACATGTACGTGAAAGGAAAACATTAAAAAAATCTCATTATAAAATAACGTTATAATTTGATTATCCTGCAAGAAAATTCATGTGGTTTATAATTTTTAACTCTCTCATGTTTTGACTTCAGTGAAATTGTACTTGTTCAATCATTTTTGGGACTGCATTGTTCCATCTTTGGGTGCTCCTGCTTCTCTCATTCTTCCTTTCAAGCAACCAAAAAGTATTCTTCAAGATACTGCCCATACGTCTCATCTCCTCTCTATATTTTAACTTCATATTACGGATTTATAAAAATGTGGAGGAGAATAAAAATAGGTCCCAAAGGTTTTTGAAGATAGAGGAGAAAATTCAAGTGAAATGTGAAGAACAGAGTTGACACAGTTATATAGTGAGTGTTCATGCCTTCAGATGGTAACTACTCTTGGTGTTATCAAGTGCTTAAATCACTTAATCTCAAAAGTTATAATTGTTTTTGTTATTGGTACATCTAATCACCTTCTCTATACTAAGAAGTTTATATAAATTACTGTTATTATTACATTATATAAATTACATATCAATTAATCTTATTATAATTATGTAAATAAATTAAGTTTAGAACATATAATTATGTAAATAAATTAAGTTTAGAATATATAATTATGTAAATAAATTGTTTAGAATCTATGAAATAAATGTGGTCTTTCTCACTGAGACCTAAGCCATATATTTAAAGTTACACTGGTAGTAGAATTTGAAATCATAATCTATTTATGTCTAGCTATACATTTTAACATTGTAGGAAATTAAAACCTTTTGCCATAACACAACCACCAATTTAATGACTCTGGTCAGAATCATTATTTCAGACCCTGGTCCTGAATTTTCAATTTCCTGTTGACATTTCTATAGCTATCTTTCTTGGCTACTCAAGCAAATGCACTCAACACTAGGGCTATCTTCTCATATAACATTTATTTTTCTCCTCTTGCATTCCCTATTTTATTAGTTTCATTATCATTGCACATATTTTAGTTTTAGAAGCTTGAGGTAATAACAATAATTAAATATTAATTTGTGTTGATTTCTTTCTATGTGCCATGTGTTGTGTTAGGTACTTCATAAGTATTATCTCATTCTGTCCTGCAACACCATCATGGTTTAAGTTTTCATATTATTCTCATTTACAGATGTTTAACTGAGTGTTAGAGAGCTTATCTGACTTGCCCAGAATCACCAATTTGTAAGCAATTAAATTTTGAGTCAAACCTACACACCCTAACTCCAGAGCCAGTAACTTAGTGATCAAAAATATTTGACTCTATAGAGTTCATTTTTAAGAGAAAGACCTAAGTACATCCACATTATTTTGTGACCATCTTTACCATCCATATCTGGAATTTTTTTTGTATTTCTCAACCAAAACTCTGTGCCCATTAATCTTCCACTAATCCTTCATTTCCCTCTCCCCTCTGCCTTGGCAACCACCATTCTACTATTTATTCCTTTTAATGTGACTACTCTAAGTACTGTATATAAATGGAATCATGCAATATTTGTCTTTTTGTAACTGGCTTATTTCACTTACTGTAATAACTTCTTCAAAGTTCTTCCATGCTGTAGCATGTATCAGATTTTTTTTGCCTTTTTTAAAGCCAAATAATATTCCATTGGATGTATATACCACATTTTGATTATTCACTGATGGACTAGGTCACATGAGCTGCTTTCACCTCTTCACTATTGTAAATAATGCTGCAGATATCTTTTTGATCTGAGATCCTGTTTTCAGTTCTTTCAAATATTAATTGCTAGATCATATGGTAGTTCTATTAATCATTTTTTGAAGAACTGCCATAATGTTTTCCATAGAGGGATGCATCATTTTGCATTCCACCAATAGTGCACAAGAGTTCTAAGTTCACCACATCCTAGCCACAAATTTTGTTGTATGTGTATGTGTGTTTTTATTGTAGCCATCCTAATGGGTATAAGGTAATATTGTGATCTTGATTTTTAGTTTCCTAAAGATTATTTTGTTGAGCATCTTTTCATTGCTTGTTAGCCATTTCTGTTTCCTTAGGGAAATGTCTTTTGAAGTCATTTACCCATTTTTTTTAAGTGAGGTTATTTTTGTTGTTGTTAGGTTATAGGAGTTCTTTGTAAATTCTGGATATTAATTGCCTTATCAGATATATTATTTGCAATATTTTCTCATTCAGGTTTTCTTTACACTCTGTTGATTGTGTTTTTTGATGCACAAACTTAATTTTGATACAGTCCATTTTATCTGTTTTTACAGATAAAACAGCTGTTTTTACAGCTTTTGTTGTCGTATAAAAGAAATCATTGCCAAATCCTGTATCATGAAGCTTTCCCCATGTTTCTTCTGAGTTTTATAGTTTTAGGTCTTACATTTATGTCTTTGATCCATTTGGAGTTAATTTTTTACATGGTGTAAAAGTTCAACATTTTGTTTATCCATTTATCTGTTGATGGGCACTTAAGTTTCCATTTTTTGGCTATTGCAAATAATGCTGCTATGAACATGAACAAGTCCCTGCTTTAATTTCTTTTGAGAATATGCCCAGAAGCGGAATTGCTGGATCATATGGTAATTCTTTTATTTTCAGAGGAATTTCTATGCAATCCATTTACTTTGTTATCATACACTTCTGTTTATTTATCTATCATCTATCACTAATTTTTTAGGCCCACATTATTTTTTTATTATTTTAATTTTGTATCAATCCTTTCTCTGAAGGTTATATCACTGAGTTTATTTTCTTGTTTACACTGATAAAAAACATAATCATTTCATTATTTACACACATAGAAAATTGCTATAGCCTGATTTTACTACATTTTATTTTATCTAGTTCTTTTGTTTCCTTTTTGTCTATCCAGCAACCCTAATGTACATGTTATCTGTCCTCACTGCCTTTTAATCCTTTTAATTAATAGCTGTATATTTGCTTCCTGATTTAACAAGTTCTCACTTCTAGTCCAGTTCATCCAACATGGCCAGTACTTTATTTATTTTAATTATTATGTTTAGTTAGACAGCATATAATGTATCATTAGTTTTTGATGTAGTGTTCAACATTCATTAATTGTGTATAACACCCAGTGCTCATCACCACACATAAATACCCTTGCCTACATTCTTGACACCCATGCCTTATTGCCGATCCTGTTCACTGGCTGGCAAAATTTATGCAGGGCCAATAAGAGCTTCTGCTTCCTTGTCTATAACCAAATGGATCTACAGTCCTGCAGAACAAGGATCTTTAATCTATGGCCCCTGAGCTAACTCTAACCTAACACTTATTTTTGCAAATAGGGTTTTATTGGAACACAGCCATGTCTATTTATTTATGTATTTTCTATGGCTGCTTTCATGTTAAAACAAAAATTAAGTGATTGCTACAAAGACCTATGACCCACAAATCCTGAAATATTTACTATCTGAACTTTATACAACATGCTTGCAGATCACGCCTATATGGTATCACTAATTTCTCAAAATGATATCATCCCAAATTCAGCCACAACTTCAGTACCAATTCTGCCCAGTAATGTTTCTATATTTTTTTTTTTTTTAGTTTTCTCTATCTGCATCGTCCACAGTAACTATTTCAAATGGTCTCCCTTTTTCTTCAGACATTTTTAGTAAATGGCCTTGATTCATATTCCCAAAGTGAAAGTTATTGCCATTAATTTTATGTCTTTAAACCAGCTGATTAACCTATATCCAGACTCATTACTTTTAATTACTTTCTTTTATAATAGGAAATACTCCTCTAACCCAACCATGATTTCTCAACTTGTGTGCAAGCTCATACTCCCTTCTAGTTTTTTATATACTTATTAATCTGCTCTTTCTTAACCTTAATTTCTACAACTTTTATTCCCATTAATAATCAAACATAGATATGATTACCCTTTATCTATATTTCTATTTATCTATCATCATTTATCATCTATCATCTATATATCTAGTACAGTATATAAAATATATATGTACCCTCCCTTGAACCCATCTCTCTCAACTACTGAACTTTTTATCCCTTTCATAGTCACTCTTGACTGTTTCTACTGCCTCTAACCAACTCAGGTGTAACTATAATTTTGTCTTACCCCCACTCTTCCAAGGCATTTTTAGATCATCTGCGATTTGCTTCTTGCTATGTCCAACAGCCATTTTCCATCTTTTTCTTTCTGAGATTCAATATCCACTCTTCATTGTTGAACATTTTTTTCAAGCACTCCTCACTTGAATTGACCGATTCCTTTTTCCTCAAACTACTTTTGAGAGTTCTCTGAGTCCTTGATAGACTATATGACTGATGGTGGTATGGCAGTGAGAGAAATGGGCACAAATAAGAACATACTCCACAGAAACATTTTATATACTTTAATGTTAAGAGTGTTCATTCAATGTTTATTCTTCCGATCCAAGAGCATGGAATGGCCTTCCATCTTTTTGTGTCTCCTTCAATTTCTTTCATGAGTGTTCTGTAGTTCCTCGAGTACAGATCCTTTACCTCTTTGGTTAGGTTAAAATGTCTATACTGCCTAGAGCAATCTATACTTTTAATGCCATTCCAATCAAAATTCCACCGGTATTATTCAAAGAGCTGGAGCAAATAATCCAAAAATTTGTATGGAACCAGAAGATACCCTGAATCACTAAGGAAATGTTGAAAAACAAAAATAAAACTGGGGGCATCACGTTACCTGATTTCAAGCTTTACTACAAAGCTGTGATCACCAAGACAGCATGGTACAGGCATAAAAACAGAAACATAGACCAGTGGAATAGAGTAGAGAGCCCAGATATGGACCCTCAACTCTATGGTCAGTTAATCTTCGACAAAACAGGAAAAAATATACAGTGGAAAAAAGACAGTCTCTTCAATAAATGGTGCTGGGAAAACTGGGCAGCTATAGGTAGAAGAATGAAACTCGACCATTCTCTTACACCGTACACAAAGATAAACTCAAAATGGATAAAAGACCTCAATGTGAGACAGGAATCCATCAGAATCCTAGAGGAGAACATAGGCAGTAATCTCTTCGATATCAGCCACAGCAGCTTCTTTCAAGATATGTCTCCAAAGGCAAAGGAAACAAAAGCCAAAATAAACTTTTGGGACTTCATCAAAATCAAAAGCTTCTGCATAGCAAAAGAAACAGTCAAGAAAACAAAGAGGCAACCACGGAATGGGAGAAGATATTTGCAAATGACAGTACAGACAAAAGATTGATATGCAGGATCTATAAAGAACTCCTCAAACTCAACACGCACAAAACAGATAATCATATCAAAAAATGGGCAGAAGATATGAACAGACACTTCTCCAATGAAGACATACAAATGGGTATCAGACACATGAAAGAATGTTCATCATCACTAGCCATCAGGGAGATTCAAATTAAAACCACATTGAGATATCACCTTACACCAGTTAGAATGGCCAAAATTAGCAAGACAGGAAACAACATGTGTTGGAGGGGATGTGGAGAAAGGGGAACCATCTTACACTGTTGGTGGGAATGCAAGTTGGTGCAGCCTCTTTGGAGAACAGTGTGGAGATTCCTCAAGAAATTAAAAATAGAGCTTCCCTATAATCCTGCAATTGCACTACTGGGTATTTACCCCAAAGATGCAGATGTAGTGAAAAGTAGGGCCATCTGTACCCCAATGTTTACAGCAGCAATGGCCACGGTCGCCAAACTGTGGAAAGAACCAAGATGCCCTTCAACGGATGAATGGATAAGGAAGATGTGATCCATATACACTATGGAGTATTATGCCTCCATCAGAAAGGATGAATATCCAACTTTTGTAGCAACATGGACGGGACTGGAAGAGATTATGCTGAGTGAAATAAGTCAAGCAGAGAGAGTCAATTATCATATGGTTTCACTTATTTGTGGAGCATAACAAATAGCATGGAGGACATGGGGAGTTAGGAGAAGGCAGTTGGGGGAAATTGGAAGGGGAGGTGAACAATGAGAGACTATGGACTCTGAAAAACAATCTGAAGGGTTTGAAGAGGTCGGGGGGGTGGGAAGTTGGGGGAACTAGGTGGTGGGTATTAGAGAGGGCACGGACTGCATGGAGCACTGGGTGTGGTACAAAAACAATGAATACTGTTATGCTGAAAAAAAAAAAAGTGTTCATTCAAGTGTTACCATTACTTGTTGTATAACTTGCGAAAATCTCTTACTTCTATTGGCTTTGTTTCTCATCTATAAAGTGTAGTTTAATAATCATACCAAACCTTTTTTACGATTAAATGAGTTAAAATATGCGTTAGAACTTCAATAGTGTTGTGCAAATAATGTAAAAGAAAAAAACAAAACTTAAATGTCTTAAAGTCCCTTCATAGTTTTCATGGTTGACTACACATTCCTGTCCCATATCCTCTGGTACTTAAAAATGAACAATTAATCTTTTTTTTTCTATTAAGAAATGGAATTTAATTTTTGAAATATACAATAGGCATACCTCTTTGAAAACCCTTAGCCATCTGTCTGATCAACAAATCTTATTAAATATCTAATAATTTTTATTTAAAAGGTGATAAAAATCAACCCATAAATATAAGAATTACCTCATAAGTAGGAAAAGTATGGTTTTTTAAAAAGATTTTATTTATTTATTTGACAGACAGAGATCACAAGCAGGCAGAGAGGTAGGCAGAGAGAGAGGAAAAAGCAGGCTCCCCACTGAGCAGAGAGCCCGATGAGGGCTCCACCCCAGGACCCTGGGATCGTGACTTGAGCTGAAGGCAGAGGCTTTAACCCACTGAGCCACCCAGGTGCCCCTGAGTGTTGCTTTTTATTTTGAAGAAAAATGATAATTGTACAGAAAGCATTTGGTCTTATTAGAAACAGCTCAATATGTATTTTGATACATGATATTTTTAATGAACTGCAATGAGTACTTAGAGTATGAAAATAAATAAATAAAAATAAATAATAAATATAAAAATAAAATAAATAACTGAAACAATAGTGAAAAAACACAATATGTAAAATAACTAATAACATATCTATGATAAGTAGAAACACTCCTCCACTTTTTTTTTTTTTTTTTTTTAAGATTTTATTTATTTATTTGTCAGAGAGAGAGAGCGAGAGCGAGCGAGCACAGGCAGACAGAATGGCAGGCAGAGGCAGAGGGAGAAGCAGGCTCCCTGACGAGCAAGGAGCCCGATGCAGGACTCGATCCCAGGACACTGGGATCATGACCTGAGCCGAAGGCAGCTGCTTAACCAACTGAGCCACCCAGGCGTCCCTCACTCCTCCACTTTTAAAGATATCTAAATCCCAGGGGTGCCTGGGTGGCTCAGTCAGTTGAGTGTCTGACTCTTGATTACAGCTCAGATCATGATCCTAGAGTCAGGGGACTGAGCCCTGTGTTGGACTCTGTGCTCAGTACGGAGTCTGCTTGGGATTCTCTCTCTTTCCCTCTCCTTCTGGCCTTCCCCCAACTCTCTAAAATAAATAATTAAATATTTTAAAAAATGAGTGTGTTAATATGTTTTATGAGAAAATGAACATTACTGATATAGTTATGATTAGGGACCTAAAAATAGAGTCTTCTGCATTATCTTGATAGAGTTAGCTAATCACAAGAGCCCTTAAAAGCAGAGAGCTTAGTTTGGTGAAGCCAAGAAGCCACAGAAAGAAACATCAGAGAGATTTGAAGTATAAGAAAGATTGAACACACTATTGATGGTTCTGAGATTTAGGAAACCCCATGTACATACCATAGACAGGGCCTTTGGAGCTAAGGGTAACAGCAAGGAAACTTCAGTCCTACAATTTCAGGGCTAAATTTAGCCAACATCTGCATGAGCTTTGATATGAATCTATCATAGAGCTTATAGGAAGCAATACAACCCAACTGACATTCTGACTTTAAGACTTGAGAAACTCAAAACAAAGGACCCAGATGAACTACAGTACACCCAAATGTTTAGCCTAGAGAAACTGTGAAATAATAAAATCTGAGTTGTTTCAAACTTCTGTTAGTAATGATTTGTTAAGACAGCAATTGGAAATTAACAAACATCTTATTACTATAACTGTTATATAACTTATTAATCAGTATTTTTGCATATAGAAAATTATCTGTTCATGAAAAGTTATTTGTATGATAAAAATGACCTCCACCATCATAAATATTTTTGAATATGTTGAAATTGGAAACTGAAATTTGGCTATTATGAAGTCAGTAACAGGATATTTGATCATCAGTGTTTTACAGACTCACAGATATTAAAAGACTGCAGATTGTATATTACCTCTCTTCAAGAAGTTACAACCTATTAAATTCCAATGTTTTATTTATATGGGTCCTTTTAAATGGATTTGAGGCATGACTCTGAAGCTTATTATGCTAGAAGATTAATTTTACCCAGTTAATCAATCACGAAGTCAGTGATAAACACTGAGCAGTATCACGCACAGAAATAGAATAAAGGTTTAGGGAATTTTCAGAATGCCTTATGCAGAAATCATGTAGTATTCTTCTCAATACAACAGCAAATTAATTCACTTCTGAATTTGTAAACCAATAAGTATAAAACATAACAGGTACTAGGATACCAGGAAGGCTCAGAGATCAATATATGTGTCTTCTGCCTTAATTATCTCTGGAGATTCTTACCATAATAACAGAAGAAAAACAACTTTGCTCAGGTAGTAAATTATGAAGTTTTAAAAATTATTTTCAAGCTATTGCCGCAAAATATATTCAATCCTTCTATCTTCAAGTGTGACTCTCAGGAAACATCCTTCTATTGAATAATGCCATGGACATCATTAATGATGGAACAGAATTTTTTTTTTTAATCTTCCCATCCACATATGAATGGAGTTCTTCAACAACAGCATTTGTATTCTTTGTTTCTTATGTTCTAGCAGCAGCAATACATGAATTAAAGACACTCTGACACATAGTGCTTGTGAGGCTTTAATTTTTACTTACAATACAGCTGAGCATCTTAGGTATTGATCTGATAATAAAGATAATTAATCATAAGATTTGGAAGGATGGAACATACAGGCTTAGCAAAACTGTGCATCTAGTAAAGTTTATTATCTCTTTTTACCTAACTCAACAGATGGTTATCAGCGTAGAGCAAAGTGAGAGTTCCATATCATTTCCCCTAAGTGTATTGCCTATCTTATCATTTGTCAGAGTCCTTTGGTCTGGAAAATTGTAAATGGGCTCACTGTGTTAGATTCAGAAAAATATTATCAATACACACACACACACACACACACACAGGGTACCATTAAACTAACTGGTTTTAGAAATGCTTAGACCTCAATGACTCTTGTGGAGGGCAGTTAACTTTCTTCATTTCATTACCACAGAAGACTTGTTTAATCACATAATAGAAGTAATATAGGTATGATGTGGCTGCATCTTCAAATTCATGTTAAGGGAGAATCCAAAGAATCCATTCTTTTCCTAATGAAGAAAATAGTAAAGGTTAACCAAGATGGCCTTCTTTCAATGTAAAGAATAGCACACCACTTAAATAATTCAAAAGTATGCATAGACATAGACATGAGACTTTTTGATGACTGCATGATTGTATTCTACTGTCATAAACTGAGTGCCATCATAAAGCAACATTCAATCCTTGAATGCTGTGCAAACAAGGAGAAAGACATCTATAAAGAATGCCGTATCTTGCAGTTTATTTGCTGGGGAGAGGGAAGAACGTTAGTACTAGAGGCACAACAGGAATCTCTTTTTAGTCTGTCTTTCATACATTTCAATCACAGCTCATCTGGTGTTCAAGAAATTTGATGGAATGCCTGCCATGTACAGACATTTTTGTCCAAAGGCTTTTTTTATTATTATTATACATACCATATTAGCTAGGTAAGATACTTACAAATATTTACATATAGCACAGTAATGAATGATATATTCAACTAACAGTTTCAGAAGAATGTATCAGTCATACTGAAAATTCTGATTACAGTATTTTTTAAACTGAATGCTATGCTGGATAAGAGATTTTAAATCTGAGACCTAGAATGTCTTCAAAGAGGAGAGGATTTTGCTTTTCCATTAGGAACACAGAGTGATAAAAACAGAAGGATCTCTTGATATTGCAGAAATGATTCTTTCTCATATTTCTCTGAGGAGGTTTTCCTATAAAGACAATCCCAGACCCCAGGAAAGCATAAATCTGAGAAAGACTGTCAGTCTCCATTCACTTCTCCACAAAATAAATGTGCATTGAATGACTACATAAACCCAAATGGTATCCCTACTGTTTGCCAATTATACTGCATACCAGCTGTGAAAAGATTAAAAGGAATAATATAGTTCATATAGGAAATGTATAGTTTGTTCATCACTCTTGTCCTCCCAGAAACATTCTAACCCCTCCTTCCCGCAAGAAATGCATCAGTAACAAAAATCTACGCACTTAGATATTTACAAAAGTTTTTCTTTTTTTAAGTGGGACTGCAAAAATGCTGCTTTATTTATTTTCTGTCTTCATAATGTGACAAGTGTAGCACTTTTCATCACCTAATACCAATCCCTGCAGCTGTTTAATGAAACATGGGCACTACCATTTATCATTATTTTCTAACAGTTCTCAGTATCTCCAAATTCCTATCCAATGAAACTAAATTCACATTGACTATGGTAACCTTATCAACTACTTAAAAATATGACCAAAACATAGTTCACAATAGTCACTGATTCTTTTATCAGGAATTGTTTGGGCTCTTTTGAGAATTAAATGAAATATTTGTTTATATTAAAGGTGTTTATACGACCTGAAGAGCAACCTATGATGATACTCGTGCTTCTGCAATTTATGTTCACGTGTAAAAAATTATTTTCTGTGACAATTTCTGAATTAAAATATGATTGAAGCTTAAAGGAAGTGAACTTCTTAAATTTCTAATTGCTATTTGACTCGCTTAGAAGTGCTAATTTATCAGTTTTATCCCAACAAAAATTCAAATTAAAAGTTAGCATTACTTAAGAGGTAAAGAAATCAGGGCAATTTTGTCTCAATTGAGGGAAAAAGATAGTCTTTGTATATTCATTTCCATCTGCCAGCTTGAAAATTTTCTTTTTTAAAAGATTCTTTTAAAATTTAAATGTAGTTCCCAAGAAGGATTTAAAATGTCTTTGGACATAAACACTGAAAGGTGAAAACTAGGCAGGCAACCTGGGGACTGCTGCTGAGGGAGGCAGTTCTGGTTCCTCCATGGTAAAGGAAGAAACAAGGGGCATCTAGAAATGTTCCCCTTAGTCTCATCTTGAAGAGGTGCTTCTCTCTGGCTTAAGCTGGTTTTGTGTATTATTTGCTATATTTATCCCATTAAATGAGATTGAAAATTAGAGGCAATTTATGATATAAGTTTTTCTCCTGAACCATTTGCTTAAAAATAACAGGTAAACTATTTTTTTTTTTTCCCAGATCCTAAGAGATTACATCCAAAAAGCTTAGGAACAAACAAGATGAAGATAGGAAAGGGATTTTTATCTCAGGGCTAAAAAGCAAATGTATAATTAGTGCTTTAAGATGAGACATCACTATTTCAATGATAAGTTAGCCAAGTCTAATCTTAGCCTGTCTATGGCATTCTGTACTACATCTGTATGATATGGTAATCTAAATTTGAACAGATGTCCTGAATGTTATGTCAATATTTGAATTGCTGTTATGGCTCTGAATCAATATTACTTTGTAAACATCCTTATTTTAAGAGGCTTGAATCATGGCACAGTGATTAAATACACAGACTCTGGAGTTTAATTGCCTGATTTTATAACCCAGCTCCAGTATTCACTGACTATATCTCTTTTGGAGACTTGCTCGACACCCTATTTCCATGGTTTGCCCATCCATGAAAGAGAAGTAATATTCTTCTCATAAAATAGCTGCAAGGATTAAATGTGTTAATATTCAGTTTGAGATCCTGTAACATGATGAACATTCAATTATAATTGTTTGTTGTTATTCATGTATACATTAGGTCTTCCTTCCACATTTCCTTTTTGGAGTCAGGCAAAGTACATTGCACTAAAATGTTGACTATGAGAATGAGATGAAAAGTAGAGTATAGGGATAGAAAGTAAAGCCATTTGAGTCAAGTATCTCTTTGATTCTACTATTAAAATAGCTCAGATAAAAATTTTCTATTTTATTCCATGGTTTAACTTTTGCAAGCATCAGAACATCATAAGATAGTACCTTCAAACTGAATTAATATCACTAATCTCTTCCCAAAATATTTGTAAATAGAGTATCAAATATATATATTTTTTAATCTCCCATAGCTCACTCATCACTATGGTGATGTACTCTGTTTACATTAAAAGGAGAATCTAAATCTAACATTGTGGGGGAGGGAGTCCATTATGTGTCATAAACTGTGGTGAGCTCTTTACATATAATTTAGTCATTTCAAAAATTCATGAGTTAGGTTTTGATATTTGATATTTAGTATAAATTAAAGAACACTAAAATATAGAAAGAGCCAATGACTAACTCACATGTCCACAGCTAGCATAAATTGAAGTTAAATTCATAACCTAGGCACCTTGTCTTTTAGTAATTGAGAACACTAATTTAAAAATATATGGTCCCAATATACAACCGAATCTAGGGTTCACTTTTTTGAGCTTTCATTTGAGTTTTATTGTAAAGACTTCACAGCCCATCATAATTTCAGGTGTCTGGTCTGTGTAAATCCCACCCACGCCCCATTCTGGCTCTGCAATTTCCACTTTTCTTTCCCTTTCACACAGTTTAGAATTTCAAATTTCTTTAATGTGTTTTCTTTATTAACTCAGATTATTACAACAAAACACTTAGCATTTGGCATGCCAGGCTACACTAAAATTTAGGCTTAGACTCTTCTCTAATGTACTTAAACTTCCTGTTTTTTATATTTCCAAATGGGCCTCTTAACTGGATTATATCGTTGTGAGTAAAATCAGGTGTTCATCAAACTTGAGTGCTCATCTGAATTACCTGAAGAACTTTCTGAAACACAGACTGTTGCGCCATACACCCAGACTTTCTGATTTGGTATGTATGAATTGACACTGAGAATTTGCATTTGGGCTACAAAGTGAGTGACCACTGGTATAGACTAATATAGTATATTTTAAAAATTCTTTCAATCACTTTGTTCCCATGAATCCTGAATACTTTTTAAAAATTATTATAACATTATTTTTAACCTTTGACAAAATTCTAACTACCTATATTAGTTAGGGATTGGTAAAATTTTGATTCTATTGTTTTTCCTTCTCCAATTTTTTGGGTATTTCTATATTTTACAGACTAAAAGAAACATTAGTGGAACAGGAAACTATAGTCAATTTTGTCAGTTACAAATGTCTAACGTCAATCACTATCATTTAGCAGTTTCTAAAGTAATACAGACTCTTAGTCAAACTACCTAAAAGTCAAATTCCAGGTTACCATTTCTGAAATCTGTCACCCTGATGAAATTACTTAACCTCTGTGTGCCACAGCTTCCTAATCCAAAAAGGGAAATAATAGTAGCATCCATTCTATTTGGTAGTTTTAGTATCATGTAGATTAATATGTGAAAGGAAATTAGAATTAATGAGGGATATAGGAGTTTTAACTTTTCTTTAATGGTGGTATTATGCTTTACATAATGTCAAATATTTTTGCTTGCAGAGTTTATTAACTGATAAAGTATGATAAACATAACCACCAAGGATCAAATGGAATTCAAATCTCAGCTTACCATGTTTTGCATTAGTTCTATATTTTTAATTCAACCATAATATTCTTGGAAATGTTATGATTGAAATTTTCCCACACAAAAGCCTCAAAAATACTATATTAATAAAGCAACAAATAGACTTTGCTACTTATGAGAAAATGAATTTCTTATTCTTGAGAGTATTGCATTCATTAAAAAACCTATTTCAAATTCTTCAAATAGTGTTCTTTGTACTTTATAATTAAAATACAATCATATAATCATCGAATGGATCGATTTTTTGGCAAAATATGTATTTCTAATTTTGTAGAAGACTTGTCATTTTTATGCAAGAATAGCTAATAGTGCTAGTGTGGTAAAGAGTAGTGTTTTACTTGATTAAAACCAAATTAACATAAGCAAACTACTCTAGGAGAGTTAAATGCTGTACTGAATATCATTAGGCAATTCCCAGAATGTTATAGTGCCCCATTTATAATAATTTTATTATGTGTATGGACATTTAAACAATTTGAGTGAAACATAATGCTTACTCTGCGTCTTCAATATGCTTTTTGTACCATGACCCTGCTGAATAGACAATATGAAATCTTTACTAAAAGAAATAGAATAGCCAATAAGCAGATAGCTCTCAGGAATTTCAAGTATTTGAACTACACTAGAAGTGAGGTTGGTGAGTTGATGAAAGGCAGGGCTGCATCACATTTTTCTGTCTGGATTTAATATAGAAAGGAATGGTAAGGCATTTAAAAGTTTTAAGCAGAAAGCACCTGATAATGTTAATTTATAGATTAACAGTAATTAGACTGAAGTCACCAAGATGGAAATTAAAGACGGTTGCAAGTTAGGCAGTTAAAAAATTAATGTTAGAATCAGGGCACCTGGGTGACTCAGTCGGTTAAGCCTCTGCCTTCGACTCAGGTCATGATGCCAGGGTCCTGGGATCCAGCCCCCCTCTGGCTCTCTGCTCAGTGGGGAGCCTTCTTCTCCCTCTTCCTCTGCCCCTCCTCCCTGCTTGTGTTCTCTCTCTCTCTCTCAAATAAATAAATCTTTAAAAAGAAAAGAAATTAATGCTCAAATCAGATGAATGACAGAGTCCTGAGCTAACTGACCAGCTAGTATGGAGGGAAAAATATAATAGACATTAAGAAGGAAAGGAGGAAGAAATCTAATGAGATTAAACATTTATCTCCTCACCTCCTAAAGACTCTAATAAAATGAGAGTAAAATAATCCCGTAAAAGAGTTGGACCATTAATGAAAGCAATCTTAAATAAATTTCTCAAAGACACAGAAAAGAATAAAACATATTTCTACAATAAACTTATATGATAAAATACTGAGGGCAAGCACTGCAATAAAAAGACAAAGAGCATAGAGATTCTAAATTAGTAATAGGAAAATGGTAAAATAAAAACAAAACAAATAAAATTTATTCAAAAAGAAGACATACAAAAGCAAACAATAGCAAACACAATAAAAGTTACAGAAACAAATTTAAAGACACTGATCATCATAATAGTCCATTCCGACTGCTATAACAAAATATCACAGACTGCGTGGTTTATAAACAATAATTTTTTTTTTCTTACAATTCTGGAGGTTGGAAAGTTCAAGATTATAGCACTGACAGATTCAGTGTTTGGTGAGGGGTTCCTCATTCATAAACAGCTGTTTTTCTATTATGTCCTCGTAGGGCAGAATGGCTTAGGGTCTCTTTTATAACAGCATTAATCCCATTCATGAGGGTTTCACTTTCATGACCTACACATCTCCCAAAGGCCCTATCTCCTAATACCATTACACTGAGTAGTGGAAATTCAACATGGGAATTTTGAGGGGACACAAACATTCAGAACATAACAATAATACATATAAGTGGAGTTATCTTACCAATTAAAAGAAAGAGAATGTCAGATTCTTAAAATATATTTATATGAGATTAGGACGAACATAATACTGTCTTAAAGGTAATTGGATCATTTAGGGCAGAGTTAGTAACTAAGATTGTCAGATAAATTACAATGCGGTATTTGGGAATATGTATGCCAAAAAAAATGTTCATTACTTATCTGAAAAATTTTTAAAGATTTTATATATTTATTTGACAAAGAGAGAGGGAATACAAGCAGGGGAAGCGGGAGAGGGAGAAGCAGGCTTCCTGTGGAGCAGGGAGTCTAATGTGGTGCTTGATCCCAGGACGCTAGGAACATGAGCTGAGCCAAAAGCAGATGCTTAATGAATAAGCCACCCAGGCATTCCTACGTATCCGAAATTCTAAATTAACTGGCTGTTCTTCATTTTTATGCCCTAATGGTGGCAATTCTAGTAATAACTGAAATTCTCATTTACTGTACTTTTGTTTTTTTTTTAAGATTTTATTTATTGTTTATTTATTTATTTAGAGTGTGTACGTAAGCTGAGGGAAGGGCAGAGGAAGAGGAAGAGAGAACCCAAGTGGACTCTGTGCTTGTGCTAAGCATGGAACTCAATTCAGGGCTTCATCTCACAACCCCGAGATCATGGACCTGAACTAAAACCAAGAGTCAGATGTTCAGCTGACTGAGCTATCAGGTGCCCCTCATTTACTTCACTCTTTTAATCATTTATATATATTTTTTAAGATTTTATTTATTTGAGAGAGAGAGAATGAGAGCGAGAGAGCACGAGAGTGGAGAGGTCAGAGGGAGAACAGACTCCCTGTGAGCCGAATGCAGGACTCGATTCCAGGACTCCAGAATGACGACCCTAGCCGAAGGCAGTTGCTTAACCAACTGAGCCACCCAGGAGCCCCTAGTCATTTCTATTCTTCCTCAAAGAAGATGTTAAGATATTCAACAAACAATTAGTAAGCAAATAGGTGTTAGCACTGAGGAAGGTAGTGAAAATACAAGTATATATTTGTATACAAAATACAAATTTTGTATTTGTGTGTGTGTATAGTAAGATAGATGTAGTTGTAGATAGTTTCTTGAATAAGCTGGTCTGAGTTTACCTGATTATAGTAATAAAATATTAAGCCATGTATACAGTGGAAGAATGGGGGGAAGTATAACAACATATTGGTATTTAGTTTATGACAATGTATTAAAATATTATTTTGTATAAAACCTAGTTCATAGTGCCTGGGTGGCTCAGTGGGTTAAGCCTCTGCCTTCGGCTCTGGTCATGATCCCAGGGTCCTGGGATGGAGCCCCACATCGGGCTCTCTGCTTGGCGGGGAGCCTGCTTCCCTTCCTCTCTCTCTGCCTGCCTCTCTGCCTACTTGTGATCTCTCTCTCTCTGTCAAATAAATAAATAAAATCTGACAGAGAGAGAGAGATCACAAGTAGGCAGAGAGGCAGGCGGAGAGAGAGGAAGGGGAGCAGGCTCCCTGCTGAACAGAGAGCCAGACACACGCAGATCCCAGGACTCTGGGATCATGACCTGAGCCCAAGGCAGAGGCTTTAACCCACTGAGCCACCCAGGCGCCCCAATAAATAAAATCTTTAAAAAAATAATAAAACCTAGTTCAAAAGCTTGTGAATGGCATAAAATGAATCATAAATGATCCTTACCATCAGCATATCATAGTCCAAAAGAGGGGGGGAAATGTCATATTTTGAAAAATAAAATGTAGGTGGCTCACTCATTTAAGCATCTGACTTCAGCTCAGGTCGTGATTTCTGGGTCCTGGGATGGAGCCCTGCATCGGGCTCCTTGCTCAATAGGGAGTCTGCTTGTCCCTTTGTCCCTCCCTCTGCTTGTTTTTTCTCTCTCTCTCTCAAATAAATAAAATCTTTAAAATTTAAAAATTAAAAGGTAAAATGAGATAGAGAGTAAGCAAGAAAGAGAGAAATAAAATAAATGTGATTCATACAAAGTACTATAGAAGTTTCAAGGGAGAAACAAACTTAGGGCCCAGGTAGGGCCTCTATGTTTCTGAGCCCTAAGGACTGGGGACATTTCGTCCATCTCCCTAGGCTGGATGAAACAGAATACAATTCATTGACAAAAGCATATTTTTCTTCAGATTTACAAATTTAACTCAGATTTACCATACAGAAATCATAAAAAGCCCTGAATGCTCAAGGCATTTTTCTGTTGCATAAGCTACTAGGCCCGTGTGTGCAGAAACAACTAGGAGATCATGGCCTAGATTTAGCACTAATGTCAAGTCTGCTTTTCCTCTTATAGGGATATAGTTATAATCTACTTTATTAAAACTCTGAAACAGTGGTTCACCACCTTGGATGTATGTATGAATCATCTGAAGTGCTTTTTAAAAATATTGATGTCCCATCCCAGCACAGATCAATTAAATCGGACTCTGAGAAAGTCCCAGGTCTTACTTGTTTTAATGCTCCTCAGGTGGCTATAATATGAAACACACACTAAAAGCTGCTGCTTCCAAGAGTCCTATTTTCTCATTTAGTACACCTTAAAAGCAACTTCAAGCTGTGACAACAATACTCTTTGGAGTCTGAATTACCTGTTTGTCTAGCTTTCTTGACCATCCCCACTAGGCAAACAGCAGATCTTTCTTATGTTCACAAGTTAATATAATAACAAATTTATCCCGACTACATTTAACAAAATGCTTTTCCCTCAAACAACCCCTCTTGACCAAGAGGTTACTTCAGTAAAAGTAAAAGGTCTGGTCTACCCTTTTATGACAATAGAGAAAAATCAATGACTTTCCTGGGATATATATGATATAGTAGCCTTCCAAGGAAGGCTGTTCTGACACTATCCCTTAGTTTTAAATAAAACATTAGTTTATCACACAACTCGGAAATAGATTTACATGACAAGTTAAAGGAGCTTTTGAATTAAGATTTTTTTGTAAATGCTGCTTTTGAATTCAGTATTGAATATATCTGTATCTATGTGGGGTTTTTGTTGCTGTTGTTGTTGTTTTCTGTTTCCCAAAAATGCTACACTTAGATTTCAGGAGAAGAGCCAAAAAATATATTGATATCTATCTGTGCTATGCCATTATTCTATACACCAGGGGTCAGCAAGCTATGGCCCACTGCCTGCTTTGGTATATAATGTTTCATTGGAATGCACCCATAACTATTTGTTCATATACTGCCTATGTCTGCTTTTGCCCTAAGGTAACAAAGCTGAGTGGTGGTAACAGAAACAGCATGGGCCAGAAAGCCTTAATTATTTACTCTCTGGCTCTTTACAGAAGAAGTTTGTCCAAGCCTGATATAGATTTTTAAAAAATCTATTAAGATAACCTGACATAACTAATTCCCTCAGGTAGGTCTTTGACAATTCCCTGTAATAAACAAAGAAGGAAAATGGGTTATTTGTGAAACAAGTTTATTCCTCAGTGTGAAATTGTCTTTCACTTTCTCTTTTTTCTCTCCATCACCCATCCTCTTTTCCCTCCATCACCCATCCTCTTTTCCCTTGCCCTGTTTGTTTTATTGTGTTGTGCTGTGTTTTTTGCTTTTTTTTTTTCCCCCTTCTATGATACAATTTCCTATCTTTCTTGGACTATTATACTTCCTTGGACTTTTAAAACAATTGCCATCTTTCCAGAAATCAAATGCTGAATTTTCTTTGCTTCCCTTGAGAATATTTTATCAGGTCTGAGTAAGATCATTTAAGGATGATTTAAAGATTTATTAAAATAAAATAAAAATTCAGATCATGCCTCACATAACTTTCTATTTAGATTTTAAACCTGGCAGAATTCCAAAAAGATGGGTCTGTCCGAGGGACCTGGTCTTGAATTAAGTATTGGGTACCAGCCAAAATGCAGTCATAGTTTAATACATGTTAAATATTTAACTAACTTGTTATTTATGAGAGACCTAGGCAGATGTTATAATCAGTCCAAGGAAGCCAAAGAGCCACATGCTTACATGGAGTAAACAATTGTGGAAATGCACTTACAAGTACACATGAATCTGGCTTTTTCCACAAAAGAGGGGAGAGAAATCAATTGAATTTCTTCTAGTCAGAATTCATTTGCAAGTTCATAGACAAGAATTATTTTTCATTGGTATCAGTTATCTACAATTTACAGAGCATTAAAATATTTCAAAGGCAGTGAAAGGCTAGTCAGATAACCCTGAAAGCCGTTATAAATAATGAATGATTTTCCATTGTAGACACCTAATAATTTCTTTGCCCATTCCAAACTTATTTACTGAACTGTAGTACTAGAACTCAATATGTGGCCTGAACAACATTAAAATCATACAAAAGGAAAATCTGTAGGCATAAACTATATATGCTACTCTCATTATTTTAATTATGGAGCCAAGAAGAAACCAATTTAATTGAAGAAAAGAAAATATTACTAAACCATTATATAGTTTTTCAATAATATCTACATGGACATATACAAATATAGGTGTATCAATATCAATGCATGTAATATTCAAAGAAAGGGTATTTTTTGTTTTTGCTGCTCATAATAGGTAACTAAATCAAGAAAATAAGTAAGAATTTTAAAGTTAATGTAAAGGCGAACATTATGGCTTTTCTTTTTCCTTAGAAATTAGGAAGTCAGGCATTGTTTTAAAATATATTTATTAAATAATTTTGCAACTAATTTATAAAAGGATTGTCTTTAAAAATTTGGGGTTTGTAATTCATCATCTGAAAACACACATGAGAAGGACAACTACTTAAGTAATCATCTTTTACTGTTTATTCATAATGTGAAAATTAGGAATTTTTCATCTCTATTGACTTCAGAAATTTCACACATTTAAATGTTTTTTTCTTGTGTAACATATTCATAGCTCATATGCTTTTAAGTAGTAGCAAAATTAACATGAGACTAGTCAATTTAATGAAGGATTAACTTTTTACTGTATAAAGTTATCTTGAACTTACCTTTAATAAAGTAGCCTGTAGGCTTTTTCTAAACATTACTCAATACGCTATCAAAGGAATATAAGCATTATTACTCATATAAATATAGCTTCAGATTTTGCTTTATGCAGACACAAACACACATTCTTGCATATGGTGAAAATAAAAATGTCAGCTGAATTTCACAGTAAACTTTGCATTTCAGAGAAAGGCAATATCTCTTTTCCTTATATTCCTCTACGTAATTTGTAGTAGTTACTCAGTTTCTCCATTTTCAAGAAATAGACTTTAGGGGCGCCTGGGTGGCTCAGTGGGTAAAAGCCTCTGCCTTCGGCTCAGGTCATGATCCCATGATCCTGGGATCGAGCCCCACATCAGGCTCTCTGCTCAGTGGGGAGCCTGTTTCCCTTCCTCTCTCTCTCTGCCTGCCTCTCTGCCTACTTGTGATCTCTGTCTGTCAAATAAATAAAAAAAAAAATCCTAAAAAAAAAAAGACTTTAGTGTATAAAGTTGTATAATGAAATTGTCTTCATTTCTTCTCTACCAAACTACTGAGAGCTTTAGCAGTCTCTTTTTAAGAAGTCTGTGTCTTTTTTTTTTTTTAAAGATTTTATTTATTTATTTGACAGAGAGAGATCATAAGCAGGCGAGAGAGAGGCAGAGAGAGAGGAGGAAGCGGGCTCCCTGCTGAGCAGAGAGCCTGATGTGGGGCTTGAACCCAGGACTCCGAGATCATGACCTGAGGTGAAGGCAGAGGCTTTTTTCCCATTCAGCCACTCAGGCACCCCAAGAGGTCTGTGTCTTAATACTCCTTGAAAATGTGTGTGATCATAGTTTGACCATTTCCACCTTCACTTCACGTAAGTGTCCTCCTTTATTTTTTGTTTGTTTCAAGTTTTTACTTAAATACTAGTAAGTTAACATATATGTAATACTAGTTTCAAGAGTAGAATTTGGTAATTTATCACTTACATATGATATCTGTGTTCATCACAACAAGTGCCCTCCTTTATCAATCATACTTCAACTGCCATGTATTTGTCAATGACTCATTAGTCCAATTTATTAAACAGTTTTTTCCTTCTGAAATATAAATCTTCTGAATTTATGTTTCCTTTTCCCTCATTGAGACCTCTATCAGGATAATCCAAAATTACCTCA
The DNA here is from genome assembly GCF_002288905.1 of Enhydra lutris kenyoni. Taxonomy (NCBI): domain Eukaryota; kingdom Metazoa; phylum Chordata; class Mammalia; order Carnivora; family Mustelidae; genus Enhydra; species Enhydra lutris. The sequence goes on along the minus strand of NW_019154087.1, from coordinate 53,211,857 downwards.
AACTCATTTGATTTAAAAATTAGTTTATCATTTCCTCTATATTTATTTGTTCATTGTCTCACAGGCCCAATTTCACAGGCATTCACAGTCTACACGCAATGTAGAAACCTTCCAGTCCTCCTATTTACAATGCTTTATGTTTTGTCCTCTGTCTTTTCTATTTCCTAAGTATTTTTGGTCAAGATGATGATGAGCTATTGTTAAAACATGAGGTAAATTCATGAGGCACCGAGATGATGTAGTTGTTTAAGTGTCCAACTCTTGATTTCAGCTCAGGTCATGATCGCAAGGTCATGGAGCATTGGGCTCCACACTCAGTTTGGAGTCTGCTTAAAACTCTTTATCCCTCTCTCTCTGTCCTTCCCCCCATTCTTTCCCTCTCTCTCAAATAAATTAATTAAAAAACAAAAAAACCCATGATGTATATCCATAAGAAATTGCATGACTAAATAGATACTTGTTTCTTATCTTGTATGACTAAGTATGTGTGAGTTAAGAGAAAATGTCAAATAGTGTCATATTTCTATGATAATATGTAATGCTGAGGAACTGAACAGTTAAAATTTACAATCTTCCAGATACTAAAACAATGAGCATTGCATAAAGGTTATATATAACCAAATGTTTTTAATATACAATACTTTATGTACAAGTTATTGAAATTTCAGACAAACATAGGGTCCACTTTGGAAATACTCTAAAGAATCATTATGTAGTAGAGAGTGACAGATACATGTCTAGTTGAAGAAGTCCTTTCTTGATCATTTAACTACTTAACTACTGAACTGGACTGATTTGAAAATACAAAGCAATTGTCTTCTACAGAGGGACACACATTAATAGAATCATTTCTATTTGTTCATTTGGTTGGTTTGGGGCAGTTGGAAGTAATTAATGCTAGCATCCATGCTATGACCAATCAATATATAAAATATCATAGAACCTTTATAGAATAATATCTCCTGAAGTTCAGCTGTGCTTTAAAGAAATAATGACAATAACATATGGTTGTTGCTACTATAGGGACAAGGCTTTTGCATATTGCATCTATTTAGATAAATTATTTATACATGAGCATTGTATTGAGATATAATATCCAATCAGCTGATATCACTGATCCACATACAATATATACAAGAAATCTTTTCCCAAATCCAAAAAGCTATAAATTTATATATATCATATATCTTATATCATATATATATACTTATGTATATATATAAAAACCCACTCCTAAATTGAACCTATATGAAAGTATTTATCATAAATCACTATCAACACTATGAACATTATTGTTGTGATGTTTAATATATGATAATAGGTGAATATTTACAGTTGATTAGAATTGGATTTATTTTAGAACTAATATTTCTTGTTACATTTGATAGGATAACATAAAATATTTGGTAGGAATGAATATTTCTTGTTACATTTGATAGGATAAGACACAGCCAGAAGTTGGTGCCCATTCATGACTATTATCTCTTCTGTTTGCTTGGCAAAAAATAATGAATATATTATATATAGAATACACACACACACACACACACACACACACACACACATATCTATATAGTAATCACAGACAAAAATCTTGTATTCATTATCACTTCTATAATTTTCTGTGATAAATGAGACAAAGAATAGCGGAGTTACTAGGAAGCAAGATGTATATGAACTCTTGACTTTATTCAGGTTATTTAGTGACCAGAAAAAGACATATACTTATGTTCCTAACTAGTAATTTTAACACCAAACTGTCCAAAGGACCCAGGGCTTATGGAAAATTTCAGGAAGAAATTAACTCAACTTCAAACTTCAAACTTCTACTATAGATAAATTTAGCATTAAAATTAATGCTTAAGGAAGAGTACTATAGTCCTATAATAGTGCATTTCTGGATTTGTTCCAGACTAAAGTATTAGTGCTCAATGGCTGTTTGATTTACATTTCCCATGTAAAAGTATTACAGTTTTTCTCTGTGGTTTATCAAGCTTGCCTGGTAATTGTATCACCATTTGATTAACATTTTTTGAAGTTGTGAGCATACAAAATCATAATTTTTAGATAGGCTTGGTAAGTCACTCATGTCATTATTAGATAGTGCCCCTAATGATTGTTGTGGAAATTAAAAATCCTACCAAGGAAAAGACCTTTCTATCCTGATATAGGAGACAAAAAAATATTTATTATTGAATATGCATATCAGATTTTGTGTATGTAGGCAGTCCTCAGAATACTAAGTTCTTGACAGAATTTCACACAAATTTGTAGAATAAGAAAAGAAAAAAGAGTTAAAAGTTCTCTATCTTCTCAATAGACAAATATAAACTTGTGAGTTCTGTATACCTCATGGGAAACTTGGGAGTTGATTTCTGAGAGATGGCCTTAAAATCCTAGGGTTAGAATTTTCTTAGCCTTTCGTGTAACATCAAATGTCAAGCCTATTATTGGGCTTATTATGCTTTCAATGATATGGTATGGTAATTGTTCTTACTTCATAGGATCATTATAAAGATTGAAAGTTAGCTGTAAAATACTTAGAACAGTGCCAGCACACAATTGCCATATAAATATTGGATTAGAAATCATTATATGACTATGGCTTCACAGATATGAATAGCATATCCTTTATAACACCAATACAAACTGATTTTTTCATTGGCAACCACATATTTGAGTGATGTGATAAAATTCTGGGGAAAGATTATTTAGGGTTCAAAAGTACTAAGAGATCTATTTCCACCAGAGCTACATAAGACTAACTTTTGATTATATTTGCTGCAGGGATAGATTTACTTTTTGTAATCTGGTTAATTTTAAATGATTTGGTCAAATTCTTGAAAAATTAAGCAATTTTTACTTAAGCAATCTTTACTCTGAGAAGTAATATAAATATAGGTAACATAAATGATAATCAATATTCTTCATTAAATACAGGCTTCCACAAGAATTATGTTATATGTTATAATATTTAAGGCAATAATGCACTCATATTTTAACATTTAATTATGAGATTGCAATAAGATGGAAGGACGTACATATCCTGTATAAAATATTTGTAGATAAGTTGCCAGAAAAAAAAATTAAGTAGGAAAACCTTAATTCATAAATGTTTTAACAGCACTAACTTTCATATGCTGTATGGGAGGCATGCCTTTTCATATGAAACTTATTACATTTTCTTGATTTTTACTATAAAAATAATGCCGTAAAAAACTGTTAAATTCCTGAAGCAATAAAATAACACATTTAGCCAATTTCATGATCATTAATATTATAAGTTGTATCTACTTCAGGTAAGAGAAATGTCCATTTTCCATTTTGTTTTCCAAGCTTTCTACGTTATCAATTCCACCACTGTATTGTGCTGTTTCTTTCCTTTTTTTTTTTTTTTTTTTGGATTTTCCATCAACACTCTGCATCTTTATAACATGTGATTGTGTTTGTGAGGATGGTGACAGATGATGGTGATAGTAAGTAACGGCTGAGCTGAGGACTTACTCCAATATGTGTCACCTTTGAAGAGTATAGTTGGAAACAGATTATTGTGCCTAATCTGACCTCTCAAAGGCATTTTAATCAGTGTTCTCACAGGATTAAGAGAGCAAAGTGACCTGGTTACTAGAGCACTTTTGAAATACTAATATACAATGACATTTACCAAACTAGAAAGCCAAACCCTTTTTAAAATACTGCTTATTAACTTAAAAAAATTGTCTGTAAAACAGCAAGATGCCACCAGACATGTATTAGATGGCAAAAAACCAGAACAACCCAGCAAATGCCAGTGAGGATGTATAACAACAGGAACTCTTAAACATTGCTGATGGGAATACAAAATGGTATAGCCACTTTGGAAGAAGGCTTAGTGTTTTCTCACAAAACAACACATTTTACCATATTATCTAGCAATTATGCTTTTTGGTACTTATCCAAAAGAGCTAAAACTCAGGCCACATAAATATCTGAACACGGACGTTTATAGCAGCTTTAGTCATAAATTCCAAAACTTGGAAACATCCTTCAGTATGTTAAAAACTGAATATTTAAATGGATAAATAAACTGTGGTGAATGCAGACAATGGAATATAATTGAACACTAAAAGCAAGTGAATTCTCAAACCATGAGAAAACATGGAAGAATATTAAATGCTTATTTTTAAGTGAAAGAAGGCAAGCTTAGAATGCTACATTCTGTTTGATTTCTAATGGACTTTTAGGACGTTCACTGATTGTTGCAGGATATTGATGGTGGGGGAGTCGGCAGGGTGGTGGGAGACAGAGGGTAGATGGAAAATCTTTACTTTCTCTCAGTTTAGCTGTGAACCTAAAACTATTCTAAAGAATAAAGTGTATTCTTTGAAAAAATTCCCTGCCTCAAACCAAGAAACAGGTTCTTAACTATGAAAAACAAACTGACCGTTCCCAAAGAAAGGGTGGGTGGGGGATGGGTAAAATAGGTGATGGGTGTTCTGGGAGGGCACTTGGGATGAGCACTGGGTGTTGCATGGAGGTGCTGAGTCACTATATTGTACACCCCAAATTACTGTTACACTGTATGCTAGCTAATTGGAATTTAAATAAAAATTTAAAAATAAAATTCCCTGCGTCTAGGAGAAAATCACAGCTCCTAAAATGTACTAAATTGTTGCAGTGCCTGGGTGGTTCAGTCAGTTGGTGACTGACTCTAGATTTCAGCTTAGGTCGTTGTCAATGTTGTCAGTGTTGTTGAATTTGAGCCCTGCACCAGGCAACATGCTGGGTATGGAGCCTACTTAAAAAAAAAAAAAAAAAAAAAAAAAGTAGAGTTCATGTATCACAAAAATATTTATACCCTTACCTTTTTAAATAGATCTTCCAGTTAAAGATTTAAGTCTGTTTTAATTCTGTTCAGACAACTTTTCTTTTTTTTTAAGATTTTATTTATTTATTTGACAGACAGAGATCACAAGTAGGCAGAGAGGCAGGCAGAGAGAGAAGGGAAGCAGGCTCCCTGGTGAGCAGGGAGCCCAATGCGGGACTCGATCCCAGGACCCTGGAATCATGACCTGAGCCAAAGGCAGAGGCTTTAAAAACCCACTGAGCCACCCAGACGCCCCCAGACAACTTTTAATAAAGATGATTTTACCTCCTTCACGCATAGTTTAACAACTTCCAGATTAACATAATTATAATAGTTTTCCATGTTTAATTTGATTCATATATACATATTAAATCAAACATACTAAGGTTTTAACATATTCTTTATGCTATAAATATAAAATATTTTTCTAAAAATATGTGAAAGGATTTTATTAACAATTATTGAACAGTATGAGAAAAAAGAACACTTCCAATATATATTCTAATAAATGGATAGAATTAACACTAAAATAAAAATATTCAATTTTTATTCTTTGAATATCTAAGATTTCAGCTTATAGTAGGATAAAATTAATCATATTCTAAATATAAATGGTAAGAGGAAAAATCATATTCTTATATACTTAGATTTCAATATTTTTGTGTTGAAGGGAATAGGTAATTTTTATTGATGGATGCTTGGAGAGAAGGATAAACGTATAATTTCAAAAGATAAAAACAGCCTTTGAAAAACATAATAAAAACATAAATGATATAATCTATAAATTTAAACACTTACCCTGTACTGAAATGGATGCTTGTACTATAGGATATATAAAATGTAATTATCTTTGGTTCTGTAGAAACTTGGAGAAGCACTGCCAACTACACAGGTGCAGCCATTTGAATGTCAGAGAGTCTGCATCTTTCCCAGCCCCCTAAGACCAGATGGATTTTAACTGCCCTTAGAATGTCTCTAAATCAAGAATTGGCACAGCCCCAGCATTCATGGGAAGGATGATGCTACAGATACCATCAAATAGGCATCTCATTTGTCTTGTTCTCAGTGTCTAGAACAAGAACAGCAGAGGAGATTTCTTACTTGCCATCCAGAATAGGAGGTAAATCCAGGAAAATATTTCTTTCCCTTAGCTACACCAATCTAAAACTCCTTGTTGATTAAGCTTTGAGAAAGGAACCTTATCAAAGCAGACAAATAAAAATTTCTTACCTTCCTGCCTGACATTATTCATGGATGAGTCCATGATTTCTAAATATCTATTAGTTGATGTTCATTTCTAAATATCTATCCTTCATTAATCATTCTAGTACTTTTCCTTCCACTAAAAAGTTAGTAAATATTTAATATTTCCAAATGTTCACTGTTTTTGTTCCTTAACCCACTGTAAAAAGAACTCTGCTCCATTTAGAAGATATTTGCAAATGTCATGTTCAATTAAGGGTCAGTATTCAAAATAAATAAAGGATTTATACAAGTCAACACCCAAGAAACAAATAATCTAGTTAAAAATGGACTGAAGACATGAACAGACATTTCTCCAAAGAAGACATACAGATGGCCAATAGATACATGAAAAGATGTTCAACATCACTTGTCATCAGGGAAATGCAAACTGAAACAACACTGAGATATCACCTAATACCTTTCAGAATGGCTAAAATGAAAATGCTAGAAACAAGTGTTGGTGAGGATATGGAGAAAAAGGAACTCTTTATTTTTTTTTTTTAAGATTTTATTTATTTATTTGACAGAGAGAGATCACAAGCAGGCAGAGAGGCAGGCAGAGAGAGAGGAGGAAGCAGGCTCCCCACTGAGCAGAGAGCCCGAAGTGGGGCTCGATCCCAGGACTCGGAGATCATGACCTGAGCCGAAGGCAGAGGCTTCAACCCACTGAGCCACCCAGGCGCCCCGAAAAAGGAACTCTTATTCACAGTTGGGAAGAATGCAAACTGGTGCAGCCACTCCAGAAAAGAATATGGAGTTTCCTCAAAAATTTAAAAATAAAACTACCCTCTGATCCAGTAATTTCACTACTGGATTTACCCCAAAATTTACAAAACAGTAATTTACCGCCCAAAATACAAAAAACAGTAATTCAAAAAGAAACATGCATCCCTATGTTTATAGAATTATTAATTATAATAACCAAATTACAAAACATTCCAACTGTACATCAATAAATGAATGAATAAAGAAGATGTGAGATATATATATATATATTCAACATATATATTCAATATTTATATTATATCAATATAAATATTGAATATTATTCAGCCATAAAAGAATAAACTCTTGTCATTTACAATGACGATATAGCTATAGAGTATAATGCTAAAAGAAATAAGTCAAAGAAAGACAAATACCATATGATTTCATTCATACATGGAATTTAAGAAACAAAACAAAGGAAAAAAAAAACAAACAAAGAAACAGACTCTGAACTACAGAGAACAAACCAATGGTTACCTTTATAACTTGTCCTGATGAGCACTGGGTGATTTGTGGAAGTGTTGAATCACTATATTGTACACTTAAAATTAACATAACATTGTATGCTAAATATACTGTAATTAAAATGAAACAAAATAGAAGAAAATATGAATTCTAGTGGAAAAGAGGTCTCTAATATAAAAGGAGATTCTAGGGGCACCTGGGTGGTTCAGTAGGTTAAGTGTCAGACTCTTGTTTTTGGCTCAGGGTCGTGGAATCAAGCCTCACATCAGGCTCTACACTCAGTGGGGAGTGTGCTTGGGACTCTCTCTCCCCCTCTACCTCTGCTCCTCTCCCCTACTCTCTTTCTCTCTCTCTCTCTCTCTAAAATAAATAAATAAATATTTAAAAAAAGAAAGATTCTAAATTTTAAAAAAAAAGAATTTTACTCAACTTATTTACTAAAATTTTTCTTCATGGTCACCAATTACCTACAATTTAAGGAATTCAATTAGTGTATTTTATTGTTTATCTTACTTTTACTCTGAAATATTTGACATTCCATCATATCCTCTTTCTTGAAAAGTTCTCCCTTTAGCTTCCTCTTCAGTACTTTCTTATTGCCTGTAACTTCTCAGGTAGTCCTTTTTCTTTTTTCCTTTATGAGTTCTTTTTTCTCTATTTGCCTATAGTTTATTATTATGTTTATCTTTCACTTTACAAATAATCCTTGGACAAATTTACAGAATCACATATGTAAGTTGATTTTAAAACTCAGTTCTGGGGGTGCCTGGGTGCCCCAGTAGGTTAAGCCTCTGCCTTTGGCTCAGGTCATGATCTCAGGATCCTGGGATGGAGCCCCACATCAGGCTCTCTGCTCAGCAGGGAGCCCGCTTCCTCCACCCTCTCTCTGCCTGTCTCTCTGCCTACTTGTGATCTCCATCTGTCAAAGAAATAAATAAAATCTTTTAAAAAATAAAACTCAGTTCTGAAGATGAGAGAAGTAGAGAATAAAGGGCAAAAGAGATACTGCTTGTATATAAAAATCATTCTGTTCCTTTTTAGCTCTATAACTTTGAACAAATCAATTTTTCAATGCCTTAATTCCTCGTCTATAAAATGGTGATAATTGCATTGTCTTTCTTTTGGGACTGTTGTGAGAGTTAACTGATTTAACACATATAAAGTTCCTGACACATAAGAAACCTGCATTACATATCACTTATTGTTAATAGCAGATGTTCTCATTTATTACTAAAAATCTATGACAGAAATTTTATTAAATCTATAAATTCCACAAAGTTTTATGTGATTTTATAACTACTTTTTGTACATTTCCATAGACTATAAATCCTTAACAACAATGCTTTTATTTTTATTTTCTTTGGATTACCAACAACCACTTGAATTTTCAAGGAAATTTACAAGTTGGGAAGTGAAAGTATTAATAGAGATCATTATGATGATCACATAACTCAATTAGATCAAAATTAGAGTGTAACGACTCACACTGTATCCTTTTCCCTCAAATTGTAAATATTAGTTGAATGTTTCTCAGCATTTAAACCTTAGTTCCTATTGCCTCTCACCAGCATTCTGATCTCCACATTGACTGGGACCCAGGTCAACGTTCCCAAACTCTATCCTACTCACTGTAAGTCAGATGAAAGGAGATACAGACCCAAAGTCAGATACAGAAATCCTGGGTAGGGCTATTGGAATAGTCTATGATGCTTTTTTGATTCCTTTATCACATATTCCTCTCTCTTCCTGATGCATGCACATGTGCACACACACACACGCACAGGCATGCACATGTTTTAAATCTTTTTTTGTGCCACTTTCATGGACACCAAAATTGCTACCTATCCCTCTAGACTTGATTACTTCTCTCTTTTGTCAGTGATTTCTTTGCTATTATGAGAACGTTCTCAGTATTATCTTTTTTATAACTGAGAATAGAATAATGCAAAATTGACTTAATCTGCAGCACAAAGTTTACATTTTATTGTAAAAAAAAGTTCTTGACAGGATTGCTAAACACTAAAATTGCTGAACAATAGTAGTTACTTCGCTGTCTTTGAAAAATAAGACAGTCTCTCATCTCTCTGGAAGAGATTGTTTTCCATCTTGTCTTGAAAGAGAATGAGACTTCAAATACTGGTTTTCAAATCCATGCTGTTCAGACATATATTTAAAAATCTTCAGAAATCTTTTTAAATTGTAGATTCTGTTAAAGCCTAATTGTCAAAATTGACAACAATTATAAAGTTAGTACTTTCTATAAAAATGTGTTCTAAAAATTCTTGGCTAATACAATACCTACTCTTTCATTTACGTCACATTAGGCACTGTATTTTCTATAATACATTTTATATCGCATTTCCTATCAGTGGTATATACTACTTTTCAATGTACTACTTAAAGACATTATCATGGGAACCAGTGTAAGAAAAATCCTTTGTAAAATAATTGTGTGATGATATTAGAGCAATTGCAGTTATTTTTGAAGACATTAAGCTAAGCAATTATTTTCACTAACTCTGATGTTGCCAAATATTGTCCCCACTGCTTTATGGGAAATACTGAAAGTTTGTGATGCATTGTTAGTTCAATGAACTTACACATCATTTGTGGAGATAAAATTTGTAAAGTTAGAACTTCAAGATAAAAATGCAAACATATATCATGTTATACACTGTGTGCTCTAAAAAGAGAGAAAAATGAATATCAGAAAGAGAAAGACTTTTGTAAGAATACAAATATGAGCTTAGTTTCAAGAATAGAATTTTTAAAAATGCAAACACACACACGCACACACACACAAGCTTCTTCAAAACAAATTTAAATATATAAAGATACTTCCACTTAAAAATATGCTATCCTCGGGGCGCCTGGGTGGCTCAGTGGGTTAAGCCGCTGCCTTCGGCTCAGGTCATGATCTTGGAGTCCTGGGATCGAGTCCCGCATCGGGCTCTCTGCTCAGCAGGGAGCCTGCTTCCTCCTGTCTCTCTGCCTGCCTCTGCCTGTTTGTGATCTCTGTCTGTCAAATAAATAAATAAAATCTAAAAAAAAAAAATATATATACTATCCTATTTTGATACCAGATATATATGAGTTCAAGTGTAAAATCCAACACAATCTAACCCTTTGCCTTGGGCAAGTCATTTCATCTCCTTGTGCTTCAAAACCTGCGAACTATCCATATAAGAATGTATAGTGAGGATTAAAATTAAGATAATGTATTTAAACAATTGGAGCTATCATGTTTTTCTATTGCTCCTCATAGAACCAATTATTTTAGCATAGAGAAAACACACAGTAAATATGTTGTTAGTAAATATGATACAAATGAAAATTTTCTATCTTACCCTGAAAATTGATAGTCTGTTATTTTAACCTTGTATGAATTGTAAAGTATTCAAAGTAGGAAGAGAAAAATCATGTACCAAGTATGTTATTTTTAGAGATAATGGCTTCTTAACGTTAATATAATAAATGATTTCTTTTCAATAACATTGCTTTTAAAATAACTTAGTTCTTTTGTTACAGGAGATAACTGCAAGGCCACTGAATACAGCAAGATGAAAAATATGCTTTTAGATTTACAAAATCAAAAATATATTACACAAGAAAATGAAAACCCTAACGGTGATGACATATCTTGGAAGAAGTTGTTGGTGGATCGAATGTTTAAATATTTTGATGCTGACAGTAATGGACTTGTAGATATTAATGAACTAACTCAGGTATGATTCATGATTGAATTAACAAGTTTATTTAAATGTATCATGTATAATATTTTTACATCTGTGTGAATTTATTCTGTATTAATAAAATGTATGTTTAATCTGTATTATTTGAGAGTGTGGACAAAACATACTTTTAAGGGCAACATTTGATTACTGTTAAATAACAAAGATTCAACTGAGTAAATTTGAAAGATTTAATTGGCTTTATTAAACAAAATTGAATTGGGCAACATCCCATTTGGCAAATAGAGGGGTGCTGGGGCATTTGTACAAGATGGAAAGTTTTTGTAGAAGGAGAGTGGGGCAGGAAAATTATTATCAAAAGAGAAAGGTTGTTCTAGATAAGGCCAGTTTTCCTTAGGGGAAAAGCATGGGCTATTATCATGTAGATTACATCATCTTCTTTTGGGGGCTTGAAAGGGCCCAGGTGGTAGACTCATTGGTGCTAATTGAAAAAATTCATGATGGACTATTAAGACTACATTTCTGGAAGAGGTTGAACTACAATTAGTTTATTAGCTTATTATAATTTAGTTTATTAAGACATGGCCTAAGTGATGCCATTTTAAGATTTTTTGTTTGTTCGGTTGGTTTTTGGGTTTTGGTATTGTTTTTCTTTCAACACTAATCTATCAGCAATAAAATTTCAAGTAACATTTATATGATATTTTGTAGTTTAAAAATCAGTAACTACTTTTGATAGGTTTCTATACCTTAAATACCTAAAGGAATCACTAGTTCTTTATCTTACAAAATGTGTAAGAGATCTTCAGATCTACTCTGGAGCTTTTGTAATGTTTGTCTATTAGTCAATGAGAACTTGTGTACCCAATCTTTAGGGGAATTATTCATCAGCAATTAAGCACATCTATAACATAATGTAAGTAAATCATTTAGGAAGTTACTAAATTACTTTGTTTCAATAACCAAAGATTAATTAGGATACAGTCAATTTAGGTCAAATATTTAGTCCACCTTATTAAATTTCATTTATTTGAAAATTGTCATCAAAATGAAAGATGTAATGAGAAACCAATTACTAAAAAGACTATTTGAATAAACAAAGGTCTATTTAGATCATTTTGGAAAAACAGAAATGCTTTTATGTGTGTGTCATGGAGAAAAACTAGTTTGAAGGAAAATGTTAACACAGATTCAAGAAACTAAACTAGTTTAGAAAGTAGTAGAAATGTAGAATAGGAGACACAAGACTTCTTCAAAAATTATACAGGTTTTAGGGAGTAATGAAGAAAAGAAGCCAGTCTAGGGTGAACAATCTAGGAAAATGGTGATAGCACTGAGGAATTTTGCTGACTTCTTGATAATCCCTATAGTGACAATGTTGAGGTGAATTTTGCTGTAGTACTTAGCAGTTAATATAGTTATTAAAAAAAAATCCAGTAGTCTATAATGTCATGTCATTCATCTCTTACGGTTAATTTCATGGTTTATTTTAAAAATCTGACATTGTGGAATATTGGTTTTATCCTGCAAAGATTTCTAAGATTTGGAATAGTGTAACTTAGTTTAGAACTTTATATCAAAGTAACCGTAAGTAAATTGATTACAGTTCTTGTCATTCTAGTTAATTAAAATATATATCATTTTCATTATCTCCTTTAATCCAGACTGCATTTATTGACTAGTTACTAAATCCAGGCATTGGGATTTAAAGAATCAAAATCTGGAATTTTAGGTAAAATTAATTAAATAAAATAAATTTTAAAATTAAATAAAAGTAAAATTAATTAAATTTTATAATTAAAATACCTATGTTATCATTTCCCTCATGATTTATTTTTCAAGAAATAAACTGTAGAATTTTATATTTACAGTAATGATAAGAAATTACTAGTTAATTAAAATGAATTTATAATTGAGGCATATCACCTTGATCTACATAGACTTGACATATTAGAATAGATTGTGCTTTTTGCTTTTGTTTTTATTTTATATATTCTATATGTAATATAATATATGTATTATGTATGTAATACATATATTATTTCTATATATATTGATATATATTTCTATAGATATATATATTCTATATATATATCTATAGAAATATATATATATTTCTATAGATATAGATATATATATATATATTCTATATATATTTCTACACCACTGTAACCATTGATTAGTTACAAAACATGCTTTGACCAAATCCAGTTATTATCATAGTAGCTCCATCTAAATCCAAATGGAAAACTTCTCCTCACTAGAAAATGGCCGTGCCAACACTTCAATTATACCTGTTTCAAGTTTCTGCCACACCAAGTTTGTATTTATTTCCTAGGGCAGCCTTAACAAAATAATGCAAAGTGGGTTTCTAAATCAACCTTTCTCTCCATTTAGCATCTAAAATCAAAGAGTTGGCTATACCATGCTATCTCTGAAATATCTGGAAGAAGATTCTTGCTTGTCTCTTTCAGTTTCTGGCAGTGTTAGGCATTCCTTGGCATTCATTGGCTTGTAGTAACATCCTTCTGCTTCCATAGTCACATAGCATCCTCTCTGTGTGCCTGTCTTCCCAACACCTTGCCTTTTCTAAAGAACACCAGTCATATTGGATTAAGGAGCCACCCTACTCCAGTATGACCTCATTTCAGGTTATCTAATTACATATTTAACAGCCCTATTTCCAAAAATATATTACATTCTGAGGCACCAGGATTAAGACTTCAAAATATCTTTTAAGAAGATACAACTCAACCTATAATAAAGTTCATCTGCTACAAAATTAATTTTGTTTTCTCTGTTCCCTTGCTCTGGATTTGCTGTATATCTGAAAAGTACTCTTCCAATTCATCTGAAAGTTATCCTCAGAAACTTTATATTCAGAAACTTCAGAAATTCTTTTATATCTTGGATCTACATGAGGTAAATGCAAGGAAAGTTCTGGGAGGTTTACTAACATCCTTCTGAATACATCCCATACCACATTAAGTCATTTCCACTTTCAGCAGTGTATTGTGAAAATATCAGTACCTCATCTGTAAGTAATCAACTATGAAATAAAAAAAGGAGAACAACAACAACAGAAGGTTATAACAAACATGCTTGAAAAAATGGAGTGATGGATGCCTGGGTGGCTCAGTTGGTTAAGCAACTGCCTTAGGCTCAGGATATGATCCTGGAGTACCAGGATCAAGTCCTGCATTGGGCTCCCCGCTCCACAGGGAGTCTGCTTCTCCCTCTGACCTTCTCCTCTTTCATGCTCTCTCTCTCTCAAATAAATGAATAAAATCTTAAAAAAAAAAAAAAAAGAAAAGATAGAATGAATACCTAGATACGTATAGCACAAGTATTGTTTTTGACTTGTGTCTTTTGGGGTTACAGTTACTCTTTAAGAACTTTTTGCTAAATATTATAACCAATAATACATATGGCTTTATTAATAAACTTAGAAACATATAATGTCATAATTTAAAATGGAATTTTGAAATAATTTAACTTAGAAGGATAAAAAGGGAAAGGATCTTAATGGTGTCTTTTAATAATTTACAAGCTATTATTAGTAGAAATATAATACATAGCTCTAAGAAACTGCCAGTGACAAGGAAAAATTAAAGAATATAATTTGGCTTTGAGGTTTTACAATTGCAGCATGAGAGCTGGCTGCATACATTCTATTTTTATTCCACATAATGAATATATATTCTAGAATTTTTCTTGCAGATTTTCAAGTAAATTAGAACCTACAGGCCTTTCTAGTTGAGAGTGAAAATGAATAAAAAATGTAGTAGATAGGGGCACCTGGGTGGCTCAGTGGGTTAAAGCCTCTGCCTTCAGCTCGGGTCATGATCCCAGGGTCCCGGGATTGAGCCCCGCATCTGGGATCGAGCCCTGCATCGGGCTCTCTGCTTGGCAGGGAGCTTGCTTCTCCTCCTCCCCTCTCTCTGCCTGCCTCTCTGCCTATTTGTGATCTCTGTCTGTCAAATAAATAAATAAAATCTTTAAAAAAAAAATGTAGTAGATAAAAGGAATAGGATCCTTAGTATCACAGCTAACAATTTGTCACAGCAAGAAAATATTTACTAAAATAAACTGACCACTTATAGAAATAAATCTTGTTCAATACATCTCTTCAACACTCAACCTTAACATAATCTGTAACTGCACATTTCATCCTTCAGTCTAAGGTCCATTTTGTATGTTGAAAATACCCAATTATAAGATATAAATTTATAGCAAAGTGAAGTTTTAGATTTTCAAAAGAATTGTGTTTTACTAAGTTAATATATTCAGTGATAGTGCTCTGGTAGATTTGCCATTGGTAACAGAGGATCTGGAAGAGTTAAAAAAGGTAATAACAGAAGAAAAGAAATCAAGAAAGATTAAGATGTATGCATTTCAAAAGACCAAAAGAGAATGTTACAAATGGAAGGGCATGAGTGGTTCTAAATTGATAAAGTCCTAGAATTTTTTTTTTCAAAATAATCTTTTTTTTATGACCAAAGTGTAGTAGATAAGAACTTTGTTTTATAGAGCCTGGGTTCAAATTGCATCTTTACTACTTACTACCTCTGAACCTTTGGCCAGTTACTTAAACTTTCTGTGACTCAGTTTTCCTTTCTATATATTGACAATAATACTAGTCCTGACTGTGTAAATTTAATATAATATTTATATCATTTACAATATATATGTTTCTTAGGAACATGATTAGCACACAGAAAATACAGTGTGTTAGCTATAATTATATTTTCAAAGCTAACTTTCATGTGATGACACAGATGATAATGTAAGTAAAGAGAACACATATACTTAAGTTATTGAATGAGTGATTGAATAATATTTCCATTATGATCATCCCCCTTTGCATTTTTTTTAATGCTTACACTTGGATGATAGGTGATAACAACTTAAATACCATTAGGTCACAGCCATTATGACACAGAAATCTACATACACATTATTAAACATACAAAAATTTTAATACCAACTTTTATAATGAAAATAAAAATGGTCTGGGGTACCTGGTGGCTCAGTCAGTTGAGCATCCAACTCTCAATTTCAACTCAGGTCATGATCTCAGGGTCAGGAATGGAGCCTGTGTTGGGCTCCAGGCTCAGCAGGGAGTCTGCCTGAGATTCTCTCTCTTCCTCTTACTCTGCCCTTCCCCCACCCCATGCACATGCATGTGCACACTCCCTCTCTCTCTAAAATAAATAAATAAAATATTTTAAAAAAATAAAGAGGGGTGCCTAGGTGGTTCAGTTAGTTAAGTATCTGACTCTTCGTTTTGACTCAGGTCATGATCTCAGGGTCATGAGGTTGAGCCCAAATGGGGGTCCCTGCTCAGTGGAGAATCAGCTTGAAAATTCTTTCCCTCTGCCCCTCCCCCCGCTGACTCATTCTTTCTCTCTCTCTCTCTAAAATAAATAAACATTAAAAAATTTTTTAAAAAAAGAAAGAAAAAAGTTTCCTGCAGAAGAAAGAAATAGTTTTGGTTTTCCCAAGAAATTAGAAAAAATAAATGATGGCGTGTTTTTATTTTGCTCATCTCATTTGAAGTACTTACATATTTGTCAGCATGAATTGTTAAATCCTGAGTACTATGTTATAGTAACTAATAGTAATAGTATTAATAATAGTAATGATACTTACTTTATTGCTATAATCTAGATGTCTATGTCCCCTTTGTGCTTCTTTTTGAACTCTACAAAAATTTTATGTATATACATGTATAATTTTATATATATATATACATATATGTAAAATTTATGTATTTGCAAGAAGCAATGTAGACTTGCTTGAAGATGTGTAAGGGAGATATAGGGTGTTTACATCACAAATTACTTAAATCCTAAATTGAAATCCAGTTTAGATGAAGCGTTTTGTACACTTTTCTTTTCCTTGTTCTTTGTCCATGATATGCTTTGCATTTCCTACACCATAGATTCAGTGCCTAAATCTCTCTCTCAGCCTGGGGTTCCAAATGCTTTATCATGTAAAACAGTATGTTCTATTTTATATTCTCCTGAATTTGTATGACAAATACATCACATTCCACAGTTGCCAATATCCATCCTTTTTAAAAAACTAATGACAGGTTATAGGATATAATACCAACATCAAAAACCAGTATCTATCATATTCTTCTCTTTAGGAGAAATACATCATCAGTCTTTGAAATGTAGGGAAATTCCTAGCCTCTGCCTTGTGCCTTACTTTTTATACTCTCAGAACCTAATTAAGTCCCGTATCTCTCTCTTTCCTCAAGTGTATGGCCCACTTTCAGCATTTGGGTGAGGATTTCTGTTCCCCAAATGATATGGAAATGGATAGTAGGGAAAGTGTGTTATTTATAAACTTTGTTGTTTTATAGGAACAGAACAGATTACCATTGACTCCCTCCCATATAAGTGTCTTAATTACTGTATGACAAAGGTAGTATTTCAATCACATTTAAATATTTTTGTGCATTTTGTCTTTAAATATCTATCCTCTCTTTATGGAAAACAGGTGAATGGGCAGTTATTTTGTTGTAGAGGTCTGTATCTTTTCCCAGATCCACGCTATAGTGTCTGGATTCCATTCACAATGAGATTATTAAACTGAGTAGTCCTTGCTGGTAACTAATTCTGTATACTAAAGGTAAAACCAAATGTTCTGACTTTTTCTGAAGACCATTTTGATAAAGTGTGAAACCTTATTTGTTTGGTGTTCTACCTTAGCTCAACTCCCCACATCTAAGCAAATTTCTGAGGTTCATCTCTATTATCTGTATCTCTCTCTCTTTCTTTTCTTAAATTATCTTCCCCAAAAGTGAGAACTTGATGCTATCTTTGGATCTATGGTGAAATCTGAGCTTTACTGATGCTTGCTTCAGTGAAAATCATTCTTATAACAATATGCTCCACATTGGATTATCATATTCCAATGTATGATTCATAGAATGATAGCTTACTGCAAAAGCCTCAACAAATATAAAAGTATATTTTTGCATAGCATGATCACAAACCTGATATCTCTCCCAAGTGTTATATATATGATTAGTGTAGTCAGGTGCTCAGCTACATAGTAACATATTTGTGGCTTTCAAAACATATTTTCTCTACAACAGACCTGAATGTGTGATGGATGCTTGAAATAAAGATTTCAGGATGAAGTGACCAAAGGTATGAATATATTCCTCCTGGCCAGTCTAGCATGTAAGGAAAGGTCACTAGAAGTGTGAAGGTTAATGATCATTTATTGTTTAAAAAAAAAAAAAGTTGGGGGGTGGATCAGAATGGTTCTGGGTGGTTTATTCATATGTATAGTGGAACCACTAGGGATATTAAAAGAGTTAAGGTAGGCAGAAAGATTGTGAATCAGCAGCTAAATTTATTTGTGAATTATGGGGAGAGAATGGAAGAGAATTATGTGGCTGAATGGCCCGAGATTCAAAGAAGTAGGTCCTTTCTCTCTCTCTCTCCATCTATCCATCCATCCATCTCTCATTTTTTATCTATCTAATGAAGACAGGTTTAGGAAGCAGAAAAAAATCCAGAAGTGCCAAGAGGGAGCCATTGAGTTATTGACCATCTTTCTTGCTGAGATAGAATGGATATGAGAGAAAAATTGGCCTCTGATTGTTAAAATTATTAGACAAATTGTTTTCTTAAGGGGTAGTCAGAATTCTTAAAGTTAATGTGGTGAAGAACATGTTTTTATAAGAAATGGAAGATAAAAGAGAGTTTTCTGATCAGAGAGCAGGATTTCCAGAGGTCACTATGTTGGGTTTGAGTTGGAAAGGAATGGAAATTCAGTCAGAGAAGGAAACGTGCATAGCAATATGGAGAATTCATAGGGTCACAGAGCTAAACCAGGGTATGAAACACAAAGGAAATTGTCCAGATTGTCCCTTAGAGGGGAATGGACAACTTTGTCTTGCACTGTGGTCTCAAATGTTGGGTATTTAGGGTAAGATGAAGGGACTAATAAGCAGATTTCACCTGGCAGAATGCACCCTTGAATTTGTTAGCAGTGTTGAAAGGTAAGCTGAGGCATCTTAAAATTTTAAGAATTTATTTGGGCAAAAATCTATTTGAATTGGACTGTGCCAAACTAGCAGTGGTTAAGATGCATTCTGCTGAGGGGAGCTAAGGGAAACCTTTTCTAGAGAAAAGGAGAAAGCAAAGTAAGGAAATCATTGATTGGCTGTTGCTTAAAGCATACTTGGCTATTTGTGATTGGTTGTCAGTTTTGAAAATTGAGGCATTTAAGGCTTAGATATTGGGTTGTTTACATAGAGGCCAGAGCATTAGATCCAACTCAGTCTAATGGCTTCCTTGTTTAACTTAATAGTAGTAAACATAGGGTTCTTAAAGTGAAGTAGTGCTAACAGCTTGGAAAATCTACTCCTTCGGCCTCTCCCTATTTCATAAAATAACCACCGGTAGAATTTAAGTAAGCAAAATCATTCCCTTGTGATTCTGAGTTTAAATAAGCAGCTGTATTGAGTATATTGATTTAACTCTTTCTTCATTTAGATTTTGTCATCTTAATAAGCTGATTCACATTAGGCATGCATATTAGAATGAAATATTTCCCTAATGTGCACACATGCCAACTCTTTATTAAAATAATAAAAAAAGCTACTTGTTCGCAGGATTTAGATTATTATGTTATACATATTTGACTTAAAAAGCTATTTGCTCAATGACTACCATATGTGAATACATTTACAAAATTAAATAAAA
Source organism: Enhydra lutris kenyoni (assembly GCF_002288905.1). Lineage (NCBI taxonomy): Eukaryota > Metazoa > Chordata > Mammalia > Carnivora > Mustelidae > Enhydra > Enhydra lutris. The sequence continues at coordinate 53,192,109 of NW_019154087.1, read as the reverse complement.
AGCAAGAATAAGACCAGATATTTTTAAGCTATCAGAATGGGCATGGCAATGATGTTTTTGCAACTTTTGTACATATAATTTTCTTTAAAAATTATTAGAGCTGTTATATAGGGAATGGACAATTAATCTTTATTTTGAGTTGATGAAGCCTATTACAATTTTCAAGATTTTTTTAAAAGGTTCTGGTATCTAGTCAACATATTTATTTACTATAAGATTGGTAAGAATTGTTTTGTCTAATAGATAAAAAGCTATTTTAGTGGGAACAAACTAAATGCAAATAAACAAGCTCTGGATAGAGAAGGGAGATAAGTGAGGACTTCCAGGGAATGCCATGGTAATTAATCCTATTTAACATTTTAAAGCCCCATAAACCTTCTGGTAGATGAAATAAGGTAGCAGAAACCAGGTGTTTGACTTAGAATGGCAGTGGCAATGCCAGTAGGTAGATCTTTGTAGTACTGGCAATTTCCTTTCAAACTCTGAAGATTTCAGAAGGGTAATAACAGCAACAGTTAGCACTTAACAGAGAAAGGTAAGGCTTGTGATTGTTTAGTTGCAGCTTGAGGCTACAATTAAGAAACAGGACTTTCAATCCTATCTGGAAACATTAGTAAAGAGTTTCAAGTAGTCTTTTTTTTTTTTTTTTTTTTTTTGCTAAATGCTTTTCATAATATGCACAAGACAATTGGAAAATTTTTAAAAAATTATTTTTAAAACATTTAAGCATATCATTTATAGAATCTTTCCTTTGGAATATTAATATGCATTTAAAAACGGGGAATTCACATTCAGAAAATCCCTATGAGTCATTTAGAATGCCTTAAAAATAAAATATTTTTCTTCCCATTAATGTTATCTCTTCAGCAGGTCCTTCAAAGAATTAACTTTGACCCTATTGATTTTTTAAATGTTACAAAACCTAGAAAAGAACTTAAAAGATGTTAATTAATTTTTATGTAAACCTTTTCTTGTAATACACCTAGTTCAGGATAACATTGGTTATATATAGTTAAACAATTATAATCTGTAATATTAATTATTTACTCTCTGTCCTTTCACTTTGTCTATTTTTTGGAACACTGTTGACAATCTGTAATTATGTTGTTTATTTAATTATTTGATTTCCTGTTCCCACTTATCTTCTCCAGAAAATTAATTCCATGAGGACAAAGGCTATGTCATTCTTATTTACTACCATATCTCCAACCCCTAGCACAGTTCTTGGCATATGTTTGTTGTTACAAAGGGAAAGACAAGAGGAGGGGGTGGGGGGAGGGGAGAAGCAGAAAGGTAGTGTACAAGGAGATGTTCAGAGAACCAAGCAGTAGAGAAGCCAACCCATCCATATCAAGTGTGTAGGAGAATCTTAAGGATAATGTCTGAAGAATACATATTTCTAACAAAGTATATTTATTTCCTGACCCCTCAGGCTTTGATGCAATTTGTCAAGTAGAGAGTGAATATAACTTCTTCTCCTCAACTTCACAAATGTGATGTACTTTGTATAAACAGAGGAACACTGAGCTCTGATCTACTGGATCACTGTGACTGTGACATGGTCGTGATTAGTTTGAGGAAAAATAGCTTGCAAAGGATCAGGAAGAGCTCAGCCTCTGATGTGCTCTTGAACAAATGATTGGTGTGTCTTTCCATGAGTTTACTGTTGCTGTTTTTCTGTCTCACCAAGGAGAATAAAGAAAAAGACAGAATTGGAAGATTCTACTCCATTGTCCTTCTATACCCTCACCCCTCATCACCATGACCTGACTTGAGACCATCAGAACTGATCCCATATACTTTTACCTCTTTTATGAGAGTCAGTATAATAATCTTTGGTTTCTAAGTCATGATATATGCCCAGAAAACTAATATCCACACATCTCCACAGCAGGGAAACAATCCTCTCCACCCACCTCTGGCATTTTCTTTTTTTCTTTCTAGTTTTATTTGTCCTCAAATAAGTTATTGTCTGATATACAATATATTTTACTTATGTATTTATTTGTTCCCCCTTTACTAGCATATAAGTTATACGTGGGAGGGATCTTTATCTTGTTTTCAGAATCTAGGAGTCTGGCACACAGTAGATAGTCAAAAATGATTTGTTGAATAGATATCTAAATAAACAAATGAAAGAGAATAATGAGGAGAATTGTTTACTTTGGGAGGAACTGGGTGTTTTGTTTTTATTTTTGTTTTTGTTGTTGTTTTTGAACAAAAAAGAATATAATACAAAAACACTGAATCATCCCTGAGTTATTACAATTCCTCATGCAACCTTGACAGTTCTATTACTTTGAAATTAAATATGTATCCCCTCTGGGATGCTGTGTATCTGAGCTCCCTGGATGACATACATTCTACTAATACTTCTATTTTGTCATACTGACTCTAATCTCTGTGGAACCCAAGATTCATGAAACTTGATTTTTTTTTTTTTTTTTAAAGATTTTATTTATTTATTTGACAGAGAGAGATCACAAGTAGACAGAGAGGCAGGCAGAGAGAGAGAGGGAAGCAGGCTCCCTGCTGAGCAGAGAGCCCGATGCGGGACTCGATCCCAGGACCCTGAGATCATGACCTGAGCCGAAGGCAGCGGCTTAACCCACTGAGCCACCCAGGCGCCCCAATGAAACTTGATTTTTGATCATTAAAGAATGTGAGACTCTTTGTCTTTTAGCCTTAGAGAGTTCACCAAACACTGGTAAATTTGGGAAAAACACTCAATATTTTACAGTAGATAACCAATGAAATTATGAGTTATCTCCTTAATTAAATCTTCATTGTAGGATATGTAAGATATATAAAAAAAATTAAAAATACATATATATATATGTATATATATATATATATGTATTTTTTTCACAATATATTCAGTGAGTGTGGCTCTGTCATGATCACCAGGTGAAAAATAACACATGTGTTTTGGGAGCCTAGACAGGGAAGCTTTCAGAATCAGTGCCAGACATAAATAAAGGAAATGCTGGCAGCTATGAAAGCCCTAAAAGTTTGGATCCCTGTGTCAAAGAATGCTTAATGTATTTACTGTACACTTGGGAAGGAAATCTGCTTACTTTCTTGCTGACAGACATTTTGATAAGCTTATCAAAACTCTAGATATCTAAAGCAATTGATCCATTGAGACACTTTGATAAGCTTATCAAAACTCTAGATATCTAAAGCAATTGATCCATTGAATGAAAGGTCATAGGAAAGTATCTCTCTCTTTTGGAATACCCCAGACTGTACACAGATCCATTAGGAAACCTAAAGGGCAGAAGAAGTTACTAGGAAATATGTTTTAAGTAGGCTGTTTTTTGACCAAAAAATGGAATAAATGAAGAAAATATGTACTTGAAATTTTGATGATAAGAATCACCTCTCTCCCGTACATGGACATGGTCCAATATAGGTGAACAGAGTTGGGGTTTTTTGCTTTTCGTTTTTGGCTTTAAAAAACTTCTAGCCAGGACCATTTGTTTTGCTAAGGCACACTCATTAGAACACATCCAGTTTACGTTGTACAATCATGATCAAATGAAGACCAAGATCAAATCAAGTTCTATCTAGTCTTATGCTGGCATTCAGGGAAAAAAGGTAGAAGTTCATTCTCTTTGTCTAATACATGACTTAATCTGAGTAAACTATTAAAATAGAAAATATGAAACAGAAAATGATGAAGATTTTTCTCCAGGTTTTTCCATCTCCTTCTCTTTATGAACATGTATGAGAATAAAAACCACTAAAATATATCCTTAAAATACGTGACCAAAACCTGGTGTCACTTCATCCTTAAAATCACCGCAATGCTTGCATTGTAGTTCTTTAGGAAGAGCCTCGTGAGGTCAGATGAAATACGCTGCCCCCCTACCACCCGGGAAAAAGTCATTTTCCATGATCTAACAAATAACAGATGGAAAATGACGGGGAGCTCTGTTGCTTTCTAAATAGAAAAGCAGTATTAGTTTTCTCACTGGCTTATGGGAGAGGTGGCTTCAGCCATGAGGTAGTTTTGTTAATGCCTCCAGCTGGACTGTGCAAGAGTGTAGGGCTTAATAATCTCTCTCAACAATATCTATTTATGCGGATCAATTAAAGCAGATAAATGTTTTGCCTGGCACCCCCCGCCCCCAAGGCAGCAAATACGAACTTCACCAATGAAATGTGAATACATTGCACAAGAGTAGATAACTCAGTATATTGTGGAAGTTCTGTTTGGCTAGGCTCAGGTGGCTGGGACTGGAGGGGGCTGGAGGCTCTAGGGACCCTTATGCTAAGCTCCATCCTCAGAGCTACCTCTACAGCTCATCCATGCTTAGGAGTAACGGAACTTTTAACATGGGACTGTTCCCAAAAGGGTTATTAAAAAAGTAGTTCAATAGCATCTGAGAATCTTTAGAAGTTGGTATTGCTAATCTGCCATCGATCTAACAAAGGAAGTCTGAAGCATACTGCTTTCTCAAAAACAGTAATACATCGTGAATACACAGCAGTGCCTGTGCAAGCTGGTGTGGAAATCGGCAGTGAATTGTTTGAATAAGAAACACGTTACATTAATTTTTTTTTTTTTTACTTTAAATGATTTACTTTGGAGTGCACATTATGTGTGGTCTTGCATCTATATGAGTATGTGTGTGCATGTTTATGGACATACATGCATGTGTGTGTGTGTGTGTGTGTGTGTGTAATCTTCAGGGTAACCATGAGAGATAAGTGTTGCTATCTGCAATTTCTAATTGAGGAAATGTTCAATGGTTTGCCAGAAATTATAGAAGTGGCCTTGGCAGGAGCAGAACCCAGACCTGGCTGAATTCAAGAGCCTGCATTTTCTGATTACATGGCACTGCCTTTTAAAAAACACACACTATAATGTAAAATACTGCCTCTGTATGTGGGAGACTATGAAAAGCCATGGACACAGTTCTGCAGCCCCCCAGATAGACAGGAATGTTTGAAAAGTCTTGAGGCTCTTTTATTTGAGAGGCAATAGTTAGAGCAGTTGAGTATAAAAAAGCTACAGCTTCAGTCCATAGGACAGAGCACGGAGTAGAAAGGCAGTTTGATGATTTTTCTCACTCACACTTGGGTAGATTTTCATCATCAATTGGAGCATTAATTCTCTCTGGCTCCTGGAAACAGTTATTTGCTTAATAGCTCTTTTGTGACCCCGGGAGTTTACGCACAATCCCAAATGGCTTAACTTCCAGCTGAGGAGGAGTTTAGGCAGAGAAGAAGAAAAAAAAAAAAAAAGCTAACTTCATTTTTCACAAATAATTTGGAGTGAAAATTGGAACAAACAATCTCACTATTTTTGTTGAGAAAGAGTCCTGTTTTATTTTGACAGAGGTCACTGAGACGTAGGAGGCAATTTTCATGTGGAGATAGTTCCTTGAGTCAGTGTAAATGGAGCAAAGAAAATGAGTAAAATACAAAACGTCCTTGTAAAGTTCAGATTTTTCTGGGTCCTACTGTGAAATTTTTGTATTAGAAAGTTAGGACTAAATTCTAAGTACCTATCTGAACTTTTTAACTTTTTATCTTTGGAATGGTTAAAAATAATTGTCCAGTAACTGAAAATCTGGATTTTTCATAGGTTCAGTTATTTGCCCTATTGCAGACTTAAAATGATCTATTAAATGATTATTATGTATAATGAATTATGCTATAGAAATGTTAAGAAGGTTATAATTGTATGGTTTCATTTTCCTGTCAGGTGATAAAACAGGAAGAACTTGGCAAGGATCTTTCTGATTGTACTTTGTATGATCTACTGAAATATGATGATTTTAACTCTGACAAGCACCTGGCTCTTGAAGAACTTTATAGAACATTCCGTGAGTATAATATCCATTCTCTAATTCTTCATTCTTTTTCCTGTTTCTTTGCACAATACCATGTGTTTGCTTGATCTCAGAGTACAAGTTGTTTTTTTTTTTTTAAGAGAAGTGATATATAAGTAAGATAATTTAAGTACTTAAATGTTGTTGAAATATATGTAAAAGCTAAGGAGTTTAATGATTCTAAAATGAAAAACTGGGAATACTTGATAACCCTAGATATCCGTTCTTACTGATTTTAGTTGAAAACATTAATTCCACAATGTTGTTTCTAAGGTTTGAAGTAGGAGCAGTACTTGACTGGCTTTCACTGTATGTCAAAACCAATTTAATTATTTTCACAGTGACTTTTTTGTTTTTACACTATTGGAAAACTAAAGCAGATTCCTAGATAGAGTTTACATTATGGTAACAAGCATAGGAATGGAAAAATTGTATTTATGTTAAGGTGTTTGGTATAATGTTAAGGTACTTTGGAATAATTTATATATATTTCAATTGCTTAAAGACTTCTTTTTTAATTTATTTTATTTTATTTTATTTTTTATTTATTTATTTGACAGATAGAGATCGCAAGTAGGCAGAGAGGCAGGCAGAGAGAGAGGAGGAAGCAGGCTCCACTGTACACTTGGGAAGGAAATCTGCTTACTTTCTTGCTGACAGACATTTTGATAAGCTTATCAAAACTCTAGATATCTAAAGCAATTGATCCATTGAGACACTTTGATAAGCTTATCAAAACTCTAGATATCTAAAGCAATTGATCCATTGAATGAAAGGTCATAGGAAAGTATCTCTCTCTTTTGGAATACCCCAGACTGTACACAGATCCATTAGGAAACCTAAAGGGCAGAAGAAGTTACTAGGAAATATGTTTTAAGTAGGCTGTTTTTTGACCAAAAAATGGAATAAATGAAGAAAATATGTACTTGAAATTTTGATGATAAGAATCACCTCTCTCCCGTACATGGACATGGTCCAATATAGGTGAACAGAGTTGGGGTTTTTTGCTTTTCGTTTTTGGCTTTAAAAAACTTCTAGCCAGGACCATTTGTTTTGCTAAGGCACACTCATTAGAACACATCCAGTTTACGTTGTACAATCATGATCAAATGAAGACCAAGATCAAATCAAGTTCTATCTAGTCTTATGCTGGCATTCAGGGAAAAAAGGTAGAAGTTCATTCTCTTTGTCTAATACATGACTTAATCTGAGTAAACTATTAAAATAGAAAATATGAAACAGAAAATGATGAAGATTTTTCTCCAGGTTTTTCCATCTCCTTCTCTTTATGAACATGTATGAGAATAAAAACCACTAAAATATATCCTTAAAATACGTGACCAAAACCTGGTGTCACTTCATCCTTAAAATCACCGCAATGCTTGCATTGTAGTTCTTTAGGAAGAGCCTCGTGAGGTCAGATGAAATACGCTGCCCCCCTACCACCCGGGAAAAAGTCATTTTCCATGATCTAACAAATAACAGATGGAAAATGACGGGGAGCTCTGTTGCTTTCTAAATAGAAAAGCAGTATTAGTTTTCTCACTGGCTTATGGGAGAGGTGGCTTCAGCCATGAGGTAGTTTTGTTAATGCCTCCAGCTGGACTGTGCAAGAGTGTAGGGCTTAATAATCTCTCTCAACAATATCTATTTATGCGGATCAATTAAAGCAGATAAATGTTTTGCCTGGCACCCCCCGCCCCCAAGGCAGCAAATACGAACTTCACCAATGAAATGTGAATACATTGCACAAGAGTAGATAACTCAGTATATTGTGGAAGTTCTGTTTGGCTAGGCTCAGGTGGCTGGGACTGGAGGGGGCTGGAGGCTCTAGGGACCCTTATGCTAAGCTCCATCCTCAGAGCTACCTCTACAGCTCATCCATGCTTAGGAGTAACGGAACTTTTAACATGGGACTGTTCCCAAAAGGGTTATTAAAAAAGTAGTTCAATAGCATCTGAGAATCTTTAGAAGTTGGTATTGCTAATCTGCCATCGATCTAACAAAGGAAGTCTGAAGCATACTGCTTTCTCAAAAACAGTAATACATCGTGAATACACAGCAGTGCCTGTGCAAGCTGGTGTGGAAATCGGCAGTGAATTGTTTGAATAAGAAACACGTTACATTAATTTTTTTTTTTTTTACTTTAAATGATTTACTTTGGAGTGCACATTATGTGTGGTCTTGCATCTATATGAGTATGTGTGTGCATGTTTATGGACATACATGCATGTGTGTGTGTGTGTGTGTGTGTGTGTAATCTTCAGGGTAACCATGAGAGATAAGTGTTGCTATCTGCAATTTCTAATTGAGGAAATGTTCAATGGTTTGCCAGAAATTATAGAAGTGGCCTTGGCAGGAGCAGAACCCAGACCTGGCTGAATTCAAGAGCCTGCATTTTCTGATTACATGGCACTGCCTTTTAAAAAACACACACTATAATGTAAAATACTGCCTCTGTATGTGGGAGACTATGAAAAGCCATGGACACAGTTCTGCAGCCCCCCAGATAGACAGGAATGTTTGAAAAGTCTTGAGGCTCTTTTATTTGAGAGGCAATAGTTAGAGCAGTTGAGTATAAAAAAGCTACAGCTTCAGTCCATAGGACAGAGCACGGAGTAGAAAGGCAGTTTGATGATTTTTCTCACTCACACTTGGGTAGATTTTCATCATCAATTGGAGCATTAATTCTCTCTGGCTCCTGGAAACAGTTATTTGCTTAATAGCTCTTTTGTGACCCCGGGAGTTTACGCACAATCCCAAATGGCTTAACTTCCAGCTGAGGAGGAGTTTAGGCAGAGAAGAAGAAAAAAAAAAAAAAAGCTAACTTCATTTTTCACAAATAATTTGGAGTGAAAATTGGAACAAACAATCTCACTATTTTTGTTGAGAAAGAGTCCTGTTTTATTTTGACAGAGGTCACTGAGACGTAGGAGGCAATTTTCATGTGGAGATAGTTCCTTGAGTCAGTGTAAATGGAGCAAAGAAAATGAGTAAAATACAAAACGTCCTTGTAAAGTTCAGATTTTTCTGGGTCCTACTGTGAAATTTTTGTATTAGAAAGTTAGGACTAAATTCTAAGTACCTATCTGAACTTTTTAACTTTTTATCTTTGGAATGGTTAAAAATAATTGTCCAGTAACTGAAAATCTGGATTTTTCATAGGTTCAGTTATTTGCCCTATTGCAGACTTAAAATGATCTATTAAATGATTATTATGTATAATGAATTATGCTATAGAAATGTTAAGAAGGTTATAATTGTATGGTTTCATTTTCCTGTCAGGTGATAAAACAGGAAGAACTTGGCAAGGATCTTTCTGATTGTACTTTGTATGATCTACTGAAATATGATGATTTTAACTCTGACAAGCACCTGGCTCTTGAAGAACTTTATAGAACATTCCGTGAGTATAATATCCATTCTCTAATTCTTCATTCTTTTTCCTGTTTCTTTGCACAATACCATGTGTTTGCTTGATCTCAGAGTACAAGTTGTTTTTTTTTTTTTAAGAGAAGTGATATATAAGTAAGATAATTTAAGTACTTAAATGTTGTTGAAATATATGTAAAAGCTAAGGAGTTTAATGATTCTAAAATGAAAAACTGGGAATACTTGATAACCCTAGATATCCGTTCTTACTGATTTTAGTTGAAAACATTAATTCCACAATGTTGTTTCTAAGGTTTGAAGTAGGAGCAGTACTTGACTGGCTTTCACTGTATGTCAAAACCAATTTAATTATTTTCACAGTGACTTTTTTGTTTTTACACTATTGGAAAACTAAAGCAGATTCCTAGATAGAGTTTACATTATGGTAACAAGCATAGGAATGGAAAAATTGTATTTATGTTAAGGTGTTTGGTATAATGTTAAGGTACTTTGGAATAATTTATATATATTTCAATTGCTTAAAGACTTCTTTTTTAATTTATTTTATTTTATTTTATTTTTTATTTATTTATTTGACAGATAGAGATCGCAAGTAGGCAGAGAGGCAGGCAGAGAGAGAGGAGGAAGCAGGCTCCCCGCTGAGCAGAGAGCCTGATGTGGGGCTCGATCCCAGAACCCTGGGATCATGACCTGAGCCGAAGGCAGAGGCTTCAACCCACTGAGCCACCCAGGCGCCCCGCTTAAAGACTTCTTAAAATTGATTATATGTGCTTTATAAAAGGGAGTTATGAAGATGACCTGGCTTTAAAAAGTTACCTACTAAGTTATTCTTTAAAAATAATTCAAAATGGAAAGACTAGGAGACAAAAATGAGAAAGGAAAGATATAGGAGATGTATGTAAAAATTAAATTAACTGGCTGGTGTTTGAAAATCACCAAAGAATCAAAGTTCAAAAGGATTTAATTTAGCACTGAAACCAGTATTTTTTATATCTATCTACCATCTATCATCTATCTTTAATATGTTATATGTATACACATGTATATGTTACTTTCCAGAAAGGCAGGAAATAATATATGTGCTTGGTGTGAAAAGATCTCTTTTGAATCATACCTCTGCCATCTATCAGTGGTCTAATATTAGAGAAATTAATTAAATTTCTGAAAATTCATATAAACAAGGGTAGTAATTTTCTTGTCATATGATAATTTTATGTTAAACATTAAATTATATGGTATGTAAAATTTGGTGCACGTAAAACAATATATGTGAAATAGTTGCAGGTTACAAAGCTTTAAGGCAAGATATCAGTATGCTCTTCAGATTTAATTAAATTTCATTTCCATTTTAGATTAAAAAGCAGGATCACAAGGGAGGACAACTCCATAAACAATCTCCTAAAAGTATGTCACAAGGTGAAACTCTATTTCAAAGTTAACAACAAGAAAGCAGTATTATTATTCTGTGTTTGTATGAAGAAATTGAAGTACAGAGAAGTTAAGAATTAAGTGGCTGGGGGCACCTGGGTGGCTTAGTGGGTTAAGCCTCTGCCTTTGGCTCGGGTCATGATCCCAGGGTCCTGGGATCGAGCCCCACATTGGGCTATCTGCTAAGCAGAGAGCCCACTTCCCCTTCTCTCTCTGCCTGCCTGTCTGCCTACTTGTGATTTCTGTCAAATTAAAAAAAAAAAAAAAATCTTAAAAAAAAAAAAAAAGAATTAAGTGGCTGAGTTTATTATTAAACCTCTGTCAGACTATGACGTATATGTGCTTTCCACAGAACTTCACTCCATAATAGTCATTAGTTTGTGTGCTCATGGTGGCAAGGAGAAGGTATTATGGTTTATCAAGAAAGAAATTATATTTATATTATTTTATATTTATATTATATTAATACCATCCTATTATATTATTATATAAAGACTATATATGTATATATATATAAATATATATATACACATATATGTATATATATATATAAACATTAGATACAAGATAGAAGGGATAAACATCATAAAAAGACCTACATAAGGAGAAGAGCAAATGAAACAAGATGGGATTGGGAGGGAGACAAACCATAAGTGACTCTTAATCTCACAAAACAAACTGAGGGTTAATGGGGGGAGGGGGGTTGGGGGGGGTGGGATTATGGACATTGGGGAGGGTATGTGCTATGGTGAGTGCTATGAAGTGTGTAAACCTGGTGATTCACAGACCTGTACCCCTGGGGATAAAAAGATATTATATGTTTATGAAAAATAAAATTAAAAAAAAAAAAGACCTACATAAAATATTAAGTGAATTGAGAAAATACTCTCCAGTTTGGGAAATCAAGGAGACTTTTTGAGGGTGGTAGTTTTTGAATTAGTCTCCAGGATGAGTGGATATGGGCTTTGGTCAGTAGGAGATGGGGAATTGGACAAAAAGAATAGCAAAAATAAAAACTCAAGTGTGTGACAAACTAGGGTATTTGCAGAAACCAATTCAACTGCAAGATCTGTTCCAGGTCTGAAATTCTATGAAAATATATCAATTATTATTACTATTTTACTAACTTGTTTTGTGAAACAAGCAGCCTAATCTACCAACTCCAATCTCTCACCCTTAAACTGTGTAGATGCGTGGATTTGACTAGGTAAAAGTGATTGAAACTTGGAGCAAGAGCAAAAAATATTTTTAGTGGTATGCAATTGATCAAGCATCATAAGATAAGTGGCTATCTGTGTAGAATTTTTATTTAAAATACAGTTATTATTGATGACGAAATGGTAGAGCTAGAAACTAAAACAATAAAAATAATGTCTAAATAATATGTTATTCTTATGACAGCAGTGCAAAGACTGAATAATGATCCCCAGCAATATCAGTAAATAAGAATCTAAGAATCTTGTCCAGAATACAGCTGCTTGTACTTATCCTAGGGAAAAAAAATGATACTGCATTTTGAGATATGATTTAATGTTGCTAAGGAAAGCAAGGTGGATCAGCTTATTGTTCTGATAAAGAAAATTCTACAACTCAGAAATCTGTATTATCAATAAAAGTATTCAATAGAGAAATAGTTAAGTTTTGTCTATGAAGGGGCTAAATTATACTAGGAACTGTTGAAGTTGAAAGGGAAAAAAATCTATATGATTTGGGTTCACTATTAGAAAGTAATATGCAATGATTTTATGGAAATTATTTATAGTAAATGCAATGAACTTAATGAATATTGTAATGTTTCTGCCATTAGGTCAAAATTATGTATAACACAAAAGGTCTACATTCTTAATATTCTAAGTCATAAAGAGATATTAGATAATGAAAGCACTTGGCGATCAGCAATCATATTATGATCTTTTTTCTTTTTGTATAATCGCAAAACTATCCCTTAACAATGATAAAATGATGTTCACATAATCATTTAGAGAAGATAATGTTTTTCTAAGTAATGCTAGAATTATATGGAAAATTTTAATATTCTTTCTGGTCTCACCAAGCAATTTTCTGGGAAGTATTCCATTTTCAGTATTTCACTAATTTAAACAGGTCATCAAACTATACAGTGATCCCTCAGAAATAGCAGAATTAATCTGTATGGATTGTGTCTGCATTAATAAGACATATTTATACGTCTTCAATAGGAGATATGTATCTCTTTCTTTCTTTCCATCTGTTATAATACTTTATAACTAAACCCACTTTGGTTTTGTGAAGTTTAGTGACAGGCTTTTTAAAATGGTGTGTTTCTAAAAGTCACTGTGTTATAAAATATTAAGGTAGTTTCATGAGTAAAAACGTGTAACGATAGTGAGAAAACCAATCTATTCAAAAACCATGTATTAAGTACTTCTGTGTATAGGGTGCTGTGATAGTAAAAAATTATTTTTCTTTCCCTTACGAGTATATACTCACAGACAGATAATGATAAAAATGACAGATTTAGTATGGAGATATATATATATATGTGTGTGTGTGTATATATATATATATGTATATATATATATATTTGCATCCAGAATGATTCCCCCCAGATAGTCCCTAAAAACAATACCCAGAAAACTAAAAAGTCCCTAAATGAAGATATGAAGGAATAAACTAAGTCCAGAGAAGTTAAAAAAAATAAAAAACTTCTCTTGATCCATTGATTATTTGCTTGTAGATACAGATTTTTGGAGTCTAGTTTATCATTCTTTCTGCCATATAAAAGTGGAAGAAAGTAAAGTAAAAGGTAATGTACAAACAAGAAAAGGTTAATGGCAAAAAATACCAAGTCATCAACTGTATAAAATTTTCTGTAAAATAGCCTTTTTTTCTCTTTTTGGATAAGATGAATTATTTTAATATTTTCCAACAGGCATTGGATGGTATTCTTAGTTTTTTTCTTCAGAATTTTTGGCATTATTAAAAAGGTACTTAAAATAAATCCTCAGTGTGAGTATCAAATATGCTAAATTATGCCTTGTTTGATTAACAAACTTGGAAATCTATTTAATGGGATCAAATAAATTTTAAATGAGGTCAGTGACATAGTTTTGAATACTTAGAGGAAATACGAAATCCTTTGGTCAGATGGTGAACACCTTTCACCCAGGCATTTTGTTGTCTTGACTATTTTCAGTAAATGTATAGACTTTTCAGTGCAAAGGTCCCCTGTACAATTAAAAATGAGTCAACAGTGTCATTATTAATCACAAGGACTCGGATTAACATACAAAGAACCAGCACTTTATTTTCTTCCCATTCAAAATTAAATTAAAATGTTTGATTGGTTGATTCAAATGGAGCACTATATTTTCACTTTAAATCTAGGTAAATCCGTATGATTTGCCATCAAACATGACCATACACTGAATTAAGACATCCAATTTCAAAAGTGATATTCAGATAAATGTTTATGTTTACTTATTTTTGTAGTCAAACTCAATTAAGATGATAAAGTGCCATGATAGGATTATTGATTTTAGGAATAGTTTTTATTTCTAGCTAGCAAAAAATGATGCAAGTGGCTATCCAGAAAAGAACATTTTTTTGAAAATGTTTTCTATGTACTTTATTTTCTTAAACTATGTTAAGTTATAAATTGAAAGTTAAATTATAAATTGTTTTGACTTGAGTTCCAAGTCTTAAAATTGTATGAAATGAGGAGTTTGCAATTCTGATAGATTCTTGAAATTCGATTAAACTCTTATGAGTTGTAGTTCCCAAAACCATATACATGTATTTCAAAATATATATGTATTCTAGTAGTTCAAGTTCTAATGTCACACTTAAATAAATCTCTATCAATTCGATATTATCTTTATGTGTGGAAGGATCCAAAAAAAGATGTGTTTCTACTAGGCATAAAATAATTAGTTTTTTGCAAGTGTAATGCATCGACTGTGAGCATTTATATTGAAACTAATTGCATAATAGTTTTCTCTCCTTTCTTAAAAAGAATAATTAGTATTCTGAAACTTTAAAATACTAAAAAAAAAAAATGGAACACTTATTTTAAATTGCCTAACTATGCACGATTATACTCAAAATGTCATCTCTCTTTATAGGAAACACTCTTAATGAGATGTAGTTTAGGTAATGACATTATAAGGAAAAAATCATTTTCTAGGAAATCACAATTGCTATAATAAAAATATTACTTATTACTTATTGGAACCATCTAATAATCAGAGAAATGAAATATGAATATTATGTTAATATTCATAGATATTAGATCATTAGTATATGAAAGACTTTTTTGAGAAAATTAGCAGAGTTTAGTGACAATTAAGACTCTTACAGTAATACAAGTTAAAGGTGATAGGGCCAGGACTAAAGGAACAAAAGTAGTAATACAGAGAAGTGGTCATATTTGGACAATAACTCACAAGTAGAATCCTCTCAACTTGATGAATGATTACATATGCATGGGATAGAGAAGTTAGGGTCAAGGATAATACCTAGTTCTCTAGCTTGCATACAAAGTTAAACAATGATGTTATTTATTAAAGTAGGGCACACAGGAAGAGAAGCAAGTTTGGGGACATATACTGAGTTAAATTTTCAACATATTGGCATATTTACATAGAAAACTTTGGTTGGAGAATATTGTGGTCTAGAGCTCAAGTGGGAGTTCAGGACCACAAATAGAGATATGGGGCATATAGTTAAAATTTGATACTCAGTGGGTTAAAAGCCTCTGCCTTCGGCTCAGATCATGATCTTGGGGTCCTGGGATCGAGCCCTGCATCGGTCTCTCTGCTCAGTGGGGAGCCTGCTTCCCTCTCTCTCTCTCTCTGTCTGACTCTCTACCTCCTCGTGATCTCTCTCTCTGTCAAATAAATAAATAAAATAAAATAAAAAATTGATACTCTGGCAGGGAATGGGATAACCAAGGTGAGTATGTAAAGAGAGAAGAGAAGAGCAAAAGAGCAACAGGGAACCAAAACTTAAAATTAATTGATTAATTTAAAAACAAAACAAGCAAACATAAAACAATACTTAGAGAGGTAGGAAGTAAACCAAAGGACTATACCGTCATAAAATTTTAAAAATTGTTGACCAGCAATTTCCTTGACAGAGTTCAGAAGAAGAGAGTATATGACAGATAAATAAATGGCCACTGGATTTGTCAGTAAGGTGGCCATTGGTGACTTTGGGCACAACATTTTCAGCAGAGATGTTGAGGTAGAAGCAAAAGTGTTGGCAGTTGAAACATTATATGTAAAAAAGAAGAAAAGTGAAAGAAAGAAAAAGAAAAAAAAAGTGCTGAGCAAAGAAGCAGAGCATGCAAGTATGCATCGAGTATATATTTAGATAAAATCCAAAATAAGTAAAACTTATCTATGGTTTCAATAGTTCACATGATGGGGCCTTTGGAGGAATTGGCAGGGGATGGGGTGGGAACATAAAGTGAGAAGAAGGCTTCTAGGATGCTCGTAACATTCTACTTTTTAGCCTTACAAAAAAACCCCACACTGGTTTGGGAAAGGCTATATTGACATTGATATAGCTACTATAGAATAGCCTCACACACATATCATTGTAATATGAAAACTTAGAGCAACTTTAATTGCTGGAAGAGTTGGGAAAACAATTCTTCTTGTCATACTTTGATTAAAATATTAATTCACTTGTAAGTATAATTATTATTTTCTATGTTAGAGTTTATAGATATACCCTGACAGTTTTGGTAAATAAAGCTCAGTACCATTCACTTAAAGATAATCTCCACCTTATACAACTATTGTTCTAAGTTCTTTAGACCTTACAGGGAAGGAACTGTCCAACATGATTACTGAGACACAACCTATAGACATGTATTCCAAAAGGACAAATTTGGTTCTAAACAAAATAAATTATTTTCACATAACAACTGTGAAGAGAAAGATAAAAGGTAAAGAAATACCAATTTAAAGTATAATTTTAAAGAGAATGAATATATATATATTTTTTTCATTTTAAGATGACCCTGTCCTTCCAATTGCTAAGGTTACCTTAATCAATGGTAGTTAGTGGAACTTCATTTTTCTTCTTTTACCTATAGCCTCTATTATGATTTCTTACTGGTAATTTTGCTTGCTGACCTAACTATTTGGAACTCCTAAAAGCAGACAATTAGATATTTTAGCTTCTCTTTTATCTCAAGTGAAACACTTGTATTTATTTCTTAAAGTATTGACTCTTTTTGTCACATAGATATTGAGAGTAAGGCCTTTTCTGACGCAAAATAAAACTGAAATAAGAAACAGTAAAATGGAAATTGATTATTCATTCTTACTTTTCTACACTCCATCGTACCTTGTCAATCATAACTTAGCAGGTCTGACTTAAAATTACTTTCCCCTGACTTCAGCATGGTATTCAGCAACAGACGTAGCCTGAGGCTGTTTCGGACTTTCAAAGTTGTTCTGTAATTCATTGGTACTTTGGCTTTGTTAACCTCTTTCTTTATACTGATTTCTCAGAAACTCCTTGAATTGAGCCTTGCGTTGTGCTTGTGTGGTTCTGAAACCCTGTCTGCATGGTGTCTTGTGCATAATGATTTTCCTGTGGAGACAACCAGCTATATTACTGCTGCAGATCTGATCCATTTGGGCAACAGAGTTGCTGCAGCTTGGCACCAAAGCCTTCATTTCAACTTCAAGTACCTCAGGGGCATCTGGCCGGCTCAGGCAATAGAGCATGTGACTCAATCTCAGGACCATGAGTTCAAGCCCCTTGTTAGGTGTGGAGCCTATTTAAACAAACAAACAAACAAACAAAGTGTCTCAGATTTCCAAACTGAGTTTCCATGAATGGGATTTAGTTTTTAACTAGCTAACTGTTATTTAATAGTTTAAAACAATTTGAATGTAATGTATAATGTTTTCATTACTAGCTGTTTTCTGAATTCCCTATTCAAGGTTATTCTGAGAAAATGCATTTCATTAACATTTTTCAGTTGAAATTTTCCTTTTTTTTTAAAGATTTTATTTATTTGAGAGAGAGAGAAGGCACAAGCTGGGTAGGGACAGAGGGAGAAATAAGCTTCCTGTCAAACAGAGGTTTAATCTCAGGACCCTGGAATCATGACCTGAACTGAAGATGGATGCTTAACCAACCAACTGAGCGACCCAAGCACCCCAGTTGAAAGTTTCCTTATAAGATTCTGCTCTGTCAATGATCCATTATAGAGGCATTTATCCACAAAGTGAAGGCTATTATATATATAATCAAGTGTTTTTTAAATATATAAGATAATCATATATGTTTAGACAATCTTTTAAAAATATTTTTTTAATTCAAGGGTTTGGAAGCTAGTACTTAGAGAATACCTTTTTGCTAAGTGTATTTTAATATATAGTTATTATTACCTTCATATTTTTTTTTAATACCTGCCAGAGGCCTACCGTCTTATTTAAGAGTTCTACCACTTTCATAGAGTGGTTACATGGGTGTAAACAGATAAAACAAGAAGTTTTAAGTAGGCCTTATCAACAACATATAGAAATCGTAAGATTTAAGTCAAGTCTCTAAGATTAGAGACTGTGTTGTTTAAAAGAAGAAATGAATCAAAACGACATAAATGGATTTTTGAGTTTTAATAAATTTTTTTTTTGAGTTTTAATAAATTTTAAACCAAATCACATTTTAAAAAATTGGCCAACAGACTTTGCTTTCATTAACTACCCTAATTTCATGTCCATTCCATATCATTAACAATGACTATTTTTGTTGTTGTAGTAGTTAAAGAAAACAGAAAGACATAAAAGAAAAATATGAATTAATTTTAATTCTATCATTCATTTATAATCACTTTGATATACACACATACATATTTTATGAAAATGGGACTACATTAATATTATATCCTCAAGATTTATTTATTTATTTATTTATTTAAAGATTTTATTTATTTATTTGACAGACAGAGATCACAAGTAGGCAGAGAGGCAGGCAGAGAGAAAGAGGAGGAAGCAGGCTCCCTGCTGAGCAGAGAGCCCAATGTGGGGCTCAATCCTAGGACCCTGGGATCATGACCTGAGCCGAAGGCAGAGGCTTTAACCCACTGAGCCACCCAGGTGCCCCCCTCAAGATTTATTTTGATTATACCTTAATTAAGTATGGGAACATATCTCAGTATTAACAAATGTAGCTTAACATATTTTAATTGTATGAAGTCACCATAATTATAAAATTATAATCATAACAATCCATTTATTACTATTCCCATGATATTATTTCTCTCTTTAAAAATCAATACTCTCCATTTAACATATAATACAAGCAAAAAATGTTAGTCATCCTAATATCTTTCAATTTTCTAGCAGTCACGTTAAAAAAATGAGTGAAATTTATTTTATTAACATTGAATATATCCGAACATATCCAAAAATATTACTATCCACAACATATGGTCAATATGAAAATTAAGGAAATACTTTCCATTTTCTTCCTATCAACTTTCAAAATCTAACATTTACAGCATATCTCATTTCTCATTTTGGACTAACCATATTCTGAATAGTCAGTAGTCATTGACTACCATCTTGAACAGTATAATTTTAGAGTGTTAAAAAAAATCTAAAATTCTTCTCCAGTTTTTTTATAAGTAAAATTATATCTATTCAGGGACAACACTGTCATCTATGTAGGAAATCTGCAGATTCTATTTATTTATTTTTTATCATGGAGGTATAATTAACATAAAATGTTATATTAAGTTCAAGTATACAACATACTGATTTTTTTTTTTAAAGATCTTATTTATTTACTTGAGAGAGAGAGAGCATGAGAGAAGAGAGGGTCAGAGGGAGAAGCAGACTCCCTGCTGAGCAGGGAGCCTGATGCAGGACTCGATCCTGGGACTCCAGGATCATGACCTGAGCTGAAAGCAGTTGCTCAACCAACTGAGCCACCCAGATGCCCCTAACATACTGATTTGACAATTTAGTTATTTTAAATATGTGATTAAGCACATATTCCAGTAGTAAGTAAATAACATAGTGTGAATTTCATATCTATTTTTCAGGAAACCAGAAAAAAATACACACTTATAGGATAAATGTAGTCATCTAAGCAAAAAATTTTCATTCTCATAATAAGATATTTATTTTAAAAAATAGAATTCAAGGGGTGCCTGGGTGGCTCAGTTGGTTGAGTGACAAACTCTTGATTTCAGCTCAGGTCATGATTTCAGGGTCATGGGATCAAGTCCTGTCTCAGGTTCCACTCTCAGCATGGAGTTGGCTTGGGATGCTCTCTATCCCTCTCCCAATGCCCCTCTCTCTGCTCATGTTCTCTCTCTAAATAAATAAATAAAATCTTTAAAAAGTAATAAGAAAATAAAAACAGAATTCAATAAAATATATTTAATGCCATCCACCTTAAACCAGTGCCTCCCAAATGTTGTCTTATCAATGGATTATTTATTTATTTAAAATTTTATTTTGTTTTATTTATTTTCATTGTTCGAGAGTTCATCGTTTATGCACTACACCCAATGCTTCATGCAATACATAAACACCATAATGGCCACCACAAGTCTCACCCAAAACCCTTAGTTTTCCCTCCAAAACCCTCAGTTTCTGAGTTCACAGTCTCTCACAGTTTGTCTCCCCCACCAATTTCCACCAACTCACTTTACTCCGTCTCCCAATGTCCTCCATGTTATTCCTCACGCTACACGGGTAAGTGAAAACTATATGATAATTGACTTTCTCTGCTTGACTTATTTCACTCAGCATAATCTCTTCCAGTCCCATCCATGTTGATACAAAAGTTGGGTATTCATCCTTTCTGATGGAGGCATAATACTCCATTGTATATATGGACCATATATGCTTTATCCATTTGTCCCCTGAAGAGCATCTTAGTTCCTTCCACAGTTCAGCGACTGTGACCATTGCTACAATGAACACTGGGGTTCAGATGGCCCTTCTTTTCATTACACCAGTATCTTTGGGGTAAATACCCAGTAGTGCAATTGCAGGGTCATAGGGAAGCTCTATTTTTAATTTCTTAAGGAATCTCCACACTGTTTTCCAAAGTGGCTGCACCAACTTGCATTCCCACCAACAGTGTAAGAGAGTTCTCCTTTCTCCACAGCATCTCCAACACATGTTGTTTACTGTCTTGTTAATTTTGGCCATTCTAACTGGTGTAAGGTAATATCTCAATGTGGTTTTGATTTGAATTTCCCTGATGACTAATGATGATGAACATTTTTTCATGTGTCTGTTAGCCATTTGTATGTCTTCTTTGGAGAAGTGTCTGTTCATGCCTTCTGCCCATTTTTTTGACATGATTATCTGTTTTGTGTGTGTTGAGTTTGATGAGTTCTTTTTTTTTTTTTTAAGATTTTATTTATTAATTTGACAGAGAGAGATCACAAGGCAGAGAGGCAGGCAGAGAGAGTGGGGGAAGCAGGCTGCTGAGCAGAGAGCCTGATGCTAGATCCCAGGACCCTGAGATCATGACCTGAGCTGAAGACAGAGGCTTAACCCACTGAGCCACCAAGGTGCCTCTGATGAGTTCTTTATAGATCTTGGATATCAGCCCTTTGTCTGTAGTGTCATTTGTGAATATCTTCTCTCATTCTGTGGGTTGCCTCCTTGCTTTGTTGACTGTTTCCTTTGCTGTGCAGAAGCTTTTGATCTTGATGAAGTCCCAAAAGTACATTATTGCTTTTGTTTCCTTTGCCTTTGGAGACATATCTTGAAAGAAGTTGCTGTGGCTGGTGTTGAAGAGGTTACTGCCTATGTCCTCCTCTGGGATTTCAATAGATTCCTGGCTCATGTTGAAGTCTTTTATCCATTTCGAGTTTATCTTTGTGTATGGTGTAAGAGAATGGTTGAATTTCATTCTTCTACACATAGCTGTCCAATTTCCCCAGCACCACTTACTGAAGAGACTGTCTTTTTTCCACTGTATATTTTTTCCTGCTTTGTTGAAGATTATTTGGCCATACAGTTGAGGGTCCATATCAGGACTTGCTACTCTGTTCCACTGGTCTATATGTCTTTTTTTTTTTTTTTTTTTGCCAGTACCATGCTGTCTTGTTGATCACAGCTCTGTAGTGAAGCTTTAAATCAGGCAACATGATACCCCCAGTTTTGTTTCTCTTTTTCAGCATTTCCTTAGCAATCTGGGGGCCCTTCTTTTTCCATACAAATTTTAGGATTGTTCGTTCCAGCTCTTTGAAAAATGTCGATGGAATGTTGATTGGGATGGCATTGAAAGTATAGTTTGCTCTAGGCAGTATAGACATTTTAACAACGTTTATTCTTCCAAACCATGAGCATGGAATGCTCTTCCATCTTTTTGTCTTCAATTTCTTTCATGAATTTCCTGTAGTTCCTCGAGTACGGATCCTTTACCTCTTTGGTTAGGTTTATTCCCAGGTAACTTCTGGTTCTTGGTGCTATAGTAAATGGAATCAATTCTCTCCTTTCCCTTTCTATTTTTTCATTGTTAGTGTATAAGAAAACAACTATTTCTGTACATAGATTTTGTATCCTGCCACATTACTGAATTGTTATATGAGTTCTAGTAGTTTGGGGGTAGAATCTTTTGGGTTTTCCATATAAAGTGTCATGTCATTTGCTAAAACAGAGTTTGATTACTTCATTGCCAATTTGAATATGTTTTATTTCTTTTTGTTGTCTGATTGCTTTTGCTAGGACTTCTAGTACTATGTTGAATAAGAGTGGTGAGAGTGGGCATCCTTGTTGTGTTCCTGATCTCAATGGGAAGGCTGTCAGCTTTTCCCTATAGAGGATGATATTTGTTGTGGGTTTTTCATGGATAGACTTAATGAAGTTGAGGAATGTTCCCTCTATCCCAATACTTTGAATAATTTTAATCAGGAATGAATGCTGTATCTTGCCAAATATTTTTTTCTGCATCAATTGAGAGAACCATGTGGTTCTTCTCTCTTCTCTTACTGATTTTGTCTATCACACTGATTGATTTGTGAATGTTGAACTACCCTTACTTTCCATTGATAAATCCCACCTGGTCATGGTGGATAAACTTTTTAATGTACAGTTAGATCCTATTAGCTAGAATCTTAGCATCCATATTCATCAGGGATATTTGTCTGAAATTCTCTTTTTTGATGGGGTCTTTGTGTGGTTTGGGGATCAGGGTAATGCTGGCTTCATAGAAAGAGTCTGGAAGTTTTTCTTCTGTTTCTATTTTTTGAAACAGCTTCAAGAGAATAGGTATTATTTCTTCTTTGAATGTTTGGTAGAATTCTCCAGGGAATCCTTCAGGTCCTGGGATCTTGTTTTTTGGAAGGTTTTTGATCACTGCTTCAATCTCGTTACTAGATATTGGTCTATTCAGTTTGTCGATTTCTTCCTGATTCAGTTTTGGAAGTTTATTAGGTTTCTAGGAATGCATCCATTTTGTCTAGGTTGCTTATTGTATTGGCATATAACTGTTGATAATAATTTCTGATGATTGTTTCTATTTCCTTGGTGTTAGTCATGATCTCTTCCTTTTCATTCATAATTTTATTAATTTGGATCCTCTCTCTTTTCTTTTGGATTAATTTGGCCAGTGGTTTATCAATCTTATTGATTCTTTCAAAAAAACAGCTTCTAGTTTCATTGATGTGTTCTACTGTTTCTCGAGTTTCTATCTCATTGATCTCTGCTCTAATCTTGATTATTTCCCTTCTTGTGTATGGGGTTGGCCAAATTTGTTGTTGATTCTCCAGTTCTTTAAGGTGTAACAAGAGCTGGTGTATTCTGGATTTTTCAATTTTTTTTGAGGGAAACTTGGATGGCTATGTATTTTCCCCTTAGGACTGCCTTTGCTGTATCCCATAGGTTTTGGACCAAAGTGTCTTCATTCTCATTGCTTTCCATGAATTGTTTAAGTTCTTCTTTGATTCCTGGTTGATCCAAACATTCTTAAGCAAGGTGGTCTTTAGCATCCAAGTGTTTGAATTTCTTCCAAACTTTTTCTTGTGGTTGAGTTCCAGTTTCAAAGCATTGTGGTCTGAGAATATGCAGGGAATAATCTCAGTCTTTTGGTATTGGTTGAGCCTTTTTTTGTTACCCAGAATGTGGTCTTTTTTAGAGAAATTTCCATGTGCATTCGAGAAGAATGAGTATTCTGTTGTTTTAGGGTGGAATGTTCTGTATATATCTATGAGGTCCACCTGGTCCAATGTGTCATCCAATGCACTTGTTTCTTTATTGATTTATTGATTTTATTGATTGATCTGTCTATTACTGAGAGTGGCATGTTAAGATCCCCTAGTATTAATGTATTCATATCAATATGACTCTTTATCTTGATTATATGACTCGATTAACAATTTTCTTTGTTGGCTGCTCCCATATTAGGGGCATAAATATTTACAATTGTTAGATCTTCTTGGTGGAAGACCCTTCAAGAATGATGTAGTGTCCTTCTTTATCTCTGACTATAGTCTTTAGTTTAAAATCTAATTTATCTGATCTGAAAATCACTACCCCACTTTTTTTTGAGACCCATTGACTTGAGAGATTCTTCTCCATCCTTTCACTTTCAGTCTGGATGTATTCTTAGGTTCCAAATGGGTCTCTTATAAACAACATATGGACGGGTTCTGTTGTTTTATCTAATCTGCAACCCTGTGCTGTTTTATGGGAGTGTTTAGGTATTTGCATTGAGAGTAATTATTGAAAGATACGTTTTTATTGATATCCTATTGCCTGTGAAGTTCTTGTTTCTCTAGATTGTCTCTATAAATTTCTGTTCTATGACACTCTTGGGTTCTTTCTTCTTTTATAGAGCCTCCTTTGGTATTTCTTGTAGTGCCAGCTTGGTGGTCACATACTCTTAAACCTTGCCAGTCTTGGAAACTCTTTATCTCTCCATCCATTTTGAATGTTGGCCTTGCTGGATAAAGTATTCTTGGCTGCATGTTCTTCTCATTCAGTGTCCTGAATATATCTTACCAGCCTTTTCTTGTTTGCCAGGTTTCTGTGGATAGGTCTGACATTATTCTGATAGACTTTCCTCTGTACATAAGGAATCTCTTCTCCTTAGCTGCTCTCAAGAGCTCCTGTCTAAAATTATGATTCATGAGTTTCACAATCATGTGTCTCGAGGTCTTTCTATAGAATCTATGATCTTGGGGGGTTATCTTTCTGCCTCTAGGACATGAACACTGGTTCCATTCCCAGATTGGGAAAATTTTCATCAAGAATTTGTTCTACTATATCTTCTAGTCTTCCTTCTCTCTCTTCCCCCTCAGGGATCCCATCCTGCCATCTGAACATTTCATGGCATCATTTATTTCCCTAATTTCAGCTTTCATGGCTTCTAAACTGTTTGTTCTAGGCCTCTTCCTGATCCTTTTTCTCTATCAGTTTGTCCTGTAGATCACTAATTCTATCTTCTGCCTCAGTTACCCTAGCTGTTAGAAAATTTAGATTAGATTGGATCACATAGGTAGCATTTTTAACTTCTTCCCAGGTGGCTTTCACTTCTGCCCTAATAGATTCCATGTTGTCATTAATGGTTTTCTCCAACCTAGCCATTGCCTGGATAATTTTTACCCTGAATTCCGTTTCTGACATACTGTTTATGTCCATATCCTATAGCTCTGATGGAGAGGGCACAGTCTCTTAATTTTTCCTCTGTTGGTTGTTTCTCCTCCTGGTTGTTTTGGTGAGAGGTGGTTGAAGGGATGTGTAGTTGAATATATCAACCATGATCCAGGCAAGGTGCACCCTGGAATGCTTCTGAGCAATTGGAAGTCACCACAAAAAGAAAGAAAAAAGAGAAAAAGAGAGAGACATAAGAGAGAGAGGGAGGGAGGGAGAGAAGACCCAATAAGAATGGGCCCCAGAGGTAAGATTTATAAGGGATATAAGAAAAAAAAAATGGAGAAAAGAAAGAGCAACAAAAGTAAATGCCAAGAAAGAAAAAGAACCTAGCCAAAATGAACCCAAGGATAAGATTTATATAATACCAGAACAAAAACAAATATACCGAAACACTGACAGAAGATTAAGGTGGGAGGGTGGTTATAAATCCTCAATGTGGATGAGGAAGGTTATTTTGATTCTTCCTGGGTGTATCATGATATCTTTGTTAAAGGATTCAATTTTCCAGAGATAAAGGAAGATTGAAACTGTTTATATATAGGGGTAGTATTGATTAGGGAAAGAATATTACCTTGAAGCTTATCTCTATATGTATATTGAAATAAAATAGAAAAGCAAAAGAAAAGCACAGGTACATGTATGAAAAAAGTTCAAGTTAAAAGGTTATTATGGAAATTGTTGTATTGAACTTCTAGTTGTAATGGTAAATAGGTTAAAGAATTAAAAAGAATGAGAATAGTGAGAATGAATTAAAAATAAAAGTTCATCTCTGAAATATACAAGTTTTAGGGCAATACCAGGAGCTTAGTGTCTTCTTTTCCCCTAATATTGGGGTTTTACAGTTTTATGGAGACCCTGTGGTGGTTGTCCTCTTGTTCTCTCAGTGGGCTTTCTGGGGAAGGGGCCTGCTGTGTTGTTTTTCAGGCAGTCTTGCTTGGGTTGAGTACTTCTGCCCCCTATCAAGGGGCTGGGCTCTGTGGAAACCGGTTTTTCAGGCTTTTGTTCTCTGGAAGTTTTTGTTTGGCGGCTTTTTGCAGCTTTTCGGAAGTTTAGTGGAAAGCAAACTGCATCCAGACCTCCGTCTCAGAGAGTCAAAGAGAAGCCTCAGTCTGCTCTCCTCTGGGTGATCCAGAACACACAGACTCCCCCTCTGCAAACTCCACTGAGCCATGCAACCTCCTATAGGCAGTGCACGTCCCCAGCCACCATCTCAGGGGTCACCCAAAGCACCTGCTTGTCTCTGCACTCCCATGCTACTAAAACCATGAGTGATATTGGTCCAGGGAGCCTGCTTCCAGTGGCTGCCTTTGCTGGGACTGCTGTCTTGGGTCCAGACCGCCAGAGAGATCCCAACCAGGGAAAGCTCGCTGAGATTTTCAAGCCTGGGCTGGGAGTGTTCAGACTCTGCCGGTCCTAGAGACCACTGGCTAGTGCCTGCACGGAGCTCTCTCAGGAGAGTGTGGGAAGCACGGTTCAGTCCCCAGTTGTGCAGTGCACATGCAGAGTGCAAAAGGCTGTGGTTCTAGAGAGCACCGGCTTCCATCCCCACCAGATTCTCTCACGTGTGCCGGTGGCTTAGGGACCACAACCTGGAGGCTTCACTGCATTCTCTCTGGCATGGGTTTTCGCTGGCGGTGGCTGTCTTGTATCTGTGGGCTTAGGCCCATGACTGCCCAATTCCACCAGTTTTCCTTAAGATCTTTTGCTCTTTTTGAGTGCTTTTAAACAGACTCCAAGTTAATGCTGGTCCCCAATCACAGGGCACTCTTGTGTTGGGGCATTACTTTCCAGTGGGTTGCTTCTGGTGGCTCCTTCCTCCTGTTTATCCTCTGGTATCAGTCAGATTCCCACTCTGCTTTACCTTTCTACTATAGTCTTCTGCCCCCATAGAGATCCAGAAGTGTATAATCCTACATCTCAAGCTGATTTCATGGGTGTTCAGAGTGTTCTGGTAGATAATTAGCTCACTTTAGGGGACCAGTAAAACAGGGTCTCCTACTTCTCTGCAATCTTACCCCTGTCAATGGATCATTTAAATCAGATAACCCCTGCTCACAGTTAGCACCTTTCTATTTTATGAATTTGCAATATCTCATTCTTAAGGACTACTTTTCCCCCATCTGCTTTAAAACAAATGCACCAATCATGTATGTCTTCCAGTGAGAAGCTGTTCAGTGTGAGAATTAAAGGTATTACTAGTCTGAGTTATTTCAGTACAGCACTAAACAGAGTAACACTTTCAGGAAGCCTGTAAAACTTTATATACGGCAAGGATTAATGTTTATATCCAGTTTTGTTTTGTTTTTTTCTTTTAAGTATTAAAAACAGCTCTAAGTATTTTTACCTCTGAGAACCCTAGGGGATTTAGTGTACTACACTAAATATAACTTAATATCCTTTAATGCATATGAGTTATTGAAATATTTTATAGTGCATAGGGTCATCACAATAAAAAAATGCATGTAGGGGCACCTGGGTGGCTCAGTGGGTTAAAGCCTCTGCCTTCAGCCCAGGTCATGATCTCAGTGTCCTGGGATCGAGCCCCGCATCGGGCTCTCTGCTCAGCAGGGAGCCTGCTCCTCCTCTCTCTCTCTGCCTGCCTCTCTGCCTACTTGTGATCTCTCTCTGTCAAATAAATAAATAAAATCTTTTAAAAAAATAAAAAAAATTTAAAAATTCATGTGCATATGTAAGTACTTATGTTAACAAGATATGTTCAAAATATCTCTTAACATACGTTATAGTAATTCAGTGCTGATACTTTGTATGGCAGTTCCTTTTATAGATATTCCAAAGGAGTAATAAATTACTTTTTAACAAACATTTTAAGAATTAACAGAATGAATTAATACACATCCATCTTTATACTTTCATAGATGTAATTAATTTGGTGAATATTACCTATATAAACTATATATATAATATGTGACAGATTTTCATTTCTTAAAGAAATTCTATTACAGTTCTCTCTCTTACTTTATGATAGACCTCTAACTCTGCAGTGCTATTTGGTGAATGAATATTTAGCATAATCTACTACCATCATTATTAGTAAATTTTGGAATGATGGCTTTTATAAATAGTATATTTGTCTTGAAATTTTAATGAATATTTGTTGTATCGTTAGGTGATTTAAAAATAGATTGAAATTAAATAAATTTCTTAAGAAGGAAAGGAAACATTATACTAAGTGCTGTTTAGCTGCCTGATTGAGGATTTTGTGAGGCATTGAATATGGTATATCATCTGCAATGTACTGACTGAGAAATGTGTACATTCTAATGGAAATAGTTCCTATAACATTTCAGTAAACTTCAGTAAACTTGTTATTGGTTATTTAAGTAATATAAATAGACTCTTACTGGTGGTGACCAAATAGGATGAAAAAAAATTATGATGTTCCAAGTATTACAGAAATTAAAGATTGCAAATAATCTTGAGAGGCAATGTACATTTATTGCAACTATCTGGAGGACATTGATGGACTAATATTTCTTCTATTAGTTTCATGCACCATTAATGACAGTCATGTATTATTAAATAAATATGGGAATTAAACATTTTAGTGGATGATATATTGTACCTGGTCTATTCCCAAAAGGTAAATAATTTCACTTAAAAATAAAAATTAAAAAGACAAGGTAAGATAGAAGGAGGGGAAAGTGAGAGAGAGAAACAGAGACAAAAGGAAGAAGACAACAAAGAGAGACTAAAGAAAGAAGAGTCAGGCAAAGAAGAGTAAGTGAGGTTTATTTTATGTAAGTATTTTGTAGTTTGAAGCTTAGCTGTGCAATAATCCACTGACACATTTTTACATATTAAGATTAATATTTCAAGTCACAATTATTAACATTATACACAACAACCAATATTTGTTATGCTCATGTGACATTATCAAGGCTCCTTGCTACAAATAAAGAGATAGATATGAAAGTTTCTCTTCTCAACTTTAGAAAATTAAACAAACAAACAAAAAAAAAACAATTACAAAATAATATGGCATGGAGTAAAAGAGACTTGTATAAAATACAACATATAAAATAAAACGAAAAAGAGACCACTCTCTGGAATGGATTCTCAGCAGAGATATCAGCTGAACTAAGCCTATCCTCTGTATGGGAGTTGTGGAAGAGAAAGTCAGAGCAATCAGGTGCTTTTCTGCTGGGCAGAACACATCAGCAAAGACTGAGGTGTGGGAAATTGCAAGCACTGTGATGATGAAGGAGTTGGAAATGCAAAGGGGGAATTACTGAAAAAAGAAGCTTAGGATGGAGGTAGGGGTTAGAGCTTGAAATTCCATAGTATTATCCAGAAACCAAGATAATGTAGTGACAGGCAAGACACTGGCAGCAATATGGAATCATCAGGTCTAAATTTGGAAGGATCACTTAGAAAGCTGAAAGCAAAATGAGGTTAAGAAACAAGATTGGGGGCGCCTGGGTGGCTCAGTTGGTTAAGCGACTGCCTTCAGCTCAGGTCATGATCCCACAGTTCTGAGATCAAGTCCCGCATCTGGCTCCCAGCTCCATGGGGAGTCTGCTTCTCCCTGTGACCTTCTCCCCTCTCATACTCTCTCTCTCACTCTCTCTCTCAAATGAATAAATAAAATCTTAAAAAAAAAAAAGATTCGTAGATTAGTGCAATCAATGGTTGTTGAAGTCAGTGATTACATTTTCAGAAATTTTGCTATCTAGTTGATATCACATTGAAAACTGAAAATTAGCCCTTGGTAGGACATTGACCAATGCTACAAATGACAGTCCTACCCGTTGAGCCCACCCCACCTCTGCTCAGAGATCTGTTTTTTTTTTCTTTTTTTTTAAATTTTTATTTATTTATTTGACAGACGGAAATCACAAGTAGGCAGAGAGGCAGGCAGAGAGAGAGGAGGAAGCAGGCTCCCCACTAAGCAGAGTGCCTCATGTGGGGCTCAATCCCTGGGATCATGACTTGAGCTGAAGGCAGAGGCCTAAACCCACTGAGCCACCCAGGTGCCCTGAGATCTGTTTTTCTTAAATATTTGCTAGAACACTGCTGACTAAAGGCTGTAAGCTGCTAGTGATAAATTTGAGGGATTGAACAAGGATAATTGGGTAATTAAGAAGATGCAGATTAAAAAAAAAAAAAATTAAAGAAGTGACCCAAAACACTTGGTAAAGGATAAGGCTGACAATTCCTAGAAAAGAACCTTAGAATATATACATTTTGCAATCTAAAATTAGTATTAGTAATAATTGTATCAACAAGGTTGCTATGATTTGCAAAAGACATCTAAATAAATTAATTGGTGACAATTCTTGTTTTGTTCAACTTCACATTCAAAAATATTCTCATTATCTCTAGAAATCTTAATGTGATATTTTATTATAGTAGAAATAATTTATATATGTGATGTAATAGATTTTGGATAATAGAAAGGAATCGTGAGCAATTCGTTACAAAATTTTTGAACTACTCAAGTAAAAAGAAATATATTAACTTTTTTCTTACTGATGAAAAATAGACCTTGAAATGATATCAAACTAAATTAGTTTAACGAACTAAAGCTCTGAACCAGTGATTGTTTAACGGTATATGTACAATTCATTTCCATTGACACAATTCATTTTATTAGAATCATCTTTTATAAGAATTTCCTGTATTAACATTCTGAAAAACCACATAAGTGACAGCTTAACATTTCTTTTAATGATTGAATCTTTGCTATAATATATGAACTAATAATATTTTCTTTTGATATCCAGAGTTTATCTTACTGCTGTATTGAGTGAGGTTTTTTTTTTTGTACTTATGAGTTGACACATTCCTTATATAAAGGATATTATTTTTATGAAGTCTCATTAAAAGTGCAGATTATTATCCTGTCCTTTGTAGATATTTTGACACTCAACTAAAAATCTATAATTAAATATTTAACACCTTTTAACTATGTTTAAACAACACATGAAAGTGCCATATACAACATTCCTCTATATATCCACTTGCTATTATCACCCTATATTGTTAACTGAACAGCTTCATATTAATACCACGTTTGGAAAAGATTTTATATTAGCACTGAATTTCTAGACTTTATAACTTAAAAAGTAACATTTTAATATAACAATAGATGTACAAAATAAACTGTGCCTGTAAAAGATTTTCATGTGAGATCTCACTGCTTCTTTAGTCTGTGTTTTTTCTGTCTTTTGGGACTTATGAACTTTTTCATATTTTGATTTCAAACGACTCATCAAGTTATTACTTGCTGAAGTATTAGTGTATTTGAGACATTATTGTAGCTCATGGAAATAGTAGGATTTATCAATTTTAATTGAAGTCCTTCCTCAAAATCCAAGCTTTGTGGTCACTTTTTAAGCCATTTAAGTAGAGAATTGCATTCTTGTCTCCAGAAACTACTCATCTTGCTGCTGCTAGATCCAATAAAGCAGAATAGTTCCAACTGATATTTCCTATCCCAAATTTCATAACTCATTTTATAATTTGCATCACTTGGCTTTTTACTTTTTTTTTTTTAAATGCATGAACAGATTTTTGAAAAATACTGAAACCAAAAATTGAGACTTTCTTTCTAATAGTATGTAACTATCACCACAGAAACAGTTACCAGTCCAAAGAGTATACTTATATTTAGAAGAAATATAGTTCTAAAAGTGTTAGTGTATTTAAACTGAAAGAGTTTTATGAGCAACTTTATCAGGATTTCAATTTTAGCTGAGATGTGATATCAGTGTTGAGAACTGACCTGAGCCAATTTGATCATTAAGAACTATTAGTTTTCTTGTAAAGACTATAAGAGACCTCAGATGGTTACAGATGGATGAATGTCCAGTCAGCTCCCTGATAGAAAGTGCTTTCCTTGTTGCCAGGTGGCATTTTCTATAAGTGTTGATATGTATGGTGGCATTTGGTATGAGATTTCCTTTCACTTTTCATCATACTTTCATAAATAAAGAAAGATCTAATGTGAATGGAGTTAGATCATCATTGTTACTAATCCATGATATAATGTCTCTTTTTTAAAGATTTTATTCATTTATTTGACAGAGAGTGAAAGAGCACAAGCAGGGGGAGTGGAAAGCTGAGAGATCCCCACTGAGCAGGGAGCCCAATTGGGACTCGATCCCAGGACCCTAGGATCATGACAGATGCTTAACTGACTGAGCCACCCAGCACCCCCCATGTTATAAATGTATAGAACATATAACCCAACATTATAATAATTGAAGAAAGATACACAGTGTGTCAGCTTTGACTGAATCAATTCATGGGACCACAAAATATATCAATAGGCATTGAATGCATAATTAAATCACAGTTATAAATTTGTGGTGTAAATTGATTTCTTAAATTGGATAGGAATCTCAGAGAGTGTTACTGTTCAAAAGAGTCTGCACAATGATGTGCTCATTCCTTATGCTGCACTGACCATATGCTTTTACTTCTCTAGATTATAATGTGAACAAAGTATCTATTAGTGAAAGAATGGAATAATTTTCTAAAAACCTTGTACTTGCCATATTTTTGTAATAGTGATAGAATTTGCACCTGGTTGAGCATAACAGATTAAACAGTTCTGAATTTATCAGCAAGCTAGCAGGTAAATTTACACATTGGATTCTACTAGCAGAGATAATAGAAACATGTTTGACTCCAAAAAGTCTGCTACTTTTTTGAAAAGTAGGTTCCAGTTAAAACATTATCTCAGATGCAACAGCATTAATTCTTCATCTTGAAAAACTTGTGACTATTATTATACTCATCTATCCATTCCACAAGCAACCTGTGAATTTGCAATTTTAAAAGCAAAGCATCTTTGTATTAATTTTTATTTGTAAATGTTTCTGAGATTATGGAGAAAGAAGTTGCAAATGTTGTAGATTTAAAATATATCTGCAAGACAGTCCATATTCATGAACTAGAAGACTTAATGGAGTTAAGATGTCAGTACCATCCGAGTGATCTGCAGATGCAATGCAATTCCTATAAACATCTTGATAGTGGGTTGTTGTTCTTGTTTTGTTGTTTTGTTTTGTTTGTTTGTTGTAGATATAGAAAAATCCATGCAAAAATTCATCTAGAATTTCAAGAGACCCTGAATAGCCAAAACACTCTTGATAAAGAAGAAAATTGGAGTTCTCATACTTCCTGATTTTAAAGCTTAATATAAAGTCTCAGAGTCAAAGCAGTGCAGCACTGACATAAGGACAGACTTATGGAATAAAATAGAGAGCTCAGAAACAAACTCTCACATACGTGGTCAAATGATTTTCAACAAGAACACCAAAGCCATTCAATGGGTAAAGGATAGTCTTTTGAACAAATGGTGTTCAGAAAACTGAGTATCCACATAGCAAAAAAAAAAAAAAAAAAAAAAAAGTTGGATCCTTAACTTATACCACACTAAAAAAAAAAAAACAAAAAACAACAAACAAACAAAGAACCCTGATAATGGATCAATGACTTTAAAGTAAGAACTAAAACTACAAAAATATTTGAAGAAAACAGGGGGAAAGCATATGACATTGGATTGGGCAATGATTTTTGGCTATGATAGAGCAAAGGAAAAAAAAAATAGTAAATTGGACTTCATCAAAGAATACTATGAATAGAGTGAAAAGACAACCCAGGGAATGGTAGAAAATATTTGTAAATCGTTTCTCTGATAAGAAGTTAATTTTTCTTAAAGTTTCTTTATATATTATGGAATATATAAAGAACCCTTACTATTCAACAGCAACAACAACAACAACTACTACAAAAAACAATGACCCAATTAACTAAAAAATGGGTTAAGTGTTCGAATAGATATTTCTCTGAAGAAGATATACATATGGTGAGTAGGCATATAAAAAGATATTCATTATGACTAATCTTTCAGGAAATACCAATCAAACCCACAATGAAGTACTCTCTCATGCCCATTAGAATGATTTTTATAAAACAAAATAAGAAATAAACATCAATGAGGATGTGGGAAAATTAGAAATTTGCTGGTGGGAATCTAAATATATAGCTGCTATGGAAAAAGATAGGTAGTTCCTCAGAAAATAAACATAAAATTACCATATAATCCAGCTATCCCATTTCTTGGCATATATTCAAAAGAATTGAAAGCTAAGACTGCAGAGATATTTGTATACCCATGTTCGTAATAGAATTATTCAAAATAGGAAATATGGAAGTGACCCAAGTGTCCATCGATGGATGAATGGATGAACAAATGTGGTATATATGTATAATGGGATATTATTCAACCTCAAAAAGCAAGGAAACACTGACACATCCTTCAAGTGGATGAAACTTGAAGATATTATATTAAGTGAAATAAGTCAGTCACCAAAGAATAATATTGTATGATTATACTTGTATGAAATACCTAAATTCATAGAGACAAAAAGGATGGTGGTTTTCAGGGACTAAGACAGGGGAAAATTGGTAGTTGGTGTATAATGACAGAATGGATAATGATGAAAGTCTCACAACAGCGTGAATGTATTCAATACCACAGAAGTGTAGATTTAATAATGATCAAAATGGTAAATTTTACATTATGTATACTTAGTAACAATTTCAAAAGATAATAAAAATAAATATATCCACAAATACTTTGTAATGTGTATGCGGATAATCAAAGGACATACTGATTTTTATTATCAATATTTTTATTTACTGAGTAGAATGGAGAATTTGCTACTATTTCCCTGGGTGCCCAAGAAGTATTAGCTATCCAATATGAGTCTATTTTGTTTATTTTACTTGATTGACATCAATTAGTGCATTGCTTTAACTCCCCATGGAACAGTGACAGGTTACACATTCTAGACAAATCCATCTTTTTACTTGCATTTGTATTCATCTTCATTATCCCTGGTTATAAGGAAACACATCCACCTTTAATCCTTTGTAATGTTTCTTACACCTGTTCTCTGTGTCCATTTTTTTTCT
This sequence comes from Enhydra lutris kenyoni, assembly GCF_002288905.1. Lineage (NCBI taxonomy): Eukaryota > Metazoa > Chordata > Mammalia > Carnivora > Mustelidae > Enhydra > Enhydra lutris. The sequence goes on along the minus strand of NW_019154087.1, from coordinate 53,156,870 downwards.
TACATTTTATAAGACTTGAGTCTAAAAAATATTCCTTCTCTGTAGTATACCTCTGATTTCTCACAGTATGATGGCTACCCGGCATTAATAATTTTAAGGACTTTAAGTTTCTTTCCCATGACGCAGCATGTTTTTGTCCAACTGCCATCCTCTTTGTATCCCTTATCCAGACTTACAGTTGCTTATACTCATAGTTCCTTTGCTTACCTCAAAACCTTGTTCCCATGTCTCCTCTCCAGGGAAGCTGTTCTTGTCAATGGGAACATTAACTTGCTTGTTGCTAGACCCAATGAAATATTGTTAGCTGTATTTTATCTGATGCCTCCTCAGTATGTGAGATTGCCTTATTATTCTCTCCAACTTAAATTCTTGCTCTCCTTGTTTTTTCAGTTACCGTATTTTCAGGTAATCTATCAATTTCTGGTCACTTCCATTAATTAAGTTCCTTCATATGAAGGTGAAGATTTCTCATAGTTATTTCCTATGACTTTTTCTTCCCTTTAGGGATTATAATCTATATGTTGTCATAGTATAATACATATCTCCAGACTTGAATTATTAGAACTACAGCCATCCTTGGCCCACTGACTGCTGTCACTTGGATTCTTTTCTTGCACTTCAATACCATTTGTTCAATCCTAAATTCACTGTTTGTGTCCTGTCAAAGGCTACTCCTCTCTGTGTATCTTTCTCAGAGCATGACATGCCTTTTTACCAAGTTGCCAAAGCATTAAAAATATATTCTCCCCTTTGCCCTTGTTCCTCAAAGAATTAAAAAAAAAATCCATGTTAAATCTCTCCCTTAAAAAATTTAAAATCTAGTCCTTTCTCTCTATGCTGTCTACAAGTCTCAAACCACCATCATTTCTAAACAAATAATATAGCAGCTTTCTACATGATCTTCCTGCACCCATTGTTGCCTCCTCCTAATCAACTCCCTTTACCAGAATATGCTTCTTAAAATGCAAAGCTCATCCTGAAATCATTTTTAATGGCCTCCCAATCCTCTTAAGTTATCAAATATACCCTCCTTAACAAGTTTATCTCTAACATAACTAGTCCTCATAGTCTAATAGTAGTCAGAGTTTTTGGTTTGCTTGTTTGTTTTTGTTGCTTCTTTGTTTGTTTGTTTTCTCACAAGCTATAAATTTACCAACTTACTCTCCATGAATGCCACATTCTTTCTTTCTTTTTTTTTTGAAACTCAATGTTTAGTCATCTTCAGTCATAACACTGATCCACACTTACTTTAATTAAAACACATTCTGCCTTCATGTCCCACTTCTATCCCAGTCCCTAGGTTGTGTTTGGTGGATTTGCATAAATATTCCTGTACTAACTCATACTAATCCCTATACTTATCACAGTCTTTTATAATTCCATTTATTTTTCTGAATTCTGTTTGGTTGTAAGATCCATTTGATCAGGAATATTATCTCTATTTGCTTTCTATTGCTTCCATAATAAATTACCATAAATATACAGGCTTGGAACAACCCAAGGTGATTATCTTAAAGTATGATAGGTAGACAGTCTGACAGGTATCACTGGGTTAAAATCAAGGTATCAGTGCCAAGGTTGCATCTCTTCTGGATATCCTGGAATAGAATCTGTTTCCTTGTTTTCTTCTTAAGACCATCACATTCCTTGATGTATAGCTCCATTTTCTGTCATCAAGGTCCACAACTTTGGGTCAAGTCTTCCTCAAGCTGCCATCTTTCTGGTTGTCTCCTTTTTGGCCCCCTCCCTTCCACTTATAAAGACCCTTGTGATTATATTGCCCCTCTCCAAATATTCCAGGATAACTTTCCCATTTAAAGGTCAGTTGATCAGGAATCTTAATTCCAACTGCAACTTAAATTCCCCTTTGCCATGTAATCGAACATATTCACAGATTCTGAGGATTAGGATGTAGACATTTTTTTAGGTCAGGGGTACCACATGATCTAAGTAGGTAATGTGTTCTGAATACATATTTTATGAACAAAACAATCAGTGAGTGAATTTCAAGATATCAAATTCAAAATGATAATTTGGGTATAAAATTAATGTTAATGCAATATTTATGAAAATCATTGCGCAGACATAGCTCTTCTGTGTGGATCGGTAATTGTGGTATGCTGTAAATAACATGGAAATTAAAAACAAAACACTAGAACTATCTGTCAGCCCTGCTTCTTATTATTCTTGATTTGAGAAAAGTTAATTTATCTTTCTAAGAATCAGGTTTTTTTGTATGTATGTGTTGTATTGCTTTGTTTACTACTTGAAACATGGAAAGTAAAATAGGGCTTGAATGCTTAGCCAATGAAAAATATAAAAATCAAATTAGATGATATGGTTTAAAACTCTTCTTAAACCTTTATAAATTTTTAGAATATTGTCAATCAAAGCCTAAAAGAGCTGTTATCTTATTTTAGGTATCTTTTTTTTTTAAAGATTTTATTTATTTATTTGACAGAGATTACAAGTAGGCAGAGAGGCAGTCAGAGAGAGGAGGAAGCAGGCTCCCTGCTGAGGCTTAATCCCAGGACCCTGGGATCATGACCTGAGCTGAAAGCAGAGGCTTTAACCCACTGAGCCACCCAGGCACCCCTTATTTTAGGTATCTTAATTGCTATCTGGGATTGTCTTTGATTCATCTTTGGAACTTAAATTTTGGAATTCTTTAAGTTTTAAGGTAGCCTACAAAAAAACACAAGAAAACAATTTTCTTGCTTCTGTGGAGCCCATATATATCTAGTTTCTTTCTCCTCTCCTCCTCCTCCTCCTTCTTTCTCTTCTTCTTCTTTTTTTGTAAGTATACCAGTTTGGATACTTATGTTTTAAATACATGCTTAAATTTTGAACTGGGGAAAGAGATATTTTTCACTTATTTAAAACTACTCCCATGCTGGGGCACCTGGGTCACTCAGTTGGTTAAGCATCTGCCTGCAGCTCAGGTCATGATCTCAGGGTCCTAGGATGGAGTCCTGTGCTCCCTCCTCAGCAGGGAGTCTGCTTCTCCCTCTCCCTCTTCCTCTGCCCCTCTCCTCCCCTCCCTCTCTTTCTCAAATAAATAAATAAAATCCTTAAAAATAAATAAAACAAAACTACCTCCATGTCTATCCTTCCTTCCCTTTACATTTGAACACCTATTTTTGCCCAGATCTAGGACATCAATCTCTGACTCTGGGTCCTTCTCTTAGTGTGTGCCAGTAGTTGCACTGAGCTCGGAGGGGATTTCTGTTCTTGCCCTTCTCTAGCTATAATCATTCCCCATTTAAGTCAGCTTTGTAAAAATGGCTGGACTCAGTGTGTAGAAAATTTGGTAGTTAAATGAGTAATGAACATTTTAAGCATAAAGTGGTATTAACCAGTTATATTGGTTTGCTAGAGTTACCATAAAAATATCACAGATTTGATGACTTCAACAACAGAAATTTATTGTCTCACGGTTCTGGATACTGGAAGCCTAAGATACAAGTTTTAGGCAGTTTAGTTCCTTCTGAGGGCTGAATGGAAGCTCTGTTCCAGGTCTCTCTCCTTGACTTGTAGATAGTTATCTTCATGTTCAAATGACATTTTCTCTATATGCATGTGCCTGTCTCCAAATGCCTCCTTTTTATAAAGACATCAGTAATAAAGGATTAGGGCCCCCTCTAACGACCACTTAGAAACTAATAGCGTCGGCAAAATCCTGTTTTCAAATAAGGTCACATTTTCAGGTACTGGGGGTTAATTTCAACATATGAAGTTGACAGGGATACAATTCAACCCATAACACAAGTAGTCATAATTAGAACATTTTTAATAATTGAAGCATATAAATTATTCATACATAAATAAGATGAATATAGTTGTTAGAATTTTCCTATGTCTTGAATGAAATTTGGAGAAGAATGCTATTCTCTGTAAATTTAAAAAAATAATAGAGCACTTATAAAAGAGCTTGATTGCAACTTATACCGTTAAGGAAATTGTGCAAGTGATTTAACCAAAATATGCAAATAAACAAGAGTAGTCAGAAAAAAACAAGAAGAGTGTTTTAAGTACTATCAAAAACATGCAAGTAATCAAAGGCTTATTTTGTAGTTTAATATTTTGTTAAGCCAAACAGTTTTGATTTTGCATACAATTTTCCAAGTAGGTAAAGCATTATTATTTGAATTTGATCAACACCAATTAATTTGATTATCTTGTAGGTAAGTGTTCCCATCATATTTTTGTTCATTTTGATGGGTTTCAGCATAATACAAGCTACACTTTGATCACATATTATTATATTAATTATCTTTGTCCCTGGATCAGTTCCAATGTCAGTTTTTTTTTTTAATTTCTATTTTACCCTTATTCATAAATTTTTTTTTTCCAATGTGATATCTGAAAGAGTGAATGAACATCTTCTCCCCACGTTCATTCTTGGCCCTTCTTAATTTGTCATTGAGAGAAGTTAATATTAAGTGTATTATGAGCTACTATTTCACAATTATTGACCCAAATCAAATATATTATAAAAGCTTTTAGGTTTTCAAAAGTCACCAACATAAGCTGATGCATTGTTGGAATTCTTTAGAGGTTAACAGCTACTTTTGAACACAAAAACTTTGGTTAATGGACCTACTCTCTCTTACTTTCTCAGATAAAATTGACATTCAGAAGAAAAGTAGGTATCCAGAATACATAGTTTGTAAGTCATGTATTCGAGATAACAAGAAAAAAATCTAATATAATTTTTATCAGATAAATAACGACCTTCCTCTTTAAAATATTATGTTCCTGATTATTCAGAAAACCAACAAAAAACTAGTTTTCTCATTTCTTACTCACAGTCTAAATCTATATGTTCACCTGCTCCTCATATGTTCAAAAAAAGAATATCACTGAAAGTCTAAAGAGGGTCAGTCTTAAATTTTTAACCTTTAAGATTACTCATAATGGTCATATTTAAATGCATCATACTTGGCCATTGTTAAACTTCAAGTTATAAAACATGTTATGAAGTAGTTATTTCAGAAAAAGCTGGAAGTTGCCCTTATTTTTCTATCATTTTAAAAACCTATCAGTGGGTAGAGGTCCACATTGGTGTTATCAAACATAAAAAAATGAATTTAACAATGTTTTCTAGTTTGAAAACAAATATATAAATTTTGCTTAACTGGAAGTTTGGCTGTCTTTGACTCTTGATCTTCCTTTGATTCTTTTAATTTAACATAAAATATGCCAAAAATAATGTTTGAGAGCTACTTCCTGTTTGTGCCTAACTGGTAATAAAAAGACCCTGAAAGGTAGAACGTGATTTTTTTTTTTTGTATTATTATTGCAGAGTGAATTTATAAGGTAGAGCAGTTGTTTTACAAGAACAGTTGTCCCACATTCTGTGATCTTTTCTGCTCTTCCTGCCCTACTGTAGGATCAAATTCTTTTTTCATGTCATCATTATGATTGCATGTGTCTACCTCAGTATGAAACCACAAAGGTCTATTGATGGCTACACTTTGTTTCCTTTCCTTACCCTTTCCTTGATTTTCCACAAAGCTAACACACAGTTCTTTGTGGACATGCTAGGTAATCATAAAGGGTGAGGTTCAGTAAAGAGAATTAAAAATTGAAATAGAAAAAAGTTAAAACCTGAATTTTAAATCTGACATTTTCCATAAACCAAAGATGAAGTCTACACAGAATTAACAGTGATTCTTTCATTGATTTGTCTGGTCACTAACCCTCCTTGTCTTCCTATTCTCTAATTCGTGTTTCTTTAGGAAATTTTCTCTTTTTTCTGAAAACCATTTTGTTATTCATGACTCACCTTTTGGCAATCTAAATCCCACAGGGTCATCCAGAGCAGTAATGTACACTGTAAATTTTGGTTTCTTTGACTACTGTACACCATTAACTTGAGGTGCAGATGTGACTTTTTATAATTTAGATTTTCCCAAACCAGCAACTTAATCTAACACACACACACACAACACCTAGATACTAGTAGGCTTTTATAGCTGCAGACATTCTTGCCAAGCCCACTCTAAACCCATACAGAAGAATATGTTCCTAACTAACTCTAATTTGCAGGACAAATTCTCTCATAATCACTTTCAGATTATGCACCCCTTCCACTGGCTCTGTAGAAATAGGAAGAGAACTCTCCTAATAACTGTTCTTTTGCTGCACACTAGGGAAAAATGAAAATTATTTTACATAATCAATATTATTTTCTTTACTTGTCTTCTGAGAGGGCTATAACAGTTCTACTTTTTCAATTACATTTGATTGTCCAATAGCAAATTGTTATCTATAAGATTGAGGGAGGAAATAAAATAGATATATTTTATGTACTTCAAAATATATTAAATTGTATTAATAAAGCCCAAATTGGTAGACTTAAGTGGTAGATTCACTCAATTAAATAGATAGCTTTAGGGGAGTTTCATTTCATCTACACAGTAAATTTATGTAATAATACTGCTTTTTCTTAAGCAAGAACATCTGTAATAATGTGAGTTTTTACCAATACAAAATGGTAGTAAAACATGAGCTAGATGGCACAACTATTTTGTAAAGATTTCCACAATATCGAACATGTTTATTTTGGTAATTGTAAGCAAATAACATGCTGTAATCAAAAGTACTATGAGGAAATTATAACAGGAGGTTTTTATTTGCTTTTGTTTTTGTTTTTTGCTTGTTTGTTTTTATACTGGGCAATTTATACATTTAGTTACATGCATACAAAAATGCTCAGGGACCAGTAGTTTTAAATTGTCTTCCTGATCGTTGTTGTTGAGATCATTCTTATTTTAACAAGTATAAGTTATACTATAAAAACTATAAATTCTGAATAAAATATAACACTTTCTTAAAAAGTGTATGGCATTAACGGATTCAGTTAGACTTTAGCTAATTGATCTTCTCAGAAGATGATAATAACCAATAGGAAAATCACCTATTTTAAAAATTATGTATTTAACTTAATTTATCTAAATTTAATTTAAAGAGTGACTACTTGGTAAGCAAAAAATATTTTATTTTCTCATAAAATCAAAGGGAATTTAGCGAATGGGTCTTGAGACAACCACATTCATTTGTGATATACATAGTTAACTATTTTATTTTTCAGTGAGGCACATTTCAAAAAATTCATTAAATGTATATTCTTAAACTGTCAACCTAACCAGAGATCACAGAAATTTGAATCAAAATCATAACACCTATATTTAAACAGTAAAGGAAATGAAGCCTAGACATAAAAGTTGTCTAATTTTTCAGAAGTCATTAATATCATCCACTGAAACTTGGTTGCAACTGTCTGGATGCTAAATTCATGCTTCCCTTGGATACTAAAATGTTTTTTCAAGGTAGCGAAACTTCTACCTATCTATTGTGAATGATACAAAATGAAACTGCTCTGAAAATGTTATATTATCATTGCAAAAAGAGCTTGAAATAATGTTGGTTATATTATTGGCACCTAAGTTTTACTTCTTCTTTTGTTGACTGAAAATCTCATTAATATTTATAAAATACATATTTATGAAAGTGCTCATATGAGTATAAATGTTTAAAAGAAAAATTACTTTTTACCCATTTAAATGAGTTTATATTAGCATTCTTTAATTCTCAAAGATCTGTTCATATTTTCCCACTGAATGTATAACATAGATTAGTAGATTGAAATGTACATTGAAAATGAAATTCAAAAATACTATTCATAAAAAAAATACTATTCATTTACTTTAAAGAAAAGAGGAAAATGAAAAGAGAAGGGAATCTATGTATTTACTTTTCATTGCTGAATGACTTTGAAACAGTCATTTAAAAAAAATGGAAATCATAATACTAATCTTTAAATGTACAGTTTAGACTGGGTAATTCCTACAGTTCCCTACATTTCTAAAAGAAGTACCAACTTTCCATATATACAAGAAAATATAATCAGATGTTTTAATAAATTTTAATTACAAAATGAGATAAACATCAGAAAATACGGTAATTTTACTAAAATTACAAATATGAAAATAATTATAATATTCTCATATGCAACAGTGATAAAATCTCAGCAATCTGGATATAGGAGAGGACATCACCACCTGCTGAAAGCATTTAAAAAGCCCTTTAAGAATCTATAGAGTACAATAAGGCAAGAAAGGGACTTGAAAGACATACAGATTAGCAATGAAGTAAGACAGTCTTTATTTGTAAACAATGCTATCATCCTAAGAAATCTACCCCAAAAAAGAAAAAAAAAAAAAAACTAATAAGTTAGTTTTACAAAGACACAGGATATTATACCAGTTATACAAAACTTACTTGATTTCAATAAACTAGCTACAATCAATTGAAGTTAAAATTTTTAAAAATATGTCCATAATAGCAACAAAAATATTTAGAATAAAAACAAAAAATGTGAACTATGTTAGAGATAAGTCTGATAAGAGATGCACAAAATCTGTGCACTGAAAATGACACTATTAATGAGAGACCTATCATGAAGACAAATGAATTAGAGAAGTTGAACATGTTCAGGAAATAACAAATGTTAATGTTATCGAAATTGGTCTATGGATCAATACAAACCAAAGCAAAATCTTAGGAGGGTTTTCAGTAAAAATCAAGAGCCTGTTTAGAAATTTATATGGAAGTAATGTGTACTTAGAATAGCCCAAACTATTTTTTTTAAAAGAAGAACAAAACTGGGGAATTTATGTCTAATTTTAAAATACTTTATAAAGCTATAGTAATAACAACAGTGTGGTATATGTATAAAGATAGACGTACAGAAAAATGGAATAAGAAAAATATAGTCAAGGAGTAGCTCATTATAAGAGCAGTTGGTTTTTGACAAAGATGTTAAGGCTGTATAATAAAGAACAATCTTTTCAATAAATGGTATTGGAACATACACATAGGCAAAACAAATCATTAAATTTCCATCCTTATGATACACCACAGGTTAAAATTAACTCGAAATTGATCCTTGACCTAAATTTAAGAGCTGAAATTATAAAAATTCCAAGAGAAAATATAGAATAAAATTTTACTTACCTTGGCCTGGTGAAGTTTTCTTTAATATACATATAAACACCAATCACGAAATTAAAAAAAAAAAATTGGTGTCATCAAAATCAAAACTTCCAATTATCAAAAAATAACATTACAAAAATGAAAAGACAACTACAGAATGAAACACATTTTTCAAACCATATATCTAACAAGGTCATTATCTAGAAACTATAAAGAATTCTACCAATCTAATAATAGGAAGACAAAAACTCAATTTTAAAAATGGGTAAGTAAAAAGAAATAAGAGGGGTACCTGTGTGCTACAGTGGGTAAACCTCAGCCTTCAGCTCAGGTCATGATCTCAGGGTCCTGGGATAGAGTCCACGTCAGGCTCTCTGCTCAGCGGGGAGCCTGCTTCCCCCCTCTCTCTGCCTGCTGCTCTGCCTACTTGTGATCTCTGTCTGTCAAATAAATAAATAAAAATCTTTAAAGAAAGAAAAAGAAATAACAAGCATTTCACTAAAGAAGATATACAAATGACAAATTAACATGAAAAAAGTGGTTTTTTTAAGATTTTATTTATTGAGAGAGAGTGAAAGAATGCATGCGTGCATGGGTTGGGGGGAGGGGCAGAGGAACAAGCAGAGTCCCCACTGAGCTAGACCATTCTTGGGCTCAATCCTGAGACCCTGGGATCATGATCTGAGTCAAAGTCAAACGCTTAGCCAACTGAACCACCCAGATGCCCTAATGTGAAAATTTTTCAATACCCTTAATTATTAGGGAGATGAAAATTAAAAGCACAATGAGATGTTGCTATACTGTCACTAGAATAGCTAAAATTACAGATTGACTCTAAGTGTTGACAAAAATATGGAGCAGCTGATATTGTCATACATGGCTGACTGGAATGTGTAATGGAATAACCACTTTGGAAAACAGGAAGCTTCTCAAAAGTTAAACAAACATAGGCTTTACAACCCTACATAGGAGGTAATAAAAATGAAATAATATGTCACACAAATACTTGTACTTAGGTGGGTTTTTATTTTAATTTTATTCTATTTTCAGTGTTCCAAAATTAATTGTTTATGCACCACACCCAGAGCTCCATGCAATGTGTGCCCTCCATAATACCCACCACAAAACTCACTACCCCCCCAAAAACCCTCAGTTTGTTTCTCAGAGTTCACAGTCTCTCATGGTGTGTTTCTCCCTCTGATTTCCCCTAACACACTTCTCCTCTCCATCTCCCAATGTCGTCCGTGTTATTCCTTACGTTCCACAAGTAAGTGAAACCATACGATAATTGACTCTCTCTGCTTGATTTATTTCATTCAGGAAACAACTCAAATGTCTATCAACTGGTAAATGGATACGAAAATTATGGAATGTCCACAAAAAAAAAATGACCCTGAGAATAAAAATTCATCAAGTATTTATACACAACGAGATGGATAAATCAAAATGATTATGGATTTACATACAGAAGTTCAGACAAAAAATAGTACATACTCGACAAACTAATCTATAGTAACAGAAAGAGAGAAAGTGTTGGCTTGAGAATAGTATAAAGATGAATAGGGAAAGTGCAAGGAAAGGGTTACAAGGGGGCATTAAATACTTTTGGGGTGATAGTTATGTTTATTGTCTTGAATGTGGTGATGTTTTCAGGGTGTGTATACACATTAAAACTCATCTAATTATACACTTAAACATACGTAGTTTCTTCCTTTCTTTCCCCCCCCCTCTTAATTTTGATATGAATCTAAAACACTCTTTAAAAAACCTTTATGAGTAGCCTGGGTGGCTCCAGTAGGTTAAGCATTAGATTCTTGATTTTGGCAGAGGTCGTGATCTCAGGGTTGTGGGATGGAGCCTGTGACAGCCCCACACTGGATGTGGAGCCTACTTGAGATTCTCCTTCTGTACCCCACCCTCTCCCTTTCTTTAAAAACAAACAAACAAAAACCCAAAACCAAAACAAACAAACAAAAACAGTAATAGATGACCTTAAAATTTATATATATGCACACACACATACATACACGTGTTTCCTTTGCATGGGCACTAGCAACGAGATGTTTTGCTTGTTTGGGGAGAGACACTTACATCTTCCCCCAAATTCTCAGTTTCTTCTATTTTGATGAAAATGTTAGAGTTTTCATTAACAATTTTTACTTATCTAGCATAAGATTCCCAGCTCAGTGTTGAGCTGCAAATCTGAAATCCTTCCAAATTCATGTGAAAGCAAGAAAATGGAAATTAATGTTGAGTCAAAATCTGTGAATAATAGACCCATATTCTGGCTAATGAGGCAATGCATCATTTCCAAGAAAGGGTTAAATGTGTGCAAATCCTGCTGAAGGAGAAGTCAAAGGTCGACAACTGAAGATGAATTCCTGACAGCCACAAATTCTTACTACTCACTTTTTATAGGAAGGTAGAGGCCATCTTTTAAGGATACCATCTTAGGTATCCTTAGGTACTGATTTGTGCAATCCATTCTTTATGGAAACTTATTTTAAATATACCTTAAATAAAATTAAAATTCATTTTAAATTAATAAAATAGACAAAATAAAAATAAAATGGAAAATATTTCCTTCCGAAAGAACTGATTTTAGGTTAAGATACTTAATAATATTTTGTCCTTCACATTTGTTGTAAATGAGTTCAGAAGAGAACTATGTACTTTAAAAAATATTTCAAAAGAGTTCCTATTTATAATTTTTGGACACTATATACTATCAACAAATTTTCCAATATAATATAGATCCTTTATAATTCTTGAAAGAATAAGAGTTTCATGCAAAGCTCTTCTATCATGTGACTCTGTATATATAACACACACACACACACACACACAGAAATGAAACCAGAAAACACAGAAACTGAACAAGATTGTCACAAATCGTATTCACAGACATGACTAAAGCTGTCATAAAATAGTAAAAGCATTCATCTTGAAACACAAACATAGACCACAGACAAGCAATCCCAATGAATCCTGATTTAGAGTATTCTAGGCTGAAATTACTCCTAAATTTTTGTGAATAATAAACATAGACAGAAAAATACTATAGTGTTACATCTACACATACATAGGGGTAATAACGATTTTGCCTTCTTACTCTAGAAGTTCATCACCCCTTTATCTCTGGATCTTCTGTGTAGTGAAGCAGAACCTATGACACCCCTCCATCACTTCCATCTTTCTATTCCTGAAATTACTTGAAATTCAGTTTTAATCATGGACCACCTGCTACCACCCAACTTCATCAGAAATGCCTGTAGAAAAAAATGAATAGTTTTACACAGAAGAGTAAGTTTTGGGGTGTTTTCATTTCAGATGTGAAGGAATTCATTTCTTCCATAAGTTTTGTACCTGATTTTCATAATTCAGAATTGCCTTTCCCTAAAATATCTATTTTTGTTCTTCCTTGCAAATCTTTAAATCATGGAAAATAATACAAGGAGGCAAATAATTATGTCACTGAACATGATGAAGTGGTAATTGCCACCCTTTTTAAGACCGCTGGGCTAGAAAGATCAGGTATGAGGGCAGAGTTATTCAGAACTGTGTGTTTAAAACCCATGAAGCTTCAAATCTGACATGCTCAGCATCATAAAGTATCCTCAACTGCCTCTACACCTTTTGGCCCTACACACTTCTAAACTTTTACTTACAGGAAACTGACGGGTAGAGGACAGTAAAACATTCATTTTATGGGAGTTATTTGGGGGTTGTAAAAGTGGAGGAGGTGTAGAGTAGGCACTAAAACTTTCTTACACCTGAATTTTATGAAAACACTTTGGTATTCTGGCCACACTCCCTGAGAGGATATCTCAAGTTGGAGAGGCAGCAGGGGCTCCATCTTATTTAAAGTAAACAACAAGAAGGCACCTGTGAAAAACACAGGCTGTTCTCTGAACTGAGAAGAGAGATGTAGAGCCAGGTGTCTAAGAAGTTGTCTTGTGTAGTGATGGTAGGTTTACTATGCTTTTGTGGCAAACTTCTGGGATTTTAGAGGCCATTCTCAGATTGGCGATGGGGCAGGTGCCCAAGACTGCTGTGAATGAGTTGAAGTAGCAACAATGTTAACTGAAGGTAGCAGCATAATCTCATCATGTTAGGGAAGACTCCTAAAATAATCTCTGTTTAAAGTGTTACTAGAAGATCTAAAGGGACATTATCTACTGTTAACAGTAGTATCATGTACTACCCGCTTTTTTTTCATATACTTCCCACTTACGTAAGAGTTCTCCAAGGCTTAGTCATTTTTTCTTATCTTAATTACACCTAAAATTTGTGTTTTATTGTATAGTTTTCATAGGGATAGCTTATCTGGTGTATATTACTGAATCGTGTCTCTAAGGTAGTTTAAAGTTGTCTTTGTCATCTGAACTTGTATTCAGTATTTATTGTTTTGTTAAGTCAGTGGGATACTCAAGGTGAAATAAAATGTGTATCTTGGATTATCTTTCATGAGTGGTAAGAATTTCCTATTATCTTGACTTCATAATTTTATGTTCCTAAATTCTTAGGAACATCACAAGTTAGTATGTACATACTAGTTTTCTACTGCTGCCATAATGAATTAAATTTAACAGTTTAAAACAACTATTTATTATCCCACAGTTCCGTAAGTCAGAAGTCTTTGTATGGTATTGTTCGGTTGGGTCCTCTGTGTCAGTCACAAGGCTGAAATCAAGTTCTAGGGATGGCTGTGGTCCTTTCTGGAGGCCATGGGGATGATCTGCTTCCCAGCTCGTTCAGGTTGTTGGCTACATTCAGTTTTTTGCAGTTGAAGGACCTCCATTTTCTTCCTGGCTGTCAGTCTTGGGCCAGTTTTTGCTCCAAGATCTATCCACATTCATTTTCATGTTTTCCATGTAGCCTCCCCTCCAGCAATGGGCAGTTGAGTCCCTCTCCTACTTCCCTTTCTGCTGAGTATCTCCAACTCCAGATGAAGGATGTTCTCTCCTTTTAAGGAGTTATGTGAATAGACTGGGCCCTTCTGGATCCAGGAAGAATTCCTTGTTTTAAGGGCAGCATATTAATTACCTCTGCAAAACCCATTTGCCACATAATGTATTCACCAGGTTCTGGGGATTAGGACACAGAATCTTTGGAGTGTAATTTCTCTGCCTACTCTAGCGTGGCATAGCATTCTAACCTAAATCCCGAGATGTATTTTGTGCATCTACTGTGTAAACACTAGGTCCCACTTCACTAGCTTGAGCTCTACATACAGCTAGATATCTTCTTTGTAGATAGTCTTGCCTGGTGCATCTGCTACAGTGATGTTTTGTGCTTAAGACTCCAAAGTTAGAACTTGATAAAACTTATTAGTTCATCTAGATATTCCCCTCATGGGTAGTGTGCTGCTATCCAGAGGATTTTCCAGACGGAGATAACCATGGTAGCAGAAGCAGATTTTTTCCTAAAACTCGAGGATTTGTTGACTGTACGTCATCAGCCCAGAACACACATCCATTCACGGTGACTTTTTCTCTTGGACCCTTTTGTGACAGCATACCAGAGTGGCATTCAAATTGTTCAGAGATTATGATAACCTCGACTTTAGAATGAGCATTCTAACATGCCAATTTGCTTTCTTAGCTCTCTTCTTACTTCCTGTGCCAATTTACCCATTCTCCTCTGCAATCAGTTTTCTCTATGTTCATGTAGGCAGACCATTGTCTGATAACTCTGACTGCTGCTCTATTAGTTTTTGCCCTCGTTTGTTTTTCTGTTTTTAATACCTCCCTAGGCATTGTTACAACTGTGTGACCTTTCTCATTCCTGTGTGGCACACTAAAGAGACTGATATAGGCTAAGTGGTGGTGGTGAAAATCTAAGTGATGGTGCAGCTACATCATAAAATGCCAGCAAAGATACCTGCAATCAGAGAGTGAATGAAAAGTATTTTCTAGTACGGACAAGTTTTCAGTACCTGGGAGTTCTGGCCAAGTTTTCTCTCTCCATAATTATTTTGTGAGGGGAGAAGGAAAGGGAAAGAGAGAATATTTTATGGTGTATGTGTGTGTGTGTGTGTGTGTGTGTGTGGTGTTTGTGTGTGTAGACATATGTTATTGGACAGTTGGACAGTTACAACTGCCATGTGGAGTGTATTGGGCAGTTACAACATTCCCATTCAATTCTTTGAAACAGAAGCAAATCAACATAGACTTGGTTCCATCATGTACCTTTCTTTCTCTTTCTTATTTTTCCAATGCTTATTACTTTTCCTGTGACTAATTCATTTGTCCTGTGGGATATATGACTTCAATTATATATGCCCCCATCTTTATTCGTCACTCCCTTCTAAGCTCAAATCCATATACACACACACACACACACACACACACACACACACACACACTCACACACACAGAGTTTGATAAATTGCTATACGTGTTCCCTCAAGTGACATCTTAAATCCAAAATAAACCAACATTCTCATCATCTCTTCCAATCCACTGTTCCTCCGTTATTTCTTCTATGCAGTAAGCACAGTTTTCCAGGCCCAGATCTTTGCACTGCTCGGAATGAATTATTTCCCTGGCTTCCACAATCAGTTATCAACAATAAAATTTTCCTTCACTAAAATACCTCTCAAAAATGTCCCCTTTCTATCTACATTTTTATTAATTGATTAACCTTATAACATTTATTGCTTACATTATTGCAAAGTATCCTAATTATTTTCTTTTTTTCTTTTTTTTAAGATTTTATTTATTTATTTGACAGAGAGAGAGATCACAGGTAGGCAGAGAGTCAGGAAGAGAGAGAGGAAGGGAAGCAGGCTCCCTGTTGATCAGATAGCCCGATGTGGGTCTCAATCCCAAGACTCCGGGATCATGACCTGAACTGAAGGCAGAGGCTTTAACCCACTGAGCCACCCAGGCGCCCCTCCTAATTATTTTCAAACTCTAATCTTTAAGCTGCCAACAGGGTGATATTTGTAAATTTCAAAACCGTTATTATCTTGCTATAAATCCCTCAATGGCTCTCAGTGACTTTGGGAATCAAGCTGAGGCTTATGCTGTCTTCTGTGCTAAACTTCTGAGCATCGTTTTATTTGCTTTGCTCTTTTTTCCTACTTGTAACACTTTTCATCCTCACAGATTTTGACTCAACACATTTGGAACTTGCCACACTTTGTTTTCAACCATGGTTTTTAAAAAGCTACTCTCTTCCTTGAACACATTTCCCTCTCCTGTGTCTCATTCAAGTTTTGCAAAACTAAGAAGTTACCTCTTCAGAAAGCCTTCTCTTAAATTTAAAATTTTATTTGTGCTACTTTTGTGCTGCTATTTTTTTTTAAAGATTTTATTTATTTATTTGACAGAGAGAGATCACAAGCAGGTAGAGAGGCAGGCAGAGAGAGAGGAGGAAGCAGGCTCCCTGCTGAGCAGAGAGCCCGATGCGGGGCTCGATCCCAGGACCCTGAGATCATGACCTGAGCCGAAGGCAGCGGCTTAACCCACTGAGCCACCCAGGCACCCCTTGTGCTGCTATTTTAACAACAAGTAGAGGCTAATGCTGAGGTGGGCAGTAGAAAGGGCATAAGTACTAGATGTGTGTTTTCAATCCACAGTGGACAATATATTAGATTAGAAAAAAACTTCTATACATTTTCATATAAAGACTCGGGGTTCAGGAGCAGAGACAAAAGCCATCAGGGAACAAATGAAAACTGCAAAAACTCTTCAGCAGTTTGGCAGGTTAGTCATTCAGTAAAGTGATTGAGGTGAATAGCTATTCATCAAATTGGCCAGGCTTGCTGTATTCAATAATTTACATCCCTTCTGAAACTACCAAAGCAGAATCACATGGGGGCTACCTGCAGCTAGAGGTATTTCTGATCCAAGTTGAATCTAAATTAAGAGTAAATATGTTGACCCATAATCAATCTCTCTCCCTCTCTCTCTCTCTCTCTGTCTAATTTTGGTGCCCTGCTTGGGAAGGACTAGCAGCAATTCAAATCATTTCAAGCTATATTGATACAAAGAATAACTAAAGACAACTATTATTTCAAAATATAGAGTATAACGATGTAAATAAAGAAGTCTGTTGTCAAAAACCCTTTATAAGGTCAAGCAACAGCAGGATCCCTCACTTGGGTAAATCATCTGCTACTTCAAACTGCACCTTTGATTAAGTACAGAAGTATTTTATTTACCTCCTACAGGAACATCATAAGTGGCAGGCAGTATCTCTGACAATCAGATTATCTCCTCAAAATAGCTCACTTTTCCTGAATTTTTAAACTAAAACTTGGACTATACATTATGACTAAGTCGGATTTATCCTGTGAATCTTAGATCAGTTCAGTATCTGAAAATCAATTTATGTAATATACCACAGCAATAGCATAAAAAAATAGTGTAAAAATTAGCGTAAAATACATGCTAATTTGAGTAGGTGCAGAAAACATACTTGACATAATCCAAAAACTTTTGTGATAGAAACACTCAACAACTAGAAGTAAGGGGGAACTTCCTAAATCTGATTGATGAAGGATATCTTTGAAAAACCCACAGCTAACATCATATTTAATTTGAAAGACTGAATGGTTTCCTCCCAAGACCAGGAAAAAGAAACAATGTTTTTTAATACTTCTTTTCAATATCATACAGAAGGTTGGGGTGGATGTGGATTGACTAACAATAGGTAAGGCATTTCTTTTTGGAATTGTAGAAATGTTCTAAAATTGATAGTGGTGTATAAATCTTAAAAAAATAATAAAATTGATTGTGGTGATGGTTGCATGTCTCCATGAATATACTTTAAAAAACATTGAATTGTACACTTGAAATGAGTGAATTGAATTGTTTTATGGTCTATGAATTGTATCTCAATAAAGGTGCTTTAAAAAGTAATACATATAGAGCTAAGATCTGTTATAATGAAAAAAAAATAAATGCTGATAAGCATTATTAAATTCAGCTAGTTAAATCGTTTGACCTTGGGGCGCCTAGGTGGCTCAGTCATAAAGTGTCTGCCTTCGGCTCAGGTCGTGATCCCAGGGTCCTGGGTTTGAGCCCCGCATCAGGAGCCTGATGAGGAAGAAGCCTGCTTCTACCTCTCTCATTCCCCCTGCTTGTGTTCTCTCTCTCGCTGTGTCTCTATCAAATAAATAAAGAAAAAAAAAAAAAAACTTAAAAAAAATCGTTTGACCATTATGTTAACCCTCCCAGTAGTGACTGCTGGAACCACTATAGATTTCCCACAGACAATGAAGGTTCCCTCACAAAATTAATTCAGGACTGATGGAGTTTGAAAACCAAAATCAGAGAATCGATGCCAGGGTTTGCCTAATAACAAAAACAGAACATGTGTTTTTTTCAAATCATACACGGTCGCCTTGTCCAAATGCAGTAAGTGTTTAGTAATATAATGTAGAGTTAATTAATTAGGGATTACGTCTGAACACCCCATAAGCAACCTTGTGATTTAAGAGTCTCATGCTCTACCGACTGAGCTAGCTGGGCGCTGACACAACCTTGTGATTTAAAGGAGTACCTCTTGGGTGCTTGGCTGGCGCCCAAGTTAAACAACTACCTTCGGCCCAGGTCATGATCCTGGAGTCCCAGGATCTAGTCCCATATCAGGCTCCATGTTCAGTGAGGAATCTGCTTCTCCCACTGACCCACCCCCCTCTCATGCTTTCTCTCTCTCTTTCAAATTAAAAAATAATAATAATAATAATAATCATTCTTTAAAAAAACAAACAAAAACCCAAAGGAGTACCTCTTTTCTGGTTAACATTCTATAAATAAGATATAATTGTACAATAAATTATGGATAATAATAGTCAATAATGTGAGGGGAAAACCCAAATACCCAAACACATTTTACTCATATGCATGTTATTACATTTCTGCCTAGGGATGTGGAGGTGACACTGCGTGAACAGTTGAGATGTGGAAATTTTAAAAGGTCTTTCTCAGACCATCTTCAATAGAGGCAGTTATGTCAAATGGTGTTTCCTGGTTAAGTAGTTAGAGATATGTTGAGTAATTCAATGGGTTTCTTTGTTTTGTGATATTACTATGAAAAGGTAATAGTCACTAAAACACTCAAAAAATTTTTTTTCACAGATTCACAGAACAGCCTTACATTATTCAAGTGTAAAAATATTGCATGCTTTAAAAAAGGAGGGAAACATGAATAGAACCAGAAATCCCACAAAACAATGAGAAAAACATTGATTATCCATTTAAAATAACACACACACACACGCACACATTCTTCCTTAGATATATCTTCACAGATGTTTAGAGTTTTTCATTAATTATTTTCTATATGGTATTTCATATTTTTCCCTTAACATTAAAAAATAAGCATATTTTCATGTAAATTTCTTTTGGTTTTTGGTAGCTTTTTTTTTTTTTCTGTAATACATTGTATTTCATTAGTCCACTATCAATGGGTTTCGAATGGTTTCTATTTTCTCCACTTGGAATTGTTTATTAAAGAACATGCATGATGGGGGTGCCTGGGTGGCTCAGAGGGTTAAAGCCTCTGCCTTCAGCTCAGGTCATGATCCCAGGGTCCTGGGATGGAGCCCCACATCGGGCTCTCTGCTCAGCAAGGAGCCTGCTTTCCACCTCCACCTCCTGCCCTGCCTGCCTCTCTGCCTACTTGTGATCTTCATCTGTTAAATAAATAAGATCTTTAAAAGAAAAAAAAATATGCATGATAACTTTTTGACTTTTAATGCTAGATTGCTCCCCAGAAATATACCCTTTTCCACTCCTGGGGAATGATTACCTTTTACCCATAACTTTTTGGAAATTGTGCTGCCACTTTTTTTTAACCTACCACATTTATAAATATTTAAAACAATCTCATCATTTTTTTATTTCTTTTATTTACTAGTGAGCTAAAAAGAATTTCCTATTTCTTGGTTACATTCCTACTTTAGAACCATTTCCTTGGGGTGCCTGAGTGGCTCAGTGGGTAAAAGTTTCTGCCTTCAGCTCAGGTCATGATCCCACAGTCCTGGGATGGGGCCCCGCATCAGGCTCTCTGCTCAGCAAAGAGCCTGCTTCCCCCTTTCTCTCTGCCTATTTGTGATCTCTGTCTGTCAAATAAATAAAATCTTAAAAAAATATATAGCATTTCCTCCTTTCCCAAAACTTCCTTTGGGAAAGCTTTTTCAGGAGATTCCCATCCAAAGGGAAGACTCAAAGGGCATGCAGAAACTCATTAAAGTGTGAGAAATGGACGGAGGTCACCTCAAAGAGAATATAAATGAAAACCCCAAATTCTCCTTCAGAACCAGAATACACATAAGAACATTGCATTCTGAGTCCTGTGTTGTGATTGTTGTTGTTGTTTTCAGTTAAAAGTGTACTCAGTCTTCCTTAATGCTACATTCATGTTCTACTTAATGTTCAGACATAAAACATTTCATAATCAATTTACACAATGAAGTCTATTGTGAGGAATAAAAAAGAAAAAGAAAAAAATGGCATTTGAATCTCTTAATCCTTTAAAAAAATCTTCTAATCCACTAGGCTGTCTCCTATAATGAATGCTCACAGCATGACCAGGATTCACTGGGCTGCTGACTAAATCCTTGCTCCTTGCTTTTTTGTCTAATGCTGTCATCTGCTGAGTTTTGTGGCTCTCCCAATGTCACCTTTACATACTAACCAGTCTCTTCTATATAGAAGAAAAACAGAAAAAAATACCAGCTCTAATTAAAAATGTTTGTTTTTAGACACAAGCCATAATTTCTGCACTGGGAGAAAAAAAGTTTGCTTTGTGCTTTGTTGATTATAGAGACAAACAGGTGCACTTGATTTTAGTAGATAAATTGGGATTTTTTTTTATTTTTCAAAGAAAGCCTGAGGGTTATTTCCTCTATCCCACATGTACTAGGTATTAAGACTAGCACTTTTTTTTTTTTAAGATTTTATTTATTTATTTGACAGAGAGAGATCACAAGTAGGCAGAGAGGCAGGCAGAGAGAGAGAGAGGGAAGCAGGCTCCCTGCTGGGCAGAGAGCCCGATGCGGGACTCGATCCCAGGACCCTGAGATCATGACCTGAGCCGAAGGCAGCGGCTAACCCACTGAGCCACCCAGGCACCCAAGACTAGCACTTTTAATGTCAATCTCAATATACCTTTTTCTTTCCAGGTTTGAAGCCTATTTAATAAAGAATAAATTTAAAGAGTTTACTAATTTAAAGCAACACACTTTTGTAGTAAAACGACTAGATAGAATGTTAGAACAAGCAACCGATGATTTTTGATTATTTAAAATAAATAATGTCGCTCTATTATACACACAATCAGGATCACTGGAGCAAGAAATAGATGTTTTAAGGAGGGTAGGAAGAGAAAAGGGAGAAAAATGCCCCGAGAATGTACTTGTCAAGCTTATAACATAAATGCAGGTTTTTCCTTCCATTGGAAAATGGAAGCCAAAGTGCAAAAAGGGCATTGGGATGATCTAGGGGAAACTGATTATGTACAACCATTTTTTCACTTACAAAAAAGGGCAATTTCAAGAACTTCAGAAAGCAAGATAATTTTGTCTAATGTCCAAGTATTTGATAACAGCTGAGTCTTCTCTTGTTTAGTGAAATATTCTCTTCATTTGGCTTCCTACAGACATATTCTGCAGTTTTGCTTGTTTCCAATTTCACTGGTTACTTGTTCTCATATTTTTACTGGATGTTTTTCATCTTCTTGACTTTTACACAGTAGAGTACAGAAGTATTCACAATTCAGAATATTCATGTGAGCTTCTCACTCTCTGTTAACTCCTGTTCCAAGGTTTAAAATACCACCCGAAAGTTCATTGTTTCCATTTTATACTTCCAATGACAGCCCCTCTTTTAAATGTCAACTCAATATCTCCACTTGGATGTTTATAAGTACCTAAATGTAATATTTACCAAATCTTCTCCATTTCCAGTCTTTACCCATCTAGGGGAACAACAATTCCATTTGTCCAAATATTCAAAGCAAAGTTTTAAAAGTTATCCTTGATTTTCCTTTTTCACCTATTTTATATCCAATCAAAAGATGTGTTCTAACTTTGATATATGTATCCGAATGAGTTCTAGCCTGGACTACTACCAAAACCACCTTTCCAATTTACCACTTCCATTTCCTTCTCTGCCTTTATTCCATAGACTAGTCTCTACAGAGAAACTCCATTAAAAAGTAAATAATTAGTTTCTTATCACACTCAAAATCAAATCCAAAATTCTTAACAAGGTTTTGCACAACATAATGACTGTTAATTCTTGACTACCCCTCTACCTTGGGTACTTCCTCTACCTATCTTCTCAGTGCATTGATCTCCATGCTGAACCTTGACCATAGGGAGCAAGCTCCTGCCTTAGAAATTTTCTACTTGCTGTATTCCCTTTATCTGATATTACTGTCTCCTCCCCATCACAACATAGATATGCACATAACTTGTTCTTTACTGCATTCAGATCTCTCTTGTTTTTCATCACATCCAACAGGTCTTTTTCCCCAACTATCTTATAAATAATGGCACTTTATCAGTCTCTTACTTTACCTTCCTTCATATAATCTCCAGATGATAGCTTATGTACTTTTCAGTCTTCTTCCTCCACCCTCCCACCTAACCCAATAGAATGGCAAGCTCTTTAAGACTTTAGGTATTTCATTCACCTCTTTAACTCAGCACCAATCACAAACCTGGAAAGGATTGATATATGGTACTTGTTAAATTAATTAATAAATGAGATTTATTATTAAAATCTAAAAAAGAGATTATTCTGATTTTACTCAACTCAGGGCACTGAGGATAGAGATGTGGAAAGAATAATTTAGTGAAGACTTTGAAATTCCCACGAAAGCCACTAGAAATCCAATGTTTATATTCTGAAAATATTGATCTACCAATAATCCTTGTACAAAGTTTCATTAATAGTGGCATCAAAAACAAAACTCTGAAACTTTAAATGGTTAAATGTTGAGCTGTTTTGTTTTTTTTTTAAGTTTTTGTTTGTTTGTTTTTAACTCATTTAACAGACAGAGATCACAAGTAAGCAGAGAGGCAGGCAGAGAGAGAGGAAGGGAAACAGATTCCCCGCTGAGCAGAGAGCCTGATGTGGGGCTTGATCCCAGGACCCCCAGGATCCCAGGATCATGAGCTGAGCTGAAGGCAGAGGCTTTAACCCACTGAGCCACCCAGGTGCCGCAAATGTTGAGCTGTTTATGTTGGGTCAGGAAGGGGGTGGTCCAAGTCCCATTTGTCAGGTGTTTTCTCACTTCCAGTAGACAACCTCTGAGCTTTTTCTTGCAATGCAAGGTCTCCTGGAATTATATTTTGGGGACCATGACCTCATGGACTAGGATGGAAGACATACTATATCAGAAAAAGAAAGTGAAAAACATAAAAAAACACACCATGCCATGAAGACAAGCTTTTCATTGGAATAAAGCTACTTAACTTGGCAGAAGATTTCCACTCCTCTTTTGGCAAAGATTATTCAAAAGAAAAAAAAAAAATAGTGAGGGAATTTTAAAATAGTTTGCAAAGGGATAGTCTAAAAGAACATAATCAGGTATCATTATACTGGTGAGCCAGGGGTCAAAGTAATTGAATTTATAAAAAGACACAGAGGATATCTGGTGAATTAAATTATAATTAGAGTATGATAACATCTTATACATGATATGGATGAAAATATAAATGAAAAAGAAAAAAGACTTTTAAGATGTCTTTTTCTTTCAATTCTTTCTGGAATAACATGTCTAGCTTCTACTTCCTTGCCTTAAGGATTATGTGGGTGTGTGGGATTAGTTCCCAGAAATGTTAATATTGCTTTATTTTCATCCTCTCACTGATGTGAAAACACAGCTGGGAAATTATATGCAAATGCAAACATTTCCTTAGCAAGTTTCTTTCTACTCTTGTAAAAATTTCTTGTATCTATTTGTTTTAATGATTAATCCTATTCAACATTTGTCATTAAGTTTTAATTAATTCACAACATGAAATTGATTCAAAATGATTAGTTGGGTCATCTAAGTCTTTTTTAGAATACTGCTTTCCAGATAATTCTTGCCTATAAAATTATTGAATTTCAAATAATTTTCTCTCCTACACTATAGATGAATCTCATTTGATGTTCAGCTCACATTTCGTATATCTCCTTTTAGTTTGCTTTAGGTGATTTTCCCTACCAGTGTTTCCAGTACCTTTAAATATTCTGATGTATGTAAATTGCAGTGATGTATTTCCTTATAATGGTACCGCTGATCTATCTATATGCAGAACTAACCCTGTGGCACTTAACTAGCTACTTCCTCCATCCAGACAATTTCCATTTTAATCATTCTCACGGCTTTTATTCACTTAAATATATTGAATTATATTCTTGGCCAAACTATTTTTTAAATGGCATATCTCATAAGGCATGATTGATTAGCTTTTTAAGCTAAATATACTAAATGTCACTAGTTGAAAATCATGGAGGCATGTTAATCCTTTTGGGTCACTAGAATGCTACTAAGGCTTCTGGGCCCTGAACAGCTACTGTTAAAACTGTCTTTATGAAAAATACTTAGTAGGAGCTATAGGTCACTTTTTATAAGTGTCAGCCTCACATGTATAGAAAGCCAGCTACATTGCTTTCTAGAGAATACATAATTCCATAAGAATAGAAATCTGCAAGGCCAAGTCATCCAAGGGGCCAGCCAGAAAGTACATTTCTGAATAAGGAGGCATCTTTATAATTTATGAGAACATATAAGATATATATTTTTTTCCTGATGAAACGTTATTTATAAAGAAAGAGAAAATGTATACATATAAAGCTTTTCAGTTAATAGTCAGGATTATAAACACATATGATTAGCAGCTCCCCCATGCACCAAAATATGTGAGGATAAGAATACCTAAACCAAAATTTAGATTGATAAGAGATCTATTGGCAGAATATTGAAGGATTACCCACTGACTACAAAACTGATTGAGTTGGATGCGAAAAACTATCAGTGGACAACTTATGCTTTTTATAACATAAGCAATTTGTTCTTCTCCCTCTCTCTGTCTTTTAAGTAGGAGATGAAGGATCTGTATCAGACAAAATACTAGGCAGGGTATAACATCTTTAAGGGTGTTAAAATCAAAACCAAATGAAGACCAACCTTGAAAATCCCCTGAACAGACAAAACCAGTTTAGCCACACAAACAAAACTTAATTTAGCTTTTTTTGCAAGACTAACCTGACCTGGGTCATTTCTTGCTTATACTTCTGGAAATCATGAGTAAAACATAGACTGTTTCCCAAGGTTGATATGAAGTAACCACTGACCAGTTCCCCATAATTTAAGAAAATTCTAATATTATACCCAATTACTGTGAAGAATAAACAATCACTGCTCTCTCACTGTAGTAAGCTTCTTTATACTCCTGAGCCTCATTCCACATTTTGGTTTGAGTGCTCCCAGTTTGCAAACTGTCTTTTTAGTGTGTACACAATAAACTGTTGCTAATTACTACTTTGATGACTTTTTGGTTTTATTTATGTTATTTCTGAACTTTTGACAAAGGCATTCTAATTATTTTTTAAAGATATTTAGTTTAAAGAGGGCAGGGAGAGGTAGAGAAGGGGAGTCTTAAGCGGATTTTGCACTGAGGCAGGTCTCAATCTCATGCCCCTGAGATCAAGACCTGAGCCTAAACTAGGAGTGGAAACTAAATCAACTGAGCCACCCAGGTTCCCCTCTACATCTTATAATGTCTTTAGTTTTTAATTCCTTCATATACGTATATTACCTATTCACATGCATATGTATATGTGTGAATGTTCTGTCCACTATGGATGTATTTTCATTAATTTATACCATTTATTTTGTATGGGATATGATAAACTTTCTTGACCTATACACATAGGTATTTTTTTCAGTTCCAAAAAAATTTTCTTCCCTATTAAAAATTGCATTATTTATTGACAACACTTATTTCATTGTTCTGGCATCTACTCAGGAACATGAATAATATTTAGGTGTGGCCTACTCTCTGTCCTCCTTATCTAGCACCTCTTTTCATTCACATTTTATTTTATTTTATTTTTTCTAAATACTTAGGGAAATTTTCTCAAATTTTTTTCTCAACACCGTTGTTTAACTTTTTCATTATCAAGTCTGATCTTCTGGCAAAGATTATGCAAATAGTTACTGTCTTGAATAGCTTTTAATTCTGTCTTGAATAGTTTTTAATTCTGCTAATGATATTTTGCTTTCTTTATGATTTTTTTTCCTATGAGCATATCATTGTGTCTCATTCAGTTTTACTCTTATTTCACCTTTTATATCCTTTCAAAAAGACTATTCTTCTTATGGCCTTCAATTCTCTTTCATGGATTTAATATTATTTTGAATTTCACTGAGCATCCAAAGAATAACTTGTTTTTTTCTGTAAAATTATTTTCAAATTATTTTCTTCTCTCAGACTGTTTTCAGATTATTTTCTCCTTGAGTATCTTTTCCCTCTGATTAAATATCATTTTCAAAATCCTGAGTTTGTTTGTTTTGTTGTTGGTTTTCCTTTCAATATACCCTCCATAACCGGGCATCTGTCTAGATATTGGTCCTGTACAGTAGGCACTGGATTGTGGTTAATTCCTACTTTAAGAGAAATAGTTGTGTATATTGATGTTCACATATCTAAAACTCAGTTTGCCAGGGATCATTCTAGCTTTTTTCAGTTGTTCCATCTTTGGAGATTCAATGCGCTTTTAATATCTGCTTTCCGAAAATCTCAGTTGTTGTCTTTTAAATGATCATTTCATGAATGAATATAGAAAGATGAGGACAGAGCAAAGGGAAGACAAGTCTCACTATTTACGATGCCCAGAACATCTCAGTGACAGAGTCAGTAAAGCATCCAACTCTTGGTTTTGGCTCAGGCTCTGATCTTAGGCTTATGAGATCAAGCCCAGCCTCAAGGTCCATGTTAAACAGGGAACCTGTTTAAGATTCTCTCTATTCTTCTCCCTCTCCCTCTGCTCCCCCAACCTTAAAAAAGAAAAAAAAAGACATCGTATGATGTATAGACAATGCCTGTGATGCAAGCTTTTATATCTATTTGCTTGGTTTACTTTTAAAATGAAAGCAGTAAAAAGATAAATACAGTTACTCAGAAAGGATACTCACCGATGTCCTATCTGTAAAACTTTCTTTTTTTTTTTTTTTTTTTTTTTTAAAGATTTTATTTATTTATTTGACAGAGAGAGATCACAAGTAGAGAGGCAGGCAGAGAGAGAGAGAGAGAGAGAGGGGGAAGCAGGCTCCCTGCTGAGCAGAGAGCCCGATGCGGGACTCGATCCCAGGACCCTGAGATCATGACCTGAGCCGAAGGCAGCGGCTTAACCCACTGAGCCACCCAGGCGCCCCCTGTAAAACTTTCTTGAAGTTATACCCAGGTAAGTGAAATGAATCAAAATTAAATTCTCAGGGATATGGGAAAGGGATATTAAGCATTTAAAAAATGAGGCAGAAACATTTAACATGAAACCTCTCCACAATACAGTTAATAGAAAAAAACAAGATCAAGACCCAAGAACATTATATGGTAGCAACTCACAATCTCTTGTTCATGTTTATAATTACAGTGGAAATTCACTTAAGTGACTTGTGAAATGGATGCCTCCAGGAAGGTGAATTATTTGGGGTGTGAAAAGGAAAAGGCAAAACTCTTGTGTGCCACTGAGCCTATAAATTCTTCAATATTATTTATTTCATACCATGTGCATATAGTTACTTATATATTTATTACTTTTTAAAAAATCACTAAAAAGAAGGAAAATTCAAATTTGCAGTTATGAGAGCTTGACTCTATTTGAGGTCTATAAAAATTAGATAGCTAATTTAAACCTAGAATTAAAAATAGTTACCATATTAAAAATTACTTGAAAGGTTAAAGGAATATATAAGCAACATATATGAAAATATCACCTAATACATAATATATAAGCATATTTTTTAAAAATACACTATTTTCATAAGATTTAGTTTTTTCCGTAATGCATCAGTGCATTTGTGAAAAGACAAACTTCATAACATTAAAAAGTCAATACTTCAGTCCTTGGAGTCATCTGGATATTCAAGGAGAAAGAGGAATGATGATAGGAGTCATTGAGTATACTGGGGACTGTTCTAAGCACTTTATATATGTATCTATATATACCTTTATATATATAGGCTCATTTAATTCCCATTATATGCCTATGGGATAAGCAGTATTATTCATAGTTAGGAAAGAGGGGCACAAATTGGTTAAGTAATTTGCCTGAGGTAATAATGCTAGTGAACAGCATAGTTAGGATGTAAACACAGGTTATCTGGCTCCACATGCACTAAGCTATTCTGCTTCTAGAATAGATTCAAACTAAAAAGACTATTTAATGACATGGAAAATATTGATGTGATAATAACTAAAAAAAAAATTGAATGCAACTTTGCTAAACAACCTGAACCTAATTCTGGAAAAAAAAAATAACCAAATAAATACAATGCACATGAAAATAAGCTGGAAGAAAATATTAATAGAAGTTTTAACTCTATAGGCATTACCTACGATTATTTTTAATACCATATTTTATGAAGACTTTCAATATCATAAGTGTTAATTAAAAGTACATTATTTGAACACAAATATGTAATTAACTTCTGGATATATATATATCCGGATTCAGTGTGCTTGTATTTTGTTGATAATTTTTTGCATCCATAATCAAAAGAACTATATCCATAAGAAGTATAACCAAAAGAATATATCAGAAAAAAAAAAAGAATATATCACTTTACTGTGTTCTCTAATTATGGCATTAGGATAATATTGACTCTGTAGAGTGAGTTGGAAAGACAGTTGGTCATTTTGGACAATATATAGTAACAACTCTAAATACTGATCCTCCAATCTAGAGTTTCTTATTCTTTGTTTTTTTGCTTACTATGTTTAGTAGTTTGTACCTAATATTTCAGTAAGACTCTTTTCTCCACAAAAGAAAGCTCAGTTTTTGCTATTGCAACTCAAGGGACTTATTC
Source organism: Enhydra lutris kenyoni (assembly GCF_002288905.1). Classification (NCBI taxonomy): domain Eukaryota; kingdom Metazoa; phylum Chordata; class Mammalia; order Carnivora; family Mustelidae; genus Enhydra; species Enhydra lutris. Next base: position 53,127,827 of record NW_019154087.1, on the reverse strand, counting down.
TTGGGCATGCACGCATTCCCGCTGATACCCCCATCCCAAGTCTATCAGTGGTTGAAGTAGGGCTCTCTTTGCCTCTCTCCCTGATTTCTGTTCAGCTCAGTCTGTTTTTTTGATATCACTTCCATTTTTTTTTCCATTAATTGTTAGCTAATTGTTCTATTGTTTGATGACATCCTAGAGCAATCAGTGAACCATAATCAGGTACAATTAAATTCGGGTCATTTTGCTAAAGTAATTTTGATGCATTCTTTGAGGCTTGCTTCAATCCTAAGAGGGCTGTTGTTAGCTATTTCTTTCTCTATTTTCTGTTAAGTGTCTTGCTTGCCTATAGTTTCATGTGTTGTAATCATGGAGTTACTAGCCCATCTCAATTGTTCACCACTAAAATACTCGTTGTTTTCATCAGCCCCCCTTAGCCTTGAAGTTTCCCATATTCTGTTCTAAAGAATGTTAGTCACCCTAGACACTGCTATGGAAATCCATTTTCCTTGTGGTTTGCCTCTCCCCTTGGGCAGAATTTCTATGCTGTTGCACTGGTCCTGATGGTGAGAATAGCAGCCTATTTCCCTCTGAGTGACACTCCAGTTCTCTGAGATATTTATTGGGTTGGGTTTGTTGCCTTGATTGTCTTGCCTTGTGTCTTCTAAGGTGAGATTTTCACCTGATGTGTGAGTAGGGGTGAGTGCAATTGAGTCTAGCATTCTTGCACCCTAGCAGTGGGGACTGGGTAAAGAAGGGAATTCAGATTTCCCACCCATGCTTGTCTGGAAAAGAGCCTCTCTACTATGGAGCTGAAGGAAAGGAGAAGAGATTACAGCCTGCCTCTCCCAGGAAGAAACTAGCTCTAGACTTCTAGTTGGGGAGGGAGGTAGGGCCATTTTTTGCTGCATATATCCAGTGTAGAGCTACCATCTGATGAGTTCAGGAAAGAGGGAAGAGGTCTTGGCTCAAATGCCACAGCCTGTCTCTGGTTTTACAGATATTTAGATCTCCTGATCTCCTAGAATAAGTGTATCTACATTTGCTATATGCCTTTAGGACAATTAGAAAACATTCATTTTTTAATTATTTTTTTAAACCAGTAATAACCATTACTGTTTTTGTGAAGTGTATCTGTTTTTATGAGGTAGGAGTCCATGGACCTCTCATACTACCATTCCTGAGGTGTTTTCCTTGCACATTTAAAAATAGTAATTAGGAAAACACAGAAAGGAGGGAAATAAATGTGTCAATGTGTCTCATAATTTTTATATATCTGTAATATGTATGAGTTTAATTTATCTTAAAGAAATAAAGTTATAATAATGTAGAAATAAAGTTCAATATTTTATGCAGAAGACTGATATAAATGAATACAGGATTCAATTATCTGTCAGATAACTCAACAAACTATTGTTTAATAATAAAACCACACTTATACACTCACATGCATGTTTGCACATCACAAATAGTTTATGGAAGAAATTATTGTGGCTGTTATTTTTATCACCCATAATCTCTGTATTCTCCTAGTTCTAATACCCATATTTTATATCAGCACATTGGTTCTCAAACTCAAGCAACTATGGGAATCTCCTGGGTAATGTATTAAAAACCAGATTGCTAAGTCTCATTACAGGAGTTCCTCACTGAATAGGTGTGAGGTATAGCTGAGAATTTGCATTTTTAAGACAAACTTTGAGAAGGATTATTCCAGAGAACTACCTTTTCTCTCACCCTTAGTTCCTGAGGCAGATAGTAACCCAGATGTGGCCCATGTGAAGATCACATTTTTCCTCCACAGTTATGGGGACATGACTCAATAAATACCATTGACATGAGATAATTCTTCTTGCACTATTTGGAGAAAGGCAAATGTTTTGTTTTGTTTTGTTTTAAGTATTACAGTTTTTATTTATTTATGTATTATTATTCTAAGTATGGTTAAATACAGTGTTTTATTTGTTTTGATTTTAGGTGCACAACAGTTATTTGACAATTCTACTCATCATTATTCTCATTAAAATGTTAATATTGTTTTCTGCTTCCTGTTCTACTCTAGAGGTTCAAAAATAAATCAATGAAATATAATCAACTTTTAAATTTTCTAATTCAATATCATATTTATGTCATATGTGTTTGAGAATTTATTATATCTCTTATTGATTTCTTTTCCTAGCATGTATTCTATGAAAAGCCTTTTAACAAATGGAAGCCAATACAATTTAAATAATTCATTTGATAAATAATAAATAATTTATTTGATGACACACTGAGATTATTTTAAGAGTAAGATTCATTTCTCCAAACTTATATTTCATTTATCTAGGTCTTTGAAATTGTGGATCAAATAGATTTTTTAAAATTCCTATGAAATATGTTAAAAATTAAATTGGTATATGTAAGATAATAAAAGTGGAATAAATTTGTATTTATAAAATAAAAGTTTCTTCAGGCCAACTGAAATTGTTTGAGCTATGTTATGAAAAATAGCCACAGATATGTTAGAGGTAAAATAGTAGCAAATTTTTGTGCCAGTATAGATTATAAATCGTCAATGCATACTGGATTTTTCATATATTTACATAATATTATAGCTGTTGTGATAAATGCTCTAAGAAAAAGCAAATTAGCAAATTATTAGCATTATTTTGCTTTTGACATTTCATAAATATTCTGAGTAATATTTACATAGTTTTATGTAAATTTAACATATGAAAAAAATCTATTCAGAAGAAATATTCCTAATATATATTTCCATAGATCTAGAATTGGCATCATGTTTGTGCCTGGTAGGCAAGTAATAACATGAAACTCTTTCTTTCATTCTATTATACAATTCATCTTCCTTTCCCCAATTACTATATATATATATATATATATATATATATGTATATGTATACACACACACACACACACACACACACACACACATATACATACATATAATATCACTGGAAATGGGGAAAAATGTTAGAAACAAAGTCATATCCTCACAAAGAAAGCAAACATAAAATGATGAGGGTTTTTTTGAAAACTTTAAAAATGTATGTAAATGTCCTTAAAAGGTATAAGTAAGAAATACCGTCTCTAAACGATGCATAACACTTGAAATAGCTTTAAGGGGACGTTCAACAGTAGAGTCACTTCCCTCTGACTCAGGGCTTACACTTGTTTAGGTTTTTTGTGGATTTCTTATTTTGATTTTTTTTTGTGTGTTCTTAATATCTTTAATGTATTGGAATACAATTAATGACACATTAAGTATGGAAATATTCTCCTAAAAATGAGCGTTATTTAGGAAATATTGAGTGCAAATATAAACTGTAAAACAAATACCTCTTATTTTAAGTAAATTCTAAGTAAAAGAGTGATACAATGCAAAGGATTAATTATTTTATATAAGCTTAAACTTTGAGAGGTCTTATAGATTTCTCAAGTAGACAAAGGTAAAAAAATGTAATAGAGAAGAGATATAGACATATTATCAAGGAAACAAGAGTTATAGTCTTTTTTTTTTTTTTTTTTTTTTTTGCCTCTGAATTTGGGACAGGACCCTGGGTGCCTTCAGTGTTGAACTGTTTAAGAGGGAGATAGAAAATGTCTAACTTTTCTTCTAACTATAAAATTCCTCATTGTAATGATATGTGCTCATTCAGCTTTCTACAATCTGGAATTTTGCAGGCAGGCATTAAAGTTCTGTAATTGATCAAGTATACCTTTACAAAACTTAAAATGTGGTTTTGTGGGGGAAATGAGTATCTCTTACTTTCTACTGTTTTCTTCCTCTTGTCTTTTTTCTGTATTTCAATGTTATCAGGTTTAAACCCCAAGTATCAATGAAAAAAAGGCACTATCTAAAGACCAAATATTGTCAGAGATTTTTTTATCCTTTGTACAAAAGAATATATTCTCTTATTTGAATCATTTAAAAAATTAGTAATACTTGTTCTCCACTGTGTGATAAAATAAAATTTACAAAATCTGTTATGTTAGCAAATTAATATGTTCACAAATTATTTTCATAAATCACTATATTTGGTATAACAACATTAGAATAGTGAGGTTTTATGAGGAAACATTGAAGTAAGATCTTAAATTGTTTCATTTTCATTAATAAGTTAGATTATATATACAGAAGTATTATACGTAGGACCTACTTTAACTTTTATGCTTTAAAAAATTTTATGCCATTGAGGCATTTGTAATGAGTAAAATACATTTTCCTTTTTTTTCCAAAGATTTATTTAATTTTGAGAGAGAGAGAGAGAGCACATGTGCACACATCAAGGCCCGGGGAGGGGCAGGGGGAGAGGAAAAATCCCAAGCCAACTTTGCAATGAACGCAGAGCCCAATGCAGGGTTTGATCTCACTACCCTAAGATAATGACCTGAGCTGAAACCAAGAGTCAAAGGTTTGATGGACTGAGACACTCAGGCACACTGAGTGAAATATTTTCAACGTTTTATAGTATTTTCTCTTTTTCAAGTCATATATCTTCTAATAAATGTATTGTCATAATCTATAAATTTATTAGTAACAAAATAACCAAGTCATTAACTGCATAAACAGGATTTTTTCAAGAATGCATGTCTTGCTTCTATAATAGGAATTTGGCCAAGAAATTAGGTTTAAAATTCATTTCAATACAAAGTTCTTCTGATGTGTGAAAATTAAATTTCTTGCTTGAGAAGTGAAAAGTATCATGTAAGCATTGGTAATTATACTCAATTTGTATTTCTAGAAAAGTATTTCTCTCTGAACAAATTAATTTATAGAAAGAAACAAATTAATTTTTTTGTGGGGATGTTTTGGTTAAATAAATGCATTAGATTAGGTATATAGTAAAATGAGTAATATTGTAAAATGAACTACAATCTATAAAAGTAATATTTATTTAAGAATTGAGGGGCACTTGGGAGGCTCAGTTGTTAAACATCTGCCTTCAGCTTGGGTCATGACCCCAGGGTTCTGGGATTGAGCCCAGCATTGGGCTCAGTGCTCAGCAGAAAGCCGCTTCTCCCTCTCCCTCTCCCCTGGCTTGTGTTCCCCTTCTTGTTGTCAGATAGTTAAATAAAATCTAAAAAACAAACAAAACAAAACAAAGCAAAAACCAGTGTGTGTAGATATTTTACTATTATTCCAAGTCTCCTTTTAGTGAAATACTGCTCTACTAGCTATTTGATATTGCTAATGAATTGATTTCAGTCTGCAAAGACTAATTTTGAGGACTCCAAGTTCCTTAAACTTCTATAAGCTAATACATGTTAATTCTTAAACTAATGTTTTTACCTACTGCTTTTATAGATGTTGTTGGTTAAGCCTCAACAGGTGCCAGTGAAATAAGATTTTTTTTTCTTTTTTTGGTCCATCCTTATCTGATTCTAAAGTAAACCCAACTCACTGACATGAAGTCAATGATTCACGATAAATAGTTCCATAAACCTATTATTCAAAAAAAAAAAGAGAGAGAGAGAGTAAAAAGTGGAATCCTTTCACTTCTATTAAACATAATTGCTGTTATAATCTTCATTAAATCAAAATTTTTAAAAAATGTTTTTTAATGATAAAGTCTTTTACATACCTTTAAACTTTTGGTATTCACAGGAACCCTGTAAAGAAAGCTGGCAAGACAGGTGTTCTTTTATTATTTTGTAAGTGAGTAAACTGAATTCAAGAGATGGGATTTGACCAAATCACACAGCACAAAGCAGTCCAGTTACAGACTTGGAATTCAGACTAAGGCCTTTTGACTTTAGGTCAAAAAATGAATTTCCTTCATGATTTCCTAATATTGTGCTTATTATCCTTTCCAACTGAAGCTTAGATCAATTTAAAACATAGATATTTCTATGAATATTATACATTTTTTTTCCCTGTGGCTTCCTAATGAGGCTAATGCAGACCAGCTGGGCCAGAGGATGCAGAGGAGTGTCCCACACTACGTGCCAGGAGGGGTCATTGCTTCATGCAGGATGGAAATCAAATGCAAGCCAGAAAAAGTGAAAGAGAGTTTATTGGCTAGGGTGAGTGGCAGGTGCAGAATAGCAGATGGAGGGCCTAGGATACGTGGGAAGGAAAGGAGAATAAGTCTTGTTGCTTGGGCTGGGGGTTTACATTGGAAAAAGATCTAGGGTATATGTTTCTTCAGGAATCCATGATAGGGTCCAATCAAAGGTGATTATCAGGTGAACAATAAGTATTTTTCCATAAATTGCGGAAGGTAAAAATATTGATGCCAGCATCAGCCCAGGTTTGTCTGGAACATGTTTGGGATCTGGCTTTTCTTAGGTATTATCAGGTGTTTGGGGTCTGGGACAAATCTCAGAGAATGACTAACTTTCTTGCTTCCCCCTTGAAGTGGGAACATAGCTTCTTTGGCTTATGCAGAGGCAAAATATGGAACGTGAGTAAATGGGGTCTAGCAATAATAGAGATAGAGCCTTTCTAAAATGGAGTCCCTTCAGCTTTCTTACTTCAAGGCCACTCTTTTCTTTCAAAATTAATACATCTTCTGTTAATTTTTGTTTTGTTTTGCTAGTAATACATATAAATATATTTTTGTAAAGAAAAATGCCCATACTTCATAAAAATAAATATTTTCATCTTCTCTAATTTGTTGTCACAAACAAGTTTTGTTCAACATTCATTTAATATCTGTCCACTTTGTTCTTGATGTAGAGTTAGAAATATAAATATATGTAAGTTCATTTAAAAAACAGGAATATAGAGTTACAAATATACATAAGATGTTATATCTGTATCTGAGGAATGTACCATTTATTGGGAAAGATTATTGCAAATTATAGAATTTTGAGGTGTAATAAAATATTTAAATATTTAAATGTATCTGAAGTTCAAGGAAGGCTTGTAGAAGGGATAGATTACTGCTTGAAGAATGTTAAGTAATGTTTGAAAAAAAAGTAAGTTAGATAAGAAAGTTCCAGACACAAAAGCCCAGAAAAACAAACCTCTAGTGGATCATGTTGAGAAAGAAGACAGTCTCAGACCTGAGAAAGGTAATGTTTATGTATCTGTGGGGACTTGTTGTGTCATATGATTAACAAAGTGTAGCATTACTGAAAATCAAATTAAACAGCTGATTCTGACAGAATTTGTCTTTAAACTACCTAAGTAAACATCAGTCTGTAATGAGCCAAAATTCTTTTCTTTCTTTTCCTTTTTTTTGGTACCTAGTTTACTAGCGTTTTTAATTATCTGGTCTTCCTATAAAAATAATTTGTCAGAAAAGAAATCTTGAATTGTCTTTCTTGTCCCAGGTTTGTAATAAAACTTTGACAAGAGTTAGCAATCAGTTCTTCCAAGATTTATTTTTAAATTCCCATTGTGCATTTTCATAGGGTTTTAACACTATGCTCAGATTTTTTTTTTTTTATGGTTGAATATGCTTAGAAAATTGTGGGTTGGATAAAAATATAGGGATTTATTTTCTATGAAAACCTTTTTGTGTTTTTATATATTTATTTGTGCTTTTAATATATAAAGGAAAAATACATTTTCAAGTTCAAAGAAGAGGAAGATCTATGACTGAAATGAGGTAGAGCTGGATCATTGTCTATACTATCAATCTTAATATTATAGCAGATAATTGAAAAATTGACTTACATTTTATGAAGGTCTGTCTATGGATTCATCATTCATTTAATACATTTAATATTACATATTAAAAAGTATATGTAACCTCTGTAAGTGGTTCAGCAACATGAAGTCTGAGTTTTTCAGAACCTATTTCCTGCCTGGGAAGTAGAGTAATGCCAGTAAGAGTCAGTGTTCCACAAGGCAACTCATCAAAAGGTTATTGTTATAAAGGTCCACACATTTGAAGGGAATAAAATTGTTTAAGTTGAAGGAAGGGAAAGAGATATGGGGTTTTTGTTTCAAGAGGTGTTACCTGGCCCTAACAATGGTTTTGAACCTCTGGAATAGGATGATAAAGCCTATGAGGTAAAGTTTACCAGGAACAAACCTGTAACCAAACAAATCTCAGTTTAGTAACTTGCAGCAATAAGGAAGAATATTGTCAGCTAGGGCTACCATAACAAAAGAGAACAGCCTGGGTGGCTTAAACAACAAGAATATATTTTTTCACCTTTCTAGAGACTAGAATTCCGAGATCAAGGTGTCAGCAGGTTTGGTTTCTCCTGAATTCTCTCTCCCTGTTTATAGATGTCTCGCTCTCCCAGGCCTCATACAATTGTCAGCTCTGTGTATGAACATCTCTGGTGTCTCACTGTCTGTATGGACACAGATAATAATGGCTTAAGGCCCCTTCTCAGTGGCCTCATTTCAATGTATTTACCCTTTTCATATGCTGATCTCCAAATATACTTACATTCTGAAGTACTGGAGGTTAGGGTTTCAACATATAAATTGAGGACACAATTCAGTCCATAACAACTAAGTATCAGTTGTTTTTCTGAGGAAGGACTGGAGGAAGTGGAGCTCAGCTTTGTATCTTTTTGATGGAAGCAAGAACCACAGGGTAGATATGAAGACATTGGTGGTTGACAGAAGACGTTACTCAATAAAAGGTGGCTGTTTTAAGCATCCTACAGTAGGGGTGGCCTGGGGCCGGGGGGGCGGGGTTGGGGAATTGTTACCTTTGGAGCCAGTCATAGCTATGGTTGTTAACACAGTCTCATAATCAGCAGGATTGATTTCATTCTTTCATTCTAGGATGTCCCAAAAAATAAAATGCAGAGTGTGGAAGTCCTGAGTTTACCCTGTAATGGCATTCTGGGATGGCATTCTTTTTTGGGGGATGATTGTGTGGCTGCCCATAGATAAATGGCCACTAATAAATTGTTATATCCCTAGGAGCCTCCTAAAGGACTTCATGCCAAAGCATGGCGCTGAGGAATTCGAAATGTTGGAAAAGGCAACTTCAAATAGACTTCAAATGAGCTAAATTGACCTATTAATAAAAAATAAATGATTATCACTATGTAATTAATGTTCCTATCATCCTCATCAACTGCAGGCACTTAAACTTTCATTTGACTCAAGGAGATTTTTAAATTCCAAAGTGATTTTATTTACATCCTTAGTATCATACAACAATTAATTCCAATGGTATAAAGTGGCTTACATTTTATTTTGTAAATCAAGGAAAACCATTAATAGTTTTTTTTGTTTGTTTGTTTTGTTTTGTTTTTAACTAATATATAATGTATTATTTGTTTCAGGGGTACAGGTCTGTGATTCATCAGTCTTGCACAATTCACAGCCCTTAATAATTTTAAGTAGGAGGATGCCATGGTCAACTTTTCAAGACTCCACTATTACCACCAATTTCAGAACATATTTCTGCCTACTTTGAAACATATTTAAATATGTACTAAGGAAGTATGTAATATACTATGACATGAATAACTCATACAATATTTTATAAAATACATCATTGTAAATAAACATATTAACATATCTATATGTAGGTAATGCACTTATAATATCAATCCCATCACCATTACAACTGTTTCTTATACCAAGCATCGAAGCATAAAGCCATTTTTGAACTGTGACCTAACATTTGGTTATTCCATACACAGAGTATTCAAACATAGTATGAATATCATATCAAAATGAATCAGTTCACAACTATTTAAGTCAAATCATAGTCCTCTAACCACCTGCTCATATAATAAAATCTTGAACTTGAATGAGAGAGACAATGTGAAGAATTTGCTTAAAGCATTACCATTTGCAAGAATAAATGGTCACTATGAAAGTACAGAGTGATACAGGTATCTCCCCCTTTCCAAAAGTTCGCATTGGGCCACTTCACTTTTACAAAAGACCTGCTTGAGTACTTGCTTTTGCTGATTGAAAGAAACCCCCAAAGGATTTTCACTTTTATGAAGAAAGGCACTACAATACTAAGGTAAGTCTTTTGTGAAAATGAAGTTACCTAACACTTCAGAAAGTGGGAGATAGTCTAGCTTTTTGTCACTTTGGTTTACGAAATGTTTTATAGGTGTGTTGTACTTTTTGGATAATAGGGAAACCTGTATTGTTTGTAAAGTCACACCTTGTTTTACCTAAAACTTGTATTGATTTTATACTGGATGATAAAACTATAATTTACAAGTTTCTTCTCAATTCTTACAATCAAATATTAAAATAATTTTCATTTTAGAAAAAAATCATTGCTTTAGTTTTACTTGAAAATGTTGTATCAGGAAGATGTTTTGATTACATTTAAGATTTTTTCTGAGTGAGAATAACATTTAAGACATTTAAGAAAATGCAAATAATTAATTCCACTGAATTCCAAGTTTCTTTGTCACCCATATGAATAGAAATTAAAACGATCAATAACAAATATCCCATTAAAGTACATATTTTTTTCCTTTATTGATACTTTGATGCATCAAGATGCATCAAATCATGCACATGCATATGATCAAATATTCATTAAACTTGAAGCATAGCCTGTAGAATAAAGGTACTTTCTGTAATTTTAAAAGGTGATTGCTTTTTGGGGGGTGCCTGCCTTCAGGTCAGATCATGATCCCAGGGTTCTGGGATGGAGCCCTGCATCAGGCTCCCTGCTCAGTGGGGAATCTGCTTCTTCCTTTCCCCCTGCCCCTGGTTGTTCTCACTCTCTCTCTTTCTCAAATAAATAAATAAAATCTTTTTTAAAAAGTTGGTTGCTTTTAAATTACATTCTAAAGAGGCAAACCAAATGAATGCAAGCTTAATTTAATCTTAACACCAGATATAAAGAATATGCCTCATTATAGTTTTATTGGTTTAGAATTTTAGCATTATTTTTCGAGGAAACAATGAAATAAAACTTGAAAAAGAAATAAGAAGTTCCAAATCACATCATTGTTAATAGAATATATAATTGAATATGTAATTAAAACATACATTTTATGTAGAAATCTTTTATTTTATAATTAGTAACATGTTATATACATTATAAAAATATGTATATAAATGTACAAATTAACATAAATTTTTGTAATTGTATTCTATAGAAATTCAGTATGTCATGCAGTACAAATGAATTGGCCAAAATTACACTCATTTTCCGTACCTTAAATGTGAATTTATTAATGTGTTTCTTGCAGATCATCTTTGTTAAATAATGTAAATCTATGCCTGAGAGTATCCTGCAACTTAGATAGCAGATTCCAAGTTATCACAACACAGGCTGTTGCTTGGGAAAAAACATTGCTCTCTTTCCATAAAACACATAGGGTGAAAATTGGGGGAAGAAAAATGCAGACCACTTTTGTCTTGCCTTTGAGCTGAAAAAACTAATCATTTCATTTGATTAGCACTAAGTAGCACATACTAAATGTTCAACAAATGTTGAATAATGAATGATTAATAGTAAAAATATTTCTATAACTTATTTACATGGACTATCATCTTATTATGTATGCATTATAGGTTGCAGTAAAGCATGATTCAAAATGAAAACTTAAAAAAATTTAATACTTTTTATTTTTATGTATTTAAATTTCAAAGTTTTAGAGGTGAAAGGAATTATAGAGATCATAATGCCTTTATACTAAAAAGAAAGAAACAAAGTGTTTAAATATTAAATGTTTCAAAATCTCTCAGCTACTTAAGGACAGACCTCAAACTTGAAGCTGTTTCTTGATCCTTTGCTATTCTTTCTGCTTTTCACAGTTCTTTTATTGCTCTTTAGAGTTTTAGACTGTTTCCTCAAATTACTTCTTCAGTTCATTCTCTTTCATTCCCCAATTTCCTCTATACTTTCATTACTGTTATGAATTTCAGTTTTTCTAGACTTTCCTATTGATTGGTTTTCATTATTCATTTCAAAATTGCCCTCTGTAATACCACAGAAGATGGTAGAACAAGAAGCTCGTAGAGATCATCCTGCCACTAAAACAACTATTGAACTGACAAGAATTGTCAAAATCAATGATTTCAGGCCTCTGGATTCCAATCAAACAATTGTAGTGCCCAGGAGAATGCCTGACAAATACAAAGGCTGATAAAGTGTGAGGAATTTTGTCATTTCACATAGTAGCCATGGTTCCTATTACCAAGTTCCAGGGTAGGTAGCTACTGTGGGAATGGCAGCACACATTCCTAGTATGGGTTGCTGGTGAGTGTGAACAATACATACATTATCTTATAGAGATCAGAAGTGCCCTGTTAATTTGCCTATTGGTTTGCTGGAGTTTGGTGCGTAGGTTGGCTCAAGTGGCTTCCTAATTAGCATTTGTAAACATAATTTAAAGAAATAGAAAACATTTTTTTTTCTGACTGTACAGATAATAGAACAAAGATTTCAGTGATCACACGTGATAAAAAGTACAGTCTTTGCCGGGGCCGGGGGTAGGGGGTGTTTCAAAAAGTTGCTAAACACATGGACCACTGCAGCCCTCAACAAGTAATATCAGTAATCTCTGGAGAGAGAGGAGAATGTGATTTACCAACTTAACTCTATTATGATATTAAACATATCCAGTTCTCAACAACAACAAAAATTTAAAATACCAAAGGAAACATGAAAATATATCCCATTAAGAAGAAATAAAATGTCAGAAATCTCTGAAAAAGCCCAGATACTAAACTTGTTAATGAAGACTTTAAATAAACCACTTGAAAGATGTTCAAAGAGCTGAAGGAAACCATGAAAAAAGAAATAAAAGTAAATCAGGAGAATGGTGTATGAAAAAGTAGGGAAATATCAGTAAGAGATAGAAATTGTAAAAAGACAACAAATAGAACTTTTGTAGTTGAAAAGTTGGAAAGTAACTTTTTTTTTTTTTGCTTCTTAAACTCTTTCAAAAACGAATTTATGAAACAATAAATATAAATCTATGTTAATAGCTATACAATGTATAAATATGTATTTGTGACAATATCAGCATGAAGCAGTGGAGGAAAGAGCTGAGAGGAGTAGAGTTTATTTATGATATTTTAACTACTTTGGTTTCAGTTCAAACTTGATTGTATAAATTTAGAACATCAAAATATGGGAATCAAAATATGGGAATGAGAAGGGAATCAATATAATCCACAGTGTACAAGTTCACAGAGCAAATTCACAAGTGCAATTCATGAGTGCACAAAAAAGGCACTAAACACAACAGAAGACAATAATAGAGGAAATGAAGGACAATGGGGTATACTATATACAGAAACCAAACAGCAAAATAGCAGAGGTTCTTCTTTATCTGTAATTACTTTAAATGAAAGCAGACTAAACTCTCAAGTTAAAGAGACTGGTGGAGGGGCGCCTGGGTGGCTCAGTGGGTTAAAGCCTCTGCCTTCGGCTCAGGTCATGATCCCAGAGTCCTGGGATCGAGCCCCACATCGGGCTCTCTGCTCAGCAGGGAGCCTGCTTCCCTCTCTCTCTCTGTCTGCTTCTCTGCCTACTTGTGATCTCTCTCTCTGTCAAATAAATAAATAAAATCTTTAAAAAAAAAAAAAAGACTGGTGGAATGGATTCAAAAAACACAGTCAACTCTATATTGTTTATAAGAGACTAGCTGTAGATTAAAAAACATGAATATGTTGAAAGTGAAAGGATGGAAAAAATGTTCCATGTTACTATTTAGAAACCAAGAGAGAGCTGGAATGGCTATATCCATATTTGACAAAAAAGATTTTATATCAAAATGTGTTATAGGAGATAAGGAATGGTTTTATATACTGATAAATGTGTCAATTCATCAAAGTGATATAATATTTATAAACGTATATACAACAAACAATAGAATCCCAACATACATGAAACAAACATTGACAGAATTAAAGGAAGAGATAGATAGTTATAAAATATGTGTCTATAGTACCGTTGGAGGTGGTATATTAGTTGAAGACTTCACACCTCAATGGGATGAAGTTAAAATCAATAAAAGAAGGAAAAAAATAAGAAACACATGGAAATTAAACAATACACTCTCAAACAACAGTAGGTTAGAAAAAAAAAACACTAGATGAATAAAAACTAAAACACACATACCATAAGTGCCTTTTGTCATGTAAAGAAAGTCCCCATCCATTCCTAGTTCAGTGAGTGTTTTTATCATGAAAACGTACTGAATTTTGTCAAATCCTTTTTCTATATCCTTTCCACAGAATGAACAAAAGTTACCTTAGGAAGAAAAAAAATAGTTTATTCCTATAGAGTTTATAATACATGGAAAAAGCAAAATCTGTCCTTCTTTTTCAGGAAAGTGAAGAAAACATTCTTAAGCAAGCTACATTTTTTTCAACTCATATTAGTTATGCCCTGTTTCCATACACTTAACTTATACCAAAAAGATGTAGTATGAACAGATATATATATTTATCTGTGCCTAGTGACATAAATTCTTTCCAACAAAACCTAGTGCTACATGAAATGAAGTAGTTCATGACTTCTGTAACTTGTTTATTTTGCAATTAATTAATCATAATTCGGCTAATAAAATCAGTAAGAAATGATAGAAAAAGTCAGTTATTATTTGCAAATGATGTAATTGTATGTCAAGAAAATCTAAAGATCTCCATTAAAAAGCATTTAATTGAGAAGGCTTTTGAGTTCAAGAAGGATACACAAGAAGTACTATTCTTGATTATAGTGCAATAAATGTTTAGAAGATACAGTGAAAGAAAGCGACCATTCACTGCATCAACAATATAATTAAACATTTTCTATTAACTTATCCATAAAAGTATAGTGACTATAAGAGGGAAAATCCTAAGAATTACAAGTATCATGAAAATATTTTTGTAAGAGAGAAACCATAACATTTTTGAGAGATGTGGTTAAATTGGCAAGCAAGATAAATGTAAAAGTTTGTCACCATACAAACTTATTATGATATTTGTGACTATATTCTCTTTACTTTTTATCCCCATGATATATTTATTTTATAACTTGAGGTTTATACATCTTAATCCCCTTGACTATTTTGCCTACCACCCACCCTCTGGCAACCATCAGTTGGTTCTCTATATTTGTGAGTCTCTTATTTTTTCAGTTGTTCGGGTTTTTTTTGTTTGCTTTTTGCATCCTACACTTAAGTGAAATCATATAGCATTTGTCTTTCTCTGTTTGACTTATTTCATTTATCCTAATAACCTCTAGGTCCATCTGCATCATGGCAAATGACAAGATCTCATTGGTTTTTATGGCTAATATTCTATTGTGTGTATAACACATCTTCTTTATGCATTTATCTATTGAAGGACACTTAAGCTGCTCCCATGTCTCAGCTATTGTAAATAATGTTGTAAGAAACACAGAGATGTATGTATCTTTTCAAATTAGTGTTTTTATTTTCTCCGGGTAAATAATGAGTAATTTTTATATACAGTTTTATTTTTCTGTTTTTTTCCCATTATTATAAAAATCATGCACTGAATATGTTTCATATATAAAATTATAAAAGAATTAAAATGTGAAGACAGTAATAGAATTTATATATGTATACATAATCTTTGTATAATTTAGTTTTCTTTTATAAAAGTAATTTGACAATATATATCAGGAATGTTAAACATTCTTATTAACTTTGAGGAAGGAGTCAAGATGGCGGAGAAGTAGCAGGCTGAGACTACTTCAGGTAGCGGGAGATCAGCTAGATAGCTTATCTAAAGATTGCAAACACCTACAAATCCAACGGGAGATCGAAGAGAAGAAGAACAGCAACTCTAGAAACAGAAAATCAACCACTTTCTGAAAGGTAGGACTGGCGGAGAAGTGAATCAAAAGCGACGGGAAGATAGACCCCGGGGGGAGGGGCCGGCTCCCGGCAAGCGGCGGAGCAATGGAGCACAAAATCGGGACTTTTAAAAGTCTGTTCCGCT